>NC_138779.1:72360196-72685196 GCF_965119305.1 Pelophylax lessonae | reverse complement strand
TTTGTGGGAAAAAAAGGACGTCAATTTCATTTGGGAACAGCATCGCACGACCGCGCAATTGTCCGTTAAACTCACGTAGTGCCGAATCGCAAAATAGGCCCTGGTCTTTGAACAGGAAAATCCTCCGGGGCTTAAGTGGTTAAGTGAATGGGGTTACAATGCATGGTGGTAAGAAAGCGACATATCGCTTCCTCACTGCTTGTGAAATGCCCTCTGAAAAACGATCCATTCTGGATCCCCTTCAGAGGGGCGACAGTATACTCCCATGTATGAATGAGCCTTTACTTTGTAGAATATTCTGCTCTCTCTAATAAGAAAGCTTAGAAAGTCCTCTTTATCTGTTGGCTGCCTGTAAAGGCTCGTACACACTTTGCAAAAA
The DNA here is from genome assembly GCF_965119305.1 of Pelophylax lessonae. Lineage (NCBI taxonomy): Eukaryota > Metazoa > Chordata > Amphibia > Anura > Ranidae > Pelophylax > Pelophylax lessonae. The sequence continues at coordinate 72,684,817 of NC_138779.1, read as the reverse complement.
TCGGACGAAATATCCTCTGATTTTTCTCTCTCATGCTCAGTGGTCATAACCGTTTTTAGTTGACAGTGTGTAAATGTTCACGAAATTTCTCGTCCAATTTTTTTGGCACATTTGTTCCTAGACTTCCGGGTCGTCAGCAACTTCAGATCATGCGCGGTCTTGCGTATCCGATTTTTCACGGACGTACTGCATACACATTAAACGAAAATTGGTCCTTGTTGGGACAGACGATAAAAATTTTGGTGTTTGTCGCTCCGTTTTTTTTCGTTGAAAATGTCGGTATCGGCTGCTGCAAGTTGTGTACACACTAGCCGAAAATCGTATGATATTTACCTCGGACAGGAATTTTCGGCAGATTTTCTACTAGTGTGTACCCCACTTAAGAATCCAAGGGGGTTTGCATAAGCGATTAGGAGGGAGGGGGTGTATTCCTTCTCTGGCTCATTTGAATGTGTGTGTGATCAATGGACCCAAATATCCGGAGACCAGTTTACATGGACTGCTCATAGCATAGACGTCAATTTTGTGTATGAAGAGTGGAAAATAACCTCCACCAGCCGACTGGTGCCATAGACCTGTAGGAGGCTTGATTTGTAGTCTTTGGGTTTGTCCCATTTCATTTCTGTGTAAATTGAAATGAACATTTGCATACTGCATGGGCGAATGTTGTCTTATCAAAAATCAGTCATCGTGCCTGCATAGTGATGACTACAATGTTTCCAATGACTAATGCAAATTTTGTGTGTGGGGTCATGTGTCCAATATAAAAAGGACAGGTGACTGAAAAGCATCCGTTTACACAAAATGAATGATGGAAAATGATCACTATCTTTAACAGATTACTTCAACTAGGGCATTTCCTAGTAAACTTATACAGTTGGGTTTCTGTGTTCTTGGCAACCGTTTTTATGTGCGTTTACCTGTGTAATAAGAGAATTAAAGTTATAGGAGAGCAAAAGATAAAAAAGTAGGTGTGTGTATATGTGTGTGTGTGTGTGTGTGTGTGTGTGTGTGTGTGTGTGTATATATATATATATATATTACGCACACACTGCTTAAACAAATTAACCACTTAAGCCCCGGAAGATTTTACCCCCTTACTGACCAGGGTTTTTTTTTGCGTTTTTTTTTTTTTTTTTTTTTACTGCGTGATTTTAACGGACAATTTCGCGGTCGTGCGACGCTGTACCTAAATGAATTTCACTTTTTTTTCCCCACAAACAGAGCTTTCTTTTGGTGGTATTTGATCACCTGTGCGATTTTTTTTTTTTTTTTTTTTTTTTTTTTATCATGCGCTATAAACAAAAAAAGAGCGTACATTTTGCAAAAATAAAAATATTTTTCACATTTTTTTTTTTTATATGAAATTCCCCCCCAAAAAAAATGTAAAAATCAATTTAACATTTTCGGCCAATTTGTTTTATGCTACATAGGTTTGGTAAAAAAAAAATCGCAAAAAGCGTATTTTGATTGGTTTGTGCAAAAGTTATCGCGTTTACTAACAAAGGGAAAGATTTTTGTCATTTTTGGTGTTTTTTTTTTTTTAACAAGTAATGGCGGCGATCTGCGATTTTTATTTTTTTTTTTTTTTTGCGGTACTGCGACATTGCGGCGGACAGATCGGACCCTTGACTGACATTTTTGACACTTTTGGGGGTACCAGTGACATTACTGCAGTAATCAGTGCTATATATATGCACTGTTACTGTAAAAATGACACTGACAGGGAAGGGGTTAACTGTATTGGAGAGGGAGGGGTTAAGTGTGTCCTAGGGGCGTGTTTCTAACTGTGATGGGACATGGCTACTAGTGTAAAAACAGAGATCAACGGTTCTACATAGTAGAACCATCTGATCTCCATTTTTACACAGGGGAGAATGACAGGCGGCTTGTTTACATAAGCCGCCCGCCTTTCTCCCGCTCTACCGACGTTCGTAGTGTGACCGGCGGACATCGGGTCTGCCGGTCACACACGCGGACTCCTCTGTGAACGATCCGGGGCGGGCGGGCGCGCGCTCGCCCGCTATTGGCTCAAAACCCGGTCACAGGCTAGCGGCGTAGATCTACGTCACTCTGCCTGGCCGGGCTGACTGCCGCAGTAAATATACTGTGCGCAGTCGGCAAGCAGTTAAGGAAGACTTTTTAATCAGAGTGTAGCATCAAGTCAGTTAAACTCCTGGGATATTGATCTGGTCAGTTAAGTAGCAGAGGGGGTTGGTAATCAGTTTCTGCTGCTTTGGTGTTAATGAAACAAATGAAACAAACAAACAAGGGCACTAGATAGGCAACAATGAGACGACTTCCAAAACAGGAATGGTTTTACAGGTGGAAGCCACTGAAACTTTTTTCCCTTCTCCTCTTTTCTGACTGTTTTTCTCTAGTTTTGCATTCGGCTAGGGTCAGTGTCACTACTGGTAGCATGAGGGGATACCTGAACCCTATAGAGGTTGCACAGGCATTCCAACTCCTCCAGGGTGGCACATCAATATGTGCCATTGCCAGAAGGTTTGCTGTGTCTCCCAGCACAGTCTCAAAAGCGTGGAAGGGATTCCAGGAGACAGGCAGTTACTCTAGGATAGCTGGACAGGGCCAAAAAAAGTCCTTAACCCATCAGCAGGACCGGTATCTGCTCCTTTGTGCAAGGAGGAACAGGATGAGCACTGCCAGAGCCCTACAAAATGACCTCCAGCAGGCCACTGGTGTGAATGTCTCTGACCATGCAATCAGAAACCGACTTCATGAGGGTGGCCTGAGGGCCCAATGTCCACTAGTGGGCCCTGTGCTCACTGCCTGGCACAGTGGAGCTTGATAGGCATTTTCCATTGAACACCAGAATTGGCAGGTCCGCCACTGGCGCCCTGTGCTTTTCAGAGGAGAGCAGGTTCACCCTGAGCACATGTGACAGATGTGAAAGGGCTCGGAGAAGCCGTGGAGAATGTTATGCTGCCTGTAACATTGTTCCGCATGACCGGTTTGGTGGTGGGTCAGTGATGGTCTGGGGAGGCATATCCATGGAGGGATGCACAGACCTCTACAGGCTCGACAATGGCACCCTGACTGCAATTAGCTATTTGAATGAAATCTTTGCACCCATTGTCAGACCCTACGCTGGTGCAGTGGGTCCTGGGTTCCTCCTGGTGCACGACAATGCCCAGCCTCTTTTGGCAAGAGTATGCAGCCAGTTCCTGGAGGAAGAAGAAATTGATACCATTGAATGGCCCCCATGCTCGCCTGACCTAAATCCAATAGAACAACTCTGGGACATTGTTTTGGTCCATCTGATGCCACCAGCTTGCACCTCAGTCTGTTCAGGAGCTCAGTGATGCCCTGGTCAAGATCTGGGAGGAAACACCCCAGGACACCATCTGTCATCTCAAAAGGAGAGTGCCCGACATTGTCAGGCCTGCATACTAGCACGTGGGGGCAATACAAACTACCGAGTACCATTTTGAGATGCTGCAATGAAATTTCAGCAAAATAGTCTAGCCTGCTGCATCGTTTTTTCACTTTGATTTTTGGGGTGTCTTTGAGTTCAGCCCTCTGTAGGTTGATAATTTTAATTTCCACTAAATGTGGCATCCTTTCGTTTCTAACATCTTACCCAGTCCAGATCAATATAGATATCCAGCGTGATATTTTTCCCCATTGAGATCTGTTTGTGTTTTCAAAGTGTGTGTGTGTAATAGATATATATAAATATATATATATATATATATATATATATATATATATATATATATATATATATATATATATATATTGCAGTATCTCACATAAGTGAGTACACCCCTCACATTTTTGTAAATATTTTATTATATCTTTTCATGTGACAACACTGAAGAAATAACACTTTGCTACAATGTAAAGTAGTGAGTTTACAGCTTGTAGAACAGTGTAAATTTGCTGTCCCCTCAAAATAACACAGCACTGAATGTCCAAACCATTGGCAACAAAAGTGAGTACACCCCTAAGTGAAAATGTCCAAATTGGGCCCAATTAGCCATTTTCCCTCCCAGTGTCATATGAGTCGTTAGTGTTACAAGGTCTCAGGTCTGGGGAGCAGGTGTGTTTAAATTTGTTGTTATCACTCTCTCATACTGGTCACTGGAAGTTCAACGTGGCACCTCATGGCGAAAAATTCTTGAGGATCTGAAAAAAAGAATTGTTGCTCTACATAAAGATTGCCAAGACCCTGAAATGGAGCTTCAGCACGGTGGCCAAGACCGTACAGCGGTTTAACAGGTTCCACGGCCCCTGCCGGGGTCAACCAAAGAAGCTGAGTGCACGTGCTCAGCGACCTGTTTAGAGGTTGACTTTGGGAAAGAGATGTATAAGTGCTGCCAGCATTGCTGCAGAGGGTGAAGGGGTGGGGGGGTCAGTTGTCACATGAAAAGATATAGTAAAAAAAAAAATATATATATATATACTAGTGTGTGGCTCCGTTCACATCTTGGCATCCCGGATGGCAGGCAGAATCTCCGCGATTCTGCCCTTGATCCCGAAGCACAGGAAATCGCTGGACACCCATGCATTCCCTGTCCCTTCCAATGGCTCCCCCCAAATGCGGCACAATTTTGTCGCGACTGTTGTCCGACAAATTGCAGTAAAGTTGCGCAAATAAAATCGCAAGATGCTTGTCACCCAACAGAAGTTCTTGTACTTTAAAGCCCAACCTATGAAAAACAACCCCACACCATAATCCCTCGCCACCAAAAGATTTGGACCAGTGCACAAAGCAAGGTCCATAAAGACATGGATGAGCGAGTTTGGGATGGAGGAACTTGACTGGCCTGCACAGAGTCCTGACCTCAACCCAATAGAACATCTTTTGGATGAATTCGAGCGGAGACTGCACAACAGGCCTTCTAGTCCAACATCAGTGCCTGACCTCACAAATGCACTTCTGAAAGAATGGTCAAAAATTCCCATAGACACACTCCTAAACTTGTGGACAACCTTCCCAGTAGAGTTGAAGCTGCTATAGCTGCAAAGGGTGGGCCAACTCAGTATTGAACCCTATGGATATATATACGAATACATACACTACTGTGTAAAAGTTTCGGCGGGTATCAAAAAATGCTGTAAATTGAGAATCCTTTCAGAAATCAAAGCGGTAATATTTTATTTTTATCCATTAACAAAATGACTAAAAAAAAAAAAAGAGAGAAAAAAGCAAATGAACAGAAGAGAAATCCAAATCAAATCAAAATTTGTTGTGACCATCCTTTGCCTTCGAAAAAGTATCAATTCTTCCATGTACACTTGCATACCGTTTTTGAAGGAACTTGAGTGGTAGGTTGTTCCAAACATCTTGGAGAATTATCCATGGGAATGTTTGACCATTCTTCCAGAAGTACATTTGTGAGGTCAGGCACTGATTTGGGACGAGAAGCCCTAACTCGCAGTCGCCGCTCTAATGCATCCCAAAGATGTTCTATTGGGTTGAGGTCCGGACTCTGTGCAGGCCAGTCAAGTTCCTCCACCCCAAACTCGCTCATCCATGTCTTTATGGACCTTTCCTTGTGCACTTGTCCAAATCATTTAGTGGAGGGGGGATTATAGTGTGGTGGTGTTTTTCACGGGTTGGGCTTTAAAGAAGTACAAGAACTTCTTTTGGCCAACGAGCGTCCTGTGATTACATTTGTGCGACTTTACTGCGATTCATCGGGCGACAATCGTGGCAAAATTGCACCGCGTTTGGGGAGCCATTGGAAGTGACAGGGAACGCACTCTCTCACACACTCACACACATGAGTACACCCCTCACATTTTTGAAGATAATTTATTATATCTTTTCATGTGACTACACTTTGCTACAATGTAAAGTAGTGAGTGTGCAGCTTGTAGAACAGTGTAAATTTGCTGTCCCCTCAAAATAACTCAACACAGCCATATGTCTGAACCAATGGCATCAAAAGTGAGTACACCCTTAATAAAGACCTCCAAGTTGGGCCCAAAGTGTCAATATTTTGTGTGGTCACCATTATTTTCCAGCACAGCCTTAACCCTCTTGGGCATGGAGTTCACCAGAGCTTTACAGGTTGCCACTGGAGTCCTCTTTCACTCCTCCAAGACTACATCACAGGGCTGGTGGATGTTGGAGACCTTGCGCTCTTTCACCTACCTTTTGAGAATGCCCCACAGATGCTCAGAAGGGGTTAGGTCTGAAGACATGTTTGGCCAGTCCCATAACCTTTACAGTCAGCTTCTTTAGCAAGGCAGTGGTCGTCTTGGAGGTGTGTTTTGGGGTCGTTATGTTGGAATACTGCCCTGCGGCCCATTCTCCGAAGGGAGGGGGATCATGCTCTGCTTCAGTATGTCACCATTCACGTTTGCATTCATGGTTCCCTCAATGAACTGCAGCTCCCCAGTGCCAGCAGCACTCATACAGCCCCAGACCATGACACTTCCACCACCATGCTTGACTGTAGGCAAGACACACTTGTCTTTGTACTCCTCACCTGGTTGCCACCACACATGCCTGACACCATCTGAATCAAATAAGTTTATCTTGGTCTCATCAGACCACAGGGCATGGTTCCAGAAATCCATGTCCTTAGTTTTCAGCAAACTGTTTTGCAGGCTTTCTTGTGCATCATCTTTAGAAGACGCTTCCTTCTGGGATGACAGCCATGCAGACCCTTTTGATGCAGTGTGCGGCGTATGGTCTGAGCACTGACAGGCTGATCCCCCCACCCCTTCAACCTCTGCAGCAATGCTGGCAGCACTCATACGTCTATTTCCCAAAGACAACCTCTGGATATGACGCTGAGCACGTGCACTCAACTCCTTTGGTCAACCATGGCGAGGTCTTTTCTGAGTGGAACCTGTCCTGCTAAACTGCTGTATGGTCTTGGCCACCATGCTGCATCTCAGTTCTAGGGTCCTGGCAATCTTCTTATAGCCTAGGCCATCTTTATATAGAGCAACAATTATTTTTTTCAGATCCTCAGAGTTCTGTGCCATGTTGGAACTTCCAGTGACCAGTATGAGAGAGTGAGAGCGATAACACCAAATTTAACACACCTGCTCCCCATTCACACCTGCGACCTTGTAACACTAATGACATCGGGGAGGGAAAATGGCTAATTGGGTCTAATTTGGACATTTTTCACTTAGGGATGTACTCACTTTTGTTGCCAGCAGGTTAGACATTAATGGCTGTGTGTTGAGTTATTTTGAAGTAACAGCAAATTTACACTGTTATACAAGCTGTACACTCTCTACTTTACATTGTAGCAAAGTGTAATTTCTTCAGTGTTGTACTAACTCTTGTGAGATACTGTGTGTGTGTGTGTGTGTGTGTGTGTGTCTATAGATAGATACATAGATATAGATATATAAAATATAGTGAATATAAAATGTCTAAATAACCCTGTTAAAATGTCAGGTTCTTTTGATGTAAAAGAATAAGACACAGATAAATCATTTCAGAACTTTTTCCACCTTTTTAATGTGACCTATAAACTGTACAACTCAGTTGAACAACAAACTAAAGTCTTTTAGGTGGAGGGAAGTATAAATGAAAAACTAAAATATAGTTGCATAAGTGTGCACACCTAAAACTAATACTTTGTTGAATCGCCTTTTTTTTTTTTTTTACCCATTTTATTTTGCATATGAGTATCGGCATGGTGCATCGTGACTTGGCGATATTTGCCCACTCTTCCTTCCAAAAACACTCCAAATCTGTCAGATTGCGAGGACATCTCCTGTGCACATCTGTCTTCAGATCACCCTAAGGATTTTCAAACCGAGTCAGGTCTGGGCTCTGGCTGGGCCAGTCCAAAACTTCAATCTTCTTCTGGTGAAGCCATTCCTTTGTTGATTTGGATACATGCTTTGGGTCTTGCCATGCTGAAAGATGAAGTTCCTCTTTATGTTCAGCTTTCTAGCAGAAGCCTGAAGGATTTGTGCCAATATTGGCTGGTATTTGGAACGGTTTATAATTCCCTCTACCTCGACTAAGGCCCCTGTTCCAGCTGAAGAAAAACAGCCCCTAAGTATGATTCTGCCACCACCATGCTTCACTGTGGGTTTGGTGTATTTTTGGTGATGTGCTGTGTTGTTTTTGCACCAAACATATCTTTTGGAATTTTTGGAAGTTCAACCTTGATTTTATCAAACCATAATACATTTTCCCCACATTCTTTTGGGAGACTTCAGATGTGTTTTTGCAAAATTTGGCTTGGATGTTCTTCTACGTAAGAAAAGGCTTCCGTCTTGCCACTCTACACCATAGCCCAGACATATTTAGAATAAGGGAGATTGTTGTCACATGTACCACACAGCCAGTACTTCCCATAAATTCCTGCAGCTCCTTTTAATGTTGCTTTAGGCCTCTTTGCAACCTCCCTGACCAGTTTTCTTTTTGTCTTCATCAATTTTCGAGGAACGTCCAGTTCTTGGTAATGTCACTGTCGTGCCATATTTTCTCTACTTGATTATGACTGTCTTCACTGTGTTCCATGGTATATTTACTGTCTTTGAAATTCTTTTTGTACCCTTCTCCTGACTAATACCTTTTAACAATGAGATCCTTCTGATGCTTTGGAAGCTCTCTGCGGACCATGGCGTTTGCTGTAGGATTCAACTAAGAAAATGTCAGGAAAGACCTACTAGAACAGCTGAACTTTTTTGGGGGTTATTCAGAGGCACTTTAAATGAACGCAGTTGTGTACCAGTGACATGCAGTGAGGTCAGCGGCTGGTTAGGCACTGGTTAGTATCAGAGCCAGATACACACAGGTTACATATTCACAGGTTACGTGTTCGATTCTCATTATGTAGACAATTTCAGTTCTACTAGTTATACTCCTACTCATTTACCAAAAATATTTATAAACGCTGTCCCTTTAAGATTTTTTTTTCAGTCACCCTTTTTGTTGATGGTGGAAAAAATATTCCTAGCAAAGATGACAAAGATTGTAGAAAAAAATAAAAACTTATATTTTCTGAAGCCATAAATATATAACTGTAATATTCAGTAATAAAACCATAAACAATAAAGGGTTCAGGGTTACTTACTAAAAGGTGAAATGCAGAAGAATTTAAACTAACGATAAAACAGTGAAACAGTCCAACTAAAAAAAATATATATGTTTGGGGGTTCTGAGTGATTTTCTAGCAAAAAAATTATGTTTTTTACATATAGGGGAGAAGTGTGAGAATTGGCCTAGGTGGCAAGTGGTAAATACCATAAGTAAATATATATTGTTTTTAAGGTAATTTACTATATTTTCAAAAACTGCACTCAAGCAGGTGGCCTAACGGCAGACATGTATAGTAACTAAGTAGAACTACTTCACTACTTTACTTAAGTACCGAAAGGCGGTATCTGTACTTTCCTAGAGTAGAATTTTTTTCTCCTACTTCTACTTTTACTTCACTACATTTTTTCAGTGATTTCAATACTTCTACTCCGATATTTTTTTGTGCTGCATAGTTACTCGTTACAATTATAAAAATTACCACTGCCAGAACAGTAGATGGCAGGTTTCATGAAGCTCAAAACATGTGTATTATCAGCGCATACGAAAATAAATGCTACTGTATGTATAAATAAAAGCTGCATTTGAAATAATAAAAAAAAATATGATGTTAAAACTTTTGACTTCTTTCTTTAATAACTACATAACACAGTACTTGTACTTTTACTTTCAGTACTTGAGTAGCATTTTTTTTTCAAAACTACTGGTACTTTTACTTTCAGTACTTGAGTAACAAATTTTTTTAAAAAAACTACTTGCAGTACTTAAGTACAAAAAATGTTGAATACTTTAGTACTTCTACTCAAGTCACTTTTTGATCGAGCACTTCTACTTTTACTCAAGTATGGGTTTCGAGTACTTTATACAACTCTGCCTAACGGACAAATTACTGATGTTTGAAGTTGTAACTTCAAACCAGGAATTTCCCAGTAAATAGATAAATAATAAATTATTATGTTATAACATATGGCATAATAATATATTAATTTGCTTGATTAAAAAAGTTTTCAGCAGCAGCAGGTTCTCCCTCTTAACAATTTTAGAAAAACATGGGATTATGGCACTGGAACTAGGCCAGAACACTAGCATGAAAGAAAAGGTGTATTTTTGTATCATTTATATAATAACTTTAACATAAGGTAACAGGGTGGTAAGCATGGTAGGGTTTTGAGGTTTGTCAGCATAGTGGAGGGTTTTCTTTTCATTGAAATCAAAGAAATTGTTTTATACACTAAAGTTGGCCATATACCTGAAATACCCATCATGGGATTTTGTTATAATTTAATATCTGTGTGTTCTTAGAGGCAATTTGGACCAGACAGGTAGAAAACCTGGCCTCTTTTTTTTTGTTTTTAGGATGTAGCTATCGGAATGTGCCTCCTCCATTTTTTTAAAAGAAAATTGTGAATGAACTGAGTATCTGTTTTTGCATGCTGCTTGCCTGAATAATACCTGCAGAAGTTGGCCCACACCCAATTAATCTTTAGTGTCTATGGACCGTTTTCCATAGTGCCCTAGCCACTGTTAGAAACAGGAATGCAGTGTGAATGATATCAGCAGACATTAAACACTCTTATCTTCAATCTGCTATTTGCTACTGAAATATAGAGCTTTGTAGCTCTCTCTATATCCGTTTTATCTTTTATGTTTATGTAGTTTAAATAGACCGTTTCCTGTTACAGTAATTTTCTGATTCATGGGTTTGATGAATTGAACTATGAATTCTTAGCCAGTCCCTATTACTTGATTTTGAACTCCTGTTTCCAGTTAACCACGTGCCCACCGCCAGCAGTACATATACCACGGCAGGGTAGCTCTGTCCCGCGAAATGACGTAACTGTACGTCGCTTCGCAGAACCACGAGTGCGGGTGCGTGCGCACCCATTCACCACGGGGGAAGCTGATCTGTGGGTCTGGCGGGCACCTGCAATCTCTCCCCGTGGAGACAGAACGGCGGTCTGCCATTGTAAACCCGGCAGACTGCTGTTCTGTCAGCAATGAACACAGGGCTCCTATCCTATTTAGGACCATTGGCTGTGCGGGCCGTTATACCTGGTGGGGGCTCCTGCCAGGGCCCCCCATCCTGGCTGGGACTGTTCTTGAGGCCTAGGGCTCCCTCCTGGGTCCCGGGGAGCCTCATGGTGTGGCGTGGGATGTCATTTTCTTGTAGCCTGTGGGCTCAATGCATGGCGGCCATGTTTGTGTAGTCCGGCTGCCATTTTGCGGTGGTTTGCCATGGAAAATAGCGGCGGCCATGACAGTGGAGCCCTGTGGGTGGCGATTTTGGAGCTGGGAGCCCACTCCACATCCCCTGGTGTTGACTCCTAGATCTTTTCATTTCCCAATCGCCGCATCTGGAGTGCAGATTGTCCTGTGGCTGCAGGTGTCTGTTTCTGCTGGTTGGTGAGTCTGGTGAGGTCCTCTCCCTCTCGGTTGAGGATCGCTTGGTGCTTTGTGCCTGGCAACCGGGGTGGTGCTGCCAGCACGGTGGGGTTTGTCCCTTTTGCAGTGTTTTACACTTTGTGGGGGTCCCCCTGGTGACTCATGGAGTCTTTAGAGCACATCTCCCCACCTGATCCCCTCTGAGGCTGTGGGGCCCTTCAGTTCCCAACCATCTATTGATGCACTGTTGGCGGTCCTGGAGTCCTTTGTGTCCAAGGTGGAGGTGGCTTTTGGCCGACGGGCTAGTGAAAATCGCCTCTCGCCTTCCACCTGTTGGGTCTGCGACCACGCGCCCAGAATCCTCAGATAGTGAGGACGATTCCTCCATATCTGCAACTGGGCATGAAAAGGCGGCCACCTGGTCCTCGGTGCACACTTTCACAAAGTTCTATAAAGTTGATGTGTTGGCATCTGCGAATGCTTCCTTTTGCCGCAAGGTTTTGCAGGCTGCTGTTTAGAGGACCTGGTCCTCTTTGAGGGTGTATTTTTTTCAGGTGAGTTGTTTTTCGTTGAGCTGCTGTTTACCTGGTTGGCTATAATTAGCCTTTGGGAATTTGTCCGTCAATGAACGAAAGATGAAAATGGGATTTTTTGACTTCTCATAAAATCCATTTCTCTAATGTTCATTGACGGACACAGCACCCACCCCACTGTGGAGTTGTAAGTCTTCTGACACTGCTTGTAACAAAAGTGAGTAACTATAGCAGTAACTGTAGCAGAGAATGGGAGTATACCTCCTGGGACTTCCCATAGGCGTAGCCAGATTCTTTTTCTGCATAGTGTCCTAGGGCAGTATAACCCAATGGTCATAAAGATCAGAAGCTGTGTCCGTCAATGAACATCAGAGAAATGGATTTTAAGGTAAGTCAAAAATCCCATTCTTTCTGTGATATTACTGATTCTTAGGTTTTATATATTGCCAGTAGAGCTGCACGATTAATCGTATGAAAATCGCGATCTCGATTCACCCCTCCTGACGATCTAACCCTGAAATATGCTCGATTCTTTGCATGGCTGCATAGCAGAGAGAACAGCTGTGGAAAAAAAAAAAAAAAAAAAGCCTCCCGGCAAACAGCTATCAGCAAAGTCTCCCAGTAACTATAAACAAAAAGGATTACATTGTATCTTTTCCTTCCCTCTGCCAGGGAGAAAGGAAGTTTAACCTCTTAAAGACTGGATCTTTTTCTGACATTTGTTGCTTGCAAGTTAAAATCAGTTTTTTTTGCTAGAAAAGTACTTAGAACCCCCAAACATTTTATATATTTTTTTTTAGCAGAGACCCTACAGAATAAAATGGCGATTGTTGTAATATTTTATGTCACACTGTATTTGCGCAGCAGTCTTTCAAACGCAATTAATAGACTTTAATGAATAAAAAAAAAAACGGTAACAGTAAAGTTATCCCAATTTTTTTTTTTGTTACACAGAGAATCGTGAGAGAATCGTGATCTTTATTCCAAGCTAAAAAATCGTGATTCTCATTTTGGCCAGAATTGTGCAGCTCTAATTGCCAGTATTTAGGTTTGGGAACTTTTTTTTTTTTTTTTTCCTTTTTTCTTCTGTAAAACACTAATTCTTTTTAGAACATTTCTTTAAGTACGTGTTTAAACAAAAAAAAATTACGTACTTAGGAGTTAGACATTGCATGCTTGAAGTAATAACTGACACCAGAAAGCCACCCACGTGTACGCATGCAAGACTGCACAAAAGGATTTTGTTTGTATAACGGAGCGGAGTGGAAATTTTATCAACAAAAAAATCTAAAAAAAAGAAATACATTTTATTTCTTGCAACCACCTGTCCACAGTAGTCTACACCATGGGTGTGTGATAACCAGGGCTTTTTTTCTCCAAGAATAGGTGCAGGTACTTCTCTTCTGAGTCGCCCCTTGTCTCCACTCCCTACCCACCTCCGAGCGCTGTCCTTTGGTTCCACCCTCTGCCCACCTCCCAGTACCCCCCCTTTTAGAGAATACACAACCAAGTATCATCATGTTGTGGTTCTAGGTAATTTTGTATGAAATTTGTTAATGATAACTAGAAAAGCAGAAAAATAGATCCCCTGGAATCAGCAACAGACCCCCCCCCCCCAGCAGCAATAAATCTTCCCCTGCAACAATAGAAAAAAACAGTATAATAGATCCCCAACAACAATAGCCCCCCAGCAACAATAAATCCACCCCTGCAACAATCGCCTCCCCCCCCCCCTCAATAAATCCTTCCCTGCAATAATAGACTCCCCCACAACAATAGCCCCCCAGTAACAATAGTTCCCCCAAGCAAAAATAAATCCTCCACTGCAATAAAAGCCCCACCCACAACAAAATGCCTGCCAGCAAAAATATATTGACCCCAGCAACAATAGATCCCCCAGCAGCCAGCATTAATAGACCCTTCAGCTCACCCCACTGTCCCCAGCACCCCTTTGCTATTGCATACACTCAGACCGGAGGTTCCTGAACTACGTTACCCCACGTTCCCGCTGAAAAAAAGCCCTGGTGATAACTAAAGGCTGTTGTATGCATTTTTTAAGCAAATTAAACTAAGGGGTCCACCGTAGACTAAAGGCCCATCAGAGCTCCTCTGTCTAGTAATGTAAATGGTCAGCCTGACACTAGAGCATGAACTGATAGTATTTTGGGAAATGTAGATTGAGTTCTATTGGAGGGATTGGGATTGCAATAGAAATGTGTAATTTTGTGCATTTTATAAAAAAATAAATAAGAATGAGCTGATCTGTATGAACCAGCGCCTGTCTGTGCTCTGGCCCTGTACCAGAATTCCAGATATTAATCCAGTCTCATGGACGTAATTAAAAGGAAGCAATGGGGTATGTATAGCAAGTGTACATTTTGAGCCATTATTATGACATTTGGCTGAATGTAGCTTTGTAGTGCTGCAGGAAGGGGCGGGGCAGAGCCCTGACTCTGCATTGTAAGTCATTGTTTGTATAATATGCCACAGGATTCTGGATTTTCCTGGCCTGGAAGACCGCTCGGAGTACGTGAGACAATACTAGGTGACTGCAGTTTACTTTTTTCTCTGATTTTCTTTCCTGTAAACTTTTATATTATTTACTTAGACCTGAATTGTTTTAAAGTGACCCACACTTTCTGTTCTAGGGTGACAACTCTCACTTACTATACTGTATCTGTGAAGGAGTGGCCATATTACCGAACATTCTTGCCATACAACTCGAAAAAAAAAAGAGGGGGTCCCTGTAGCCGCACATCTATGTTGTCCCTGGCCAGGGGGGCCTGTCAAGGTCTCGCACTTCTCCACTTCCCCTTCCCCACTCTTTTTTTTCTTTGTTGTGTGTTCACGTTTGTCCTTTTTGGTTGTCACTTTGCACGGCTAGTACGGCGTAGGTCCTCGGGCCTGCCCTGAAAGTCTTGGGAGGGGGTGGATATGGCCTTCTGGCTTAGTTCGCCCTCTCTCATGGGGTCTCCCTTCGGGGCAGCCCCACCAAGTACTTGGGGTGGGCTGTTTCGGCAGTCCCCCTGGAGAACGGGGTCTGCCTGGCTTCGGCTGGGCGGACCAAAGTGAGTACCTCAGTCCCCGTCAGGAGCTCCACGCCCCGGAGGATCAGGGTCAGGGCCCTTCCTCTTTGGAGGAGGGCTATGTGTACGCCTTGTGCACTTTTTGTGTGTCTCACGTTTTGCGTGTGCACTTTTTTATGCACCGGGTGTAAGTCTTTTGAGTGTGTTTCACATACCACGGGCTTTAAAAAAAAAAATTATGTTGTCCCTGGGATGAGTGTGAAAGTGGCAACCCAGCCTGGACTCCAATCAGGCCACACCCCAAACCCCTTGGAGCTTAGCCAAAATAGCTCTGGGTTGGGCTTTCCATACACTTGGCAGTTTTGGAGGCTTTCCATCAGCATTTGATTTAACAAATTGAGTGGAACTGAGCTGTCCACAGCAGGCTGATTGTTTTCCAGTTGAAAGAAACCATACAGGTAAACAAATTGGAAAGTACAGCACAAGTCAATGCAGGGCAATGCCCCTGCCCAACACAATAAAAGAAAAAAAAAAAGTAAGATAATGCAGACACACTTTACAGGAAAGGCTTCATAACTGTTAAATGTGAAATACACCAAAAATATTTTTTTGTTATTTGCTGTTCAAGACTTGTAAAGGAAACCCTGGAATCCCCATAGTGACAGCCAGTGAGAATTGTTCCGACTCTCAAACCTGTATTACAAGCAGTCTGAGCATCACTGCAGCGTTTAGATCAAGATATCACACAAAGCTTCCCCTGTGTTGCCATTTCCCCTTTGTGCCCTTAACCCCTTCATCACTAAAGCAACTGTCTGCGAATGTCAGATTCCTCCACAATTACAGCTTTTGTCTGGGCACAAAGAGGAATTCTCTTCATGCCAAAACCCTCTGGCAACGCCATCCCAAAGCAGTGAACTCAGGGGTGGTGGTGGAAGGCGCGTGGTGCTGTGCTGAATTACCAGCGCTCTGCTCTGGCTGCCAAACAGATGGAAGCTGCAGGCATCAAAATAGTTCTGTGCCTGGTGCCATGTACTGAATCCTCTGTACTTTCATCTAAGAACATTTTATATACACTTTGCATAAGTAATCGCTCCCTTGGACTCTTCCATTTTTGGAGTGTTACAAATTGGAATTAAAATGGATCTGCAGAATTTAACAATTTCAAATGCAAAACCTATTCAGCTCTTAGAAATGTGTAATATTCTTTTCATTGTGATACAAATGATAATTGAAAAAGCAGATGTTTGTTACAAGGTCCAGGGTAGAATTGCCTTAGAATGCAGCAATATTGGCAAGGGTAAACTGTTTTGTATGTCTGGATCCTGAATTTTTTGACAATTCTCCTTGGCACAGTTTTTTGGCTTTACCAGATTGGAGTGGGATATTGGTCAACAACAATTGCCATGTCTGACCACAGGTTGTTAAAGGTCTGGGTTGGAGTGGGCTGTTCTGAGACCTTTAGGTTCTTGGTTTTCACCCCTCTACATGGTAATGCGGCTTTGCTATTCTCCTGCTGAAAGGTGAAACTCTTTCCTGATGCTGATCTCTTGAGACCCAAATTGGTTTCCTTTTAGGGACTACCTAGCATTTTTCTCCATCCATCTTGCCCCTCATCAGCATGCGTTAACCATGGTGTAGTTTGTACTGTATATTGAATAGAGATGGCAACAGGATTCAGTATGAGAAGAAGGCAAGCCAGCAGAGGCAGTTTGATGGGCAATGTCCTGCTGGGACACCTTGGGTCCTTCCATTAATGTGGATGTTACTTGACACGTACCACCTTTTGTAAACATTGTTGCTGACCAAGTAAAACCCTTTCTCTGTCGCTCATTGACAGACGTAGTCCTCGTTGATTAATAACAACTCGGGTTATACTGCCCTCTACAGGAGTAGGACTAGACAGGAAAGAAAACGTTCTGGCCACACCCTAGGGGCAGTCCCAGAGGGTATATCCTCTCACTTCCTGCTACAGCAAATCAGTTTTTTTCTGTCTAGTTAGGAGTAAGGACCTAGATGCCTTGCTAGGATCTTCGGTCCTGGCAGGATTTTTTTCTTAGAAAGATTTTTTAGACCGCTTTTTTCTCCAGTGTTCCTGTGAGATCTTCAAGCAAGAAAGCTGGAACTGGGCGACGGGCTGGATGTTGAGATCCAGTGGTCACCCCAGTTCAGCCTACAAGCGCGTGCAGGCCATAGCTCCGCGCTGGGTCGGCCGCGACATAGTCCCACTGGACGGGGACTGACCCTGCGAGTTAAACGTCTCGCCTGGACGCCAATGACCAACAGAGTCACGGCGTCCGTATTGGTCGACAGCCCCCCCACTCCGGTGGAGAGGGGTTCTGTCAGGATTTGGCGCCCGCCTGGTTCCAGGGGGTTGTTGTCTCAGGTACGGTCTCCTCATACAGTAAGGAGGACGCTTCTGCCTCCGCCATAGCACAAGAAGCGTTGGTGGAAGCACTAGTTGTGTCTGTCCGGGAAACCTTAAATCTTGAGGTTACACCGGCAGAGGTAGCTGAGACTGATATTCCTTTTTTGGTACTAGCAAGCCTACCAAAATGGTGAAGGGTTTCCCTTGCCCAAATAGGGTCGTCAGTAAATGAGCCCTGCTATTTCCAAACGCATGGCTAGGCGCTATCATTTTGAGGAATCCCTCATTACAAAGATGGACGATACCACCAATAGTGGACTCACCGATTTCCAGACTAAATAAAGCCACTGTTATCCCGTTGGATTGACAGAATGGGCCCCACCCATCTCTAGGGTGGGGGGACGTCTTCACCGGTTTCCGGATCCAGGGCTTTCCAGAATCCCGGATAAAGGGGTTCGCAAGGTCATATGGTCGGGATACAAGACCCAGTTTCGATCACTTCCACCGGTGCGATTCTTCCCTTCCAATAGTCGACATCCCCTGGTCGCTTAAAAGCTTTTGCGGGGGACAGCTTGATACAACAAGCAGTGGTAGTTCCCATTCCTTGGAGGAGTTCTAGTCGAACTTGTTCACAATGCCCAGGAAAAAGGGCTAGGTGCGTCCAATTCTGGTCTTGGAAGAGATGGAGTCCATCCATACAGTGGTGGCCTCCCTGCATCAAAGGGATTTCCTGGCGTCCATAGACATTTAGGATGCCTATCCTTAATATCCCCATCTTCGCAGGACATCAGCGTTTTCGTTGCTTTTCCCAAAGATCATCCCTGGTTCCCACCAGGAGACTGAACTTATCTGGGCCTAATTTTGGATACATCCTTGGCAAGAGTTTTTCTCCATGCGGAGAAACTCCAGAAGATTCAGTCAATGAGTTAAACGAGTTAAACGTCTCGCTTAAACGCCAATGACCATGAGTCACGGCGTCCGTATTGGTCGACAGCCCTCCCACCCCGGTGGAGAGGGGTACTGTCAGGAGTTGGCGCCCGCCTGGTTCCGGTATGGTGAGTAGTATGTTCCCCCTTTTCCCCCTGACGGGTTTGTGGTGAACGCGGGCCCCTCTCTAAATGGTAAGGATGGGTCTCCCCTCTATCCTATAACATGTCACAGATCCCCCTATTTGAGTGTGATTTTTGTGAACAAGAAACCAGGAGGCTTGGTTTGGGAGCTGACAATCTAATGTCATTTCAAAACTGTAAAGATGACTGAAGTCAGTGGCAGTACTAGAATATTACTGTGGTAGCATAAGGTATCCTACCTGTCAGAGGTGTTCACAGGGCGATGTCTATGCATGTATAACTGCAGTCCAGATCGCATTCCTCCAGCAAGGGCACGGACCGCATGCGGCCCGCCAGGGTCCGGTACCGCCGGCCTGGTTGATCACCATCCAGGGTGAAGTTTGGGGGGCCGATGCACTTCCGCAGGCCGCTAGGCCGAATACAGCATCCCGCAGGCCGCTGCTAAGCCGCCGCTATCCTAACAGGCCGCCGCCATTGTCTTGCAGAGCACACGAGGCTGCCATATTGGCGTAGCCTCGTGTCTCCAGCATGGGGGCGGCCATGTTTGAGGTGACCAAACACCTCGTGGAGCCAGGGGGAGGCACCGGAAGGCGTGTTAAGGGGCGGAGCCGCCTCCTTTACCCAGGAAAAAGGGCCAAAGACGTCCTGTCTGTAACAGGACAGCACTGAGCAAGCTGATGAAAACTTCTGTGCATCAGGGATGAGCCTTGGGCTCGCTCTCTGTCTCTGTCTCTGTCTCTCTCTCTGTCTCTCTCTCTGTCTCTGTCTCTCTGTCTGTCTCTGTCTCTCTCTCTGTCTCTCTCTGTCTGTCTCTCTCTCTCTGTCTCTCTCTCTGTCTCTCTCTCTCTCTGTCTCTCTCTCTCTCTGTCTCTCTCTCTCTGTCTCTCTGTCTCTGTCTCTCTCTCTCTGTCTCTCTCTCTCTGTCTCTCTCTCTCTGTCTCTCTCTCCCTCTCTCGTCCCTCTTATGGGGCGGTTGTCTCAGCTAATGTCTCCTCAGCAGTGAGGAGAACGTTTCTGCCTCCGCCATAGCACAAGAGTGGTGGATGCACTAGTTGTGTCCGTCCGGGAAACCTTTAGTCACCGGCAGAGTTGAGGTTACACCGGCAGAGGTAGCTGAGACTGAAATTCCTTTTTGGTACTTGTTAGCCTACCGAAAGGGCGAAGGATTTTCCTTTACCCAAATGGGGTCGTTTTGGCTTAAAACGCATGGCTAGGCGCTATCCGTTTGAGGAATCCCTCTTTAAAGGATAGACGGTACCACCTGCTGTCTTGCCACAGACTGTTAGGATAAAGAGGACCTCGTAACCAACGAAGACCTTCCCTTTCTGCTCATAAAGAGTTTGTTCGTTCCGCGAGGGCGGGCGATAAGGCTAAACCCTCCAAAGCCCCTTCAGAGGGTTTTTCAAAGGGCGCTGGTCGGCTAAACAAAAAGTCCGGCTCAGCCAAGCCTGAAGAATACAGCCTGATGCGCCCCTACCCATCTCTGGGGTGGGGGGATGTCTTCACCGGTTTCCGGATCCATGGCTTGCCAGAACCCCGGACTAGGGGTTCGCGAGGTCATACGGTCAGGATCGAGTTTCGATCACTTCCACCGGTACGATTCTTCCCATCTAACATTGAACGGTTTCAGGGGTTCTATTCGAACCTGTTCACAATGCCCAGGAAAGAGGGCAAGGTGCGTCCAATTCTGGACTTGGGGAAAGATGGAGTCCATCCGAACAGTGGTGGCCTCCCTGCATCAGGGGGAGTTCCTGGCGTCCATAGACATTTAGGATGCCTATCCTTATATCCCCATCATCGCAGGACATCAGGGTTTTCTTCGCTTTCCCAAAGATCATCCCTGGTTCCCACCAGGAGACTGAACTATCTGGGCCTAATGTTGGATACATCCTGGGCAAGAAAGTTTCTCCTTGCGGAGAAACTCCAGAAGGTTCAGTCAACGATGTTGCTGTCCGTCAGTTGGCTGGGACTGATGGTGGCCTTCTTAGAGGCAGTACCGTATACCCAGTCTCCTACCCGAATTCTCCTGAAGGAGATTTTTTTCTAATGGAATCAGAATTCCGATTTCCTGGACAATCGGATCTGGTTGAGCGAGCGGACCAGGAAGTCTCCGATGCTCAACCAGGGGAAGTCATTCCTTCCGATAGCATCCAGGTTACCAATAGGGTATCGGAACTGAGAGCGATCAGATTTTGTCTGATTTACTGGACCGAGCAGCCCGATTCGGATCCAATCGCACTATGCCACGGTCGTGACTTATGTCAAGAAAGGGGCACTTAGAGTGTCCTGGTGGCCATCGAAACGACTAGCATCTTTCATTGGACAGAACGGTTTGTTCCGGATCTCCCCGCAGTGTTCACTCCGGGGGTGGGAAATCGGCAGGCAGATTATTTCAGCCATCAGATTCTGGATCAAGGGGTATGGCCTCTTCATCCAGAGGTTTTTCACTAGCTGTCCCTTCATTGGGGCACCCCGGATGTGGATCTGTTGGCACCTTGGCTCAACAGGAAGGTGCGGAGGTTTGTAACTCGCACCCGCGATCCTCTAGCGGACGCAGCAGAAACGCTGATCGCCCCGTGGGAGCAGTATCAGCTACGGCATGCCTTCCATCCTCTCAAGTTACTGTGGGAACTTCTTCGCAGGATAGAGGTGGAGGGAATTCCAGTTATTCTGGAAATTCCGGACTGACCTCGTCGAGCCTGGTACGCCGACTTGGTGAGGCTAGTCGCGGACGCTTCTTGGAGACTTCCTCTCAGGGAGGATTTGCGGTCTCAGGGACCGATCTTCCATCTTGCTTTACAATCGCTGGCTTAATGGCCTGGCCATTGAGACCCAGGTACTGAAGGACAAGGGAGTGTCCGCTTCAGTTATTCCTACCTCTAGTTAAAGCAAGGAAAGCAACTTCCAGCACATGGAAGTCTTATATGGCGTGGTGTGAATCTTTTGGATTTCCCCCACATACCTATTCGGTGACCCGAATCTTGGTCTGTCTGCAACAAGGGGTTGAGCAGAAACTGTCCTTGAGCACTATCAAGGGTCAGGTTTCAGCGTTGGCAATCTTTCAGAAACCTTTGGCTAATCATTCCTTGGTGCGGAATTTCATCCAGGGGGTGCGACATCTGGCTCCGCCAGTGCGCGCACCCTTACCGCCTGGGATCTTAATTTAGTGTGGTCGGTTCTTCAGAAACTTCTCTTTGAAGATAATAGGGAGATTCCCTTGCTTACATTATCCCAGAAGGTGGCCTTCTGGTGGCCATTACTTCTGCACGCAGGGTGTCAGAACTGGCCGCATTATCTTGACGTTCCCCATATCTGGTGGTTCATAGGGATAAGGTGGTTCTTCTTCCAGATCCATCCTTCCTTCCTAAGTGGTTTTCAGAGTTTTCATCTGAATAAAAATATTGTTACCTTCCCCGTGTCCTAAGACTAGCCATCCTTGGGAGTTTGCATTACACTCCTTGGATGGGGTTCAGAAGGATACACTTGACTACTACGAACTTGTTTTCGTAAGACTGACTCACTTTTTGTGATCACGGATAGCCCTTGAAGGGGGTTGCCTGTGTCTGCCGCGACCATATCTAGATGGACCAGTCAGACGGTGGTACAGGCTTATTCTATTAAGGGTCGGAATCCTCCGTTCCCTGTTAAGGCGCACTCTACTCGGGCGCCTAGTGTCTCCTGGGTCTTCCGCCATCAGGCGTCAGCGATCCAGGTTTTCAAGGCGATGACTTGATCGTCGGTTCATACCTTTACAACATTTTATAAAGTTGATGTGATGGCATCGTCAGATGCCTCTTTTGGCCACAAGGTTCTGCAGGCCGCAATCTGAGGAGACTGTTGGTCTACCTCAAGGGTTTGTTGGGTGTTTCACTTATGTCTCATCTTTTTGCTCGATGAGTCTTTGATGCTTCTGGTTGGCTCCGGTTGGGCCTTCTGGATTTTGATTTCTGTTATCCCACCCCTCATTTGTGGTACTGCTTTGGGACGTCCCGAGTTGTTATTAATCAACGAGGACTACGTCTGTCAATGAGCGACAGAGAAAAATGGATTTTTGTAAAATCTTACCGTAAAATCCTTTTCTCTTAAGCTCATTGACAGACGTAGTACCCGCCCCTCTGTTTTTTGAGTTGGGTTGGGTTAAATTCTCTAAACACTGCTTTGTGACATAACTGATTTGCTGTAGCAGGAAGTGAGAGGATATACCCTCTGGGACTGCCCCTAGGGTGTGGCCAGAACGTTTTCTTTCCTGTCTAGTCCTACTCCTGTAGAGGGCAGTATAACCCGAGTTGTTGTTAATCAACGAGGACTACGTCTGTCAATGAGCTTAAGAGAAAAGGATTTTACGGTAAGATTTTACAAAAATCCATTTTTCTTGGAAATGGATTCCCTTATGGCAGTGTTTTCGTTCGGCAGAATAATGAGCCCTGCCACACTGCAAAAATGGTTCAAGATCAGTTTGAGGGACACAACGAGAAGTTTCATGGTCCATACTTCATAACCACTAGTCATTCTCAGGAGCAAGCAAGAGGGTTGATCCTCCCTAATTCTCCATATTTTAATCCAATTGAGCATCTGTGGGATGTTGGAAAAACAAGTCTAATCCATGGAGGCCCCACCTGACAACTTTTAGGACTTAAAGAATCTGCTACTGATGACTTTATTCCAGATACCACAGCTTCAGAGGTCTAGAGGAGTCCATGCTTTGACAAGTCAAAGCTGTTTTGGCAGCAAAAGTAGGACCTACTCAATATTGGTTGATCATAAGGTTATGGCTAATCCGTGTATACTGTAATTTACAAAAGGCATATACTGTATATTTAGCTCCATTTTAGTGCTCCTGCTCACCCTAATGCATTAACAAAAACGGTGTGGGATTTCCCCATTCACATTGGGTGTGTGGATGGGGGAATCGGGTAATTTTTTTTTTTTTCCACTCAACCCACTTGTTGAACAAAAAAAAAAAAATACTGTATGGCCTACTTTTAGATGGGAGCCCTGAATAATTAGAGAATGTTCTCTTTTTGTGTGGTTATTTAGGTTATCAAATTAGTCAATGGGTTATGGTTACATTAAAGTAAACTTATTTGAAAAGAAAAAAAAACACATTTGTTCAAATATGTATTCCTATTTTTAAAAAATCATCTTCTATTGCTCTCAGCCTCCTTTTTAAATTTACAAATTCCTTTGTTTGCTGTTGTGATCTGACTACCCATTGGAGGGTGGCTACATTTGTTCTCCGTGGCCCCACTGTATGCGCATAGCCACCCTCTCTTGCTTGCTTCTGAGATGGACTATGGTCCATACTTCATAACCACTAGTCATTCTCAGGAGCAAGCAAGAGGGTTGATGAGAGCAAAATGTACATTTATTTATTTTTTTTAAAGTGGTTGTAAACCCACTTTAACAGCCGGTTCACACTGAGGCGACACAACTTCGGGGCGGGGGGCGACCTGTGAAGTCGCGTGCACCGCGACTTCGGCGCGACTTGCAGGGACTTCACATAATGGAAGTCTATGCAAGTCGCTCCGAGGTCGTTCCAAAGTAGTACAGGACCCTTTTTCTAAGTCGGAGCGACTTGTGTCGCTCCTATTAGCACGGGTCCTGTACTATTCAATGGACCGCGACTTGTCAGGCTGACAAGTCGTCTGACAAGTCGTGGCAGTGTTAATGGGCTCTAAAGTCTTTTGCCTATAGGTAAGCCTATATTAAGGCTTACCTATAGGTGCTATAAATATCTCCTAAACGTTCACCGTTTAGGAGATATTTACAGTGCTTGCAGCCGATGACTTCATCGGCGCATGCGCTCTGAAGGAACGGCCACCTGTGCCATTCCTACAGAGCCCTATACCGTGAACGGCGGCTCCCTGTCACTGAGCGGACGGCACTGCGAGGGCTTCGTTTTAAGGTAAGTGTTTCATAATGAGCTAGTATGCGATACATACTAGCTCATTATGCCTTTGTCTTTACAGGTTTTTTTTTTTTTCTTTATGAGGGTTTACTTCCTCTTTAAATAACCTGTTATACTTTCCTGCTCTGTGCAGTTTTTGCACAGAGTGGCCCAGATCCTCTTCTTGGGTCCCTCTTCTGTGCTCCTGGCCCCTCCCTCCTGACGAGTGCCCCCACAGCAAGCAGCTTGCTATGGGGCACACGAGCGGAGTCACAGCTCCCTGTGTCTGTTCAGACACAGAGCCATGACCCGGCCCCACCCCCTCTCTCTCCTGATTGGCTGACTGACTTTGACAGACAGCAGCGGGAGCCAATAGCGCCGCACTGCTGTCTCAGCCAATGAGGAGGGGAGTCCAGGTCAGCTGAGACACTCCAACATCGCTGGATAAAGACAGGCTCAGGTAAGTATTTTAGGGGCTGAGGGGGGCTGCTGCACATAGGTTTTTTTTATCTTAATGCATTAAGTTAAAACAACCTTCTGCCTTTACAATCCTTTTATATCAAACTCGCACCCTCCTCTAAATATCCAAATTTAATTTTTTTTTTTTTTCACAGCTGTGATCTGACTTTTTGTAGAGGGTGCCTATGTTTATTCTCCTTGTCCCATTGTATGTAGTAATATAGCCTCTCTCTCTTGCTCACTCCCGAGATGGACTAGGGACTACGGAATCTGTAGTGCACGTGACTGCAACTATCAGGGTCCATGTACACTGCAACTTGTAAACGGCCGTTTAGGAGCAGTTGGGTTTTTTTTTTCAGAAGCCCCTGAACCCACCTCTGTTATCTTATCTGTCCATGTACACAGGGTCGTTTACAGTCCTTTGCCGGCAGTTGAGTTCAGGGACGTTTTTTGGAAAGCAATTATTTGCGTTCGAACGTGTGTTTCCCGGCGTTTCAAACACAAAAATGCGGCCGAACGCGACCGACGCGATGACCCGCGTTTAGCGCTCGCGTTTTTCCATTTTAAAGGGGAATGATTTTTTTTTACCTCTAGGAACGGTTTTAAACGCAAATGCCTGCAAACGCTCGCTAAACGTGGGTGCAAACGCGACACAACGGACATTTAAATGTCCTAAAAATTCCAGCATTTCAAGGGACTTTTTTTTAGCATCCCGTGTACATGGAGCCTCATGCACTGCTTGTTCCAAATAAACAAAATTGAGGGAAAAAGAGGTTCAAGAGCTCACAAAGAATGTTACAAGGAAGCAGGAAAGACAGTAGGAAATTATTTCATGAAAGATGGATTACAAGACCATTAAGTAGTAGTAAAGTCTTCTTTTTGACTTGTTCCTACAGGTAAAGCTATAAGTCTTACCTGTAGGTACAGTGATTATCTCCTAAACTTGCATTGTTTAGGAGATATTCAAACTGCATGCAGACGGTAACGTCCCCGGCACCTGCACTCTGAAGGCACGGCATACTTGTGCCATCCCTTCAGAGCGCCATGCCGCGGCCGTGACTCCTGCGCGCATGGACAATCAGACGACCAGAGCACTCAAACCCAGAAGGAGGACTCGTTTAAGATGGAAACCCTGTCAGCGGTGACAGTGCGCCACTGAGGACCTTTTGTTCTAAGGCTCATCTCTCATAATGTGCTAGTATGCGATGCATACTAGCACATTATACCGCTGTCATGCAGTGTTTAAGTTTTTTTTTTTTTTTTTTTAAAGACGCAGGTTACTACTGCTTTAAAGAGTGGATGTATATAGATTCTTTCGTGGCACTGTAAGTGATATATACTGACAATGGTAGGTTTGGTCTGTGCCTCTAGACATCAATGACCTCTGGTCAGATAAGGATTTCGGTAGTAAGAATGAGGTGCAATTTCATTTTAGGTTTGGCTTGGGTTTTGCATGGAAACCTTTTTAGATTGATGTAAAAATAGGCCAATTTTGAAATGTAACCTATTTCTTCTGCTTATAAGGAACCTGTCAGCAGAGAAATATGAGAGCCACCAAGCTTCACCTGGCTGTCTTCCGTATCTTGGCTTCAAAGCCTTGTGAGTTACTGCCCTAGAACAAACATGCAGCCAGTAACATGCTGGGACACTTGATATACACATACTGGTTCCAGGTCAGTGATTCACTAGTTAGTAGGCAAAGGATAAGTACAGCAGCCCTGGTGCTTGCACCTTTTAAATCAGGCCAGTAGTGATTGTCCTGGGGGTTTCTTTTGTAAGAAAAGAAAACATTTTCAAGAATTTTCTTTTCCTATATGGTATACTGTTGAATTTGTCTTTTCCTATACTGTATACTGATTGCCTGCAATTTACGGAGATCAGGAGAGAGTGATCCAGGTGTTAGAGAATTTGTAATAGTGATCTAATACCAGCTGACATGTCTGGCAACCTTGTATCCAGCACCAGCTGACATGTCTGGCAACCCCTAGTCTAATATTAACTGACTCGTCTGGCATTCCCTCACTTCTTTAGCACTATATAAGCTGGAGGTAGCAGGGGGTTAATTAAAACTTAAAGTGGGACTCCAGGTAAAACTTTTTAATGGAAGAGGGGAGGATTTTTCAGATTTTCCTTGCTTGTCAAAGCTGGAATATCCAACTGAGGGAATTCTTTTTAAACTTCTGTAATGTAATTGTGCAGGAAGTGATGAGAAATATCCCCAATGGGGACAGCAACAAATACCTGCCAGAGGTTCTAACTTCTTTGCTGCCAAAGAAGGAAAGAAAACTGACTGGAGTTTTAATTTAAAGCTGAAGTTTAATCTGCTTACCGTATATACTTGAGTATAAGCCGACCCGGATATAAGCCGAGGCCCCCAATTTTACCACATAAATCTGGGAAAACGTATTTACTCGAGTATAAGCCTTGGGTGGGAAATGCAGCAGTTACTGGACCCAACTGGACCACCACGAGACACAAAACAGGGGCTGCGGGCATGGTACAGGAGATGGCACAGGTCATGGTATAGGCATGGCACAGGTGATGGCACAGGTGCTGGTATAGGCATGGCACAGGTGCTGGTATAGGCATGGCACAGGTGCTGGTATAGGCATGGCACAGGTGATGGTATAGGCATGGCACAGGTCATGGTATAGGCATGGCACAGGAGATGCAGTGCTGCGGGCATGGTACAGGAGAATGTCCTGTACCATGCCTGCAGCACTGCATGAGGAAATGCAGGGGCTGCGTAGGAGTCTAACTTGCCTGTCGGTGAGGCGCCTTCAATTTAAAAATGGCGCCGCCCGGAGCCGACAAGTCAACGCGCATGCGCCGCCGATGCTCGGGAAAGCTCGTACACGTTCGACTATTCCCGGGCATGTGCCGCATGCGCTGTGACATATCGGCGCCGGGCGGCACCATTTTTAAAAAGTAAGTGAGCCAGTTACTCGAGAATAAGCCGAGGGGGGGCTTTTTCAGCATGAAAAAGCATGCTGAAAAACTCTGCTTATACTCAAGTATATACGGTACTTTTTGCTGTTCCTGGTTCCTTCCTGCCCCCTCATAAACATGCTCTAAAAATTAAACCTTTCCATTTTCCTTACATAATAATGTCCGTCTAACATCATAATGAGGTTGTCTTGTTTCTCTATGCAATGCAAGCTTCCGGCAAATAGAAAGCTGTGGTTGTGTCCACATGTGATCCTGAGCCTCCATGATGGAAGAGGGCAGGTTATGCACAGTAAGGCTAGGAAGGATGGAGCTAGATGTGATGGATTTTTCCAGCCAGGAGAGGATGTAGGTTCTGTCTCATTTGCTATAGCTTCTTATACACACTGAGAAGCTCACAGTGTGCAATGAAATCAGTTTCAGTGTGGCAGAGAAGCTTGTACAACTGTGCAAGACTTTTAGGTAAGGATGGAGCTGAGCTTTAACCCTAGCTAATTGCTTATCTCACAATCGGCTTACCTCAAACCTTTGTGTGTGTGTGTATGAATATGTGTAGGAAATACTGTATGTGTGTATGTGTGTATATATACAGTATATCACAAAAGTGAATACACCCCTCACATTTTTTATATCTTTTTATGTGACAACACTGAAGAAATTACACTTTGCTACACTGTAAAGTAGTGAGTGTACAGCTTGTATAACAGTGTAAATTTACTGTCCCCTCAAAATAACTCAACACACAGCCATTAATGTCTAAACCGCTGGCAACAAAAGTGAGTACATCTCTAAGTAAACATGTCCAAACTGGGCCTAAAGTGTCAATATTTTGTGTGGCCAGCATTATTTTCCAGCACTGCCTTAACCCTCTTGGGCATGGAGTTCACCAGAGCCTCACAGGTTGCCACTGGAGTCCTCTTCCACTCCTCCATAATGACATCATGGAGCTGGTGGATGTTAGAGACCTTGCGCTCCTCCACCTTCTGTTTGAGGATGCCCCACAGATGCTCAATAGGGTTTAGGACTGGAGACATGCTTGGCCAGTTCATCACCTTTACCCTCCGCTTCTTTAGCAAGGCAGTGGTCGTCTTGGAAATGTGTTTGGGGGTCGTTATCATGTTGGAATACTGCCCTGCCTCTAAGGGAGGGGATAATGCTCTGCTTCAGTATGTCACTGTTCATGTTGGCATTCATGGTTCCCTCAATGAACTGTAGCTCCCCAGTGATGGCAGCATTCATGCAGCCCAGGACCATGACACTCCCACCATCATGCTGGACTGTAGGCAAGACATACTTGTCTTTGTACTCCTCACCGGGTTGCCGCCACACAAGCTTGACACCATCTGAACCAAATAGGTTTATTTTGGTCTCATCAGACCACAGGACATGGTTCCAGTAATCCATGTCCTTAGTCTGCTTGTCTTCAGAAAACTGTTTGTGGGCTTTCTTGTGCATCATCTTTAGAAGAGGCTTCCTTCTGGGACGACAGCCATGCAGACCAATTTGATGCAGTGTGCGGCGTATGGTCTGAGCACTGACAGGCTGATCCCTCACCCCTTCAACCTCTGCAGCAATACTGGCAGCACTTGTATGTCTATTTCCCAAAGATAACCTCTGGATTTTACGCTGAGCACATGCACTCAACTCCTTTGGTCGACCATAGTGAGGCCTGTTTTGAGTGGAACCTGTCCTGTTAAACCGCTGTATTGTCTTGGGCACAGTGCTACAGCTCAGTTTCAGGGTCTTGGCAATCTTATAGCCTAGGCCATCTTTATGTAGAGCTACAATTGTGTTTTTTTTTTTTTTGTTTTTTTCAGATCCTCAGTGCTTTGCCATGAGGTGCCATGTTGAACTTCCAGTGACCGGTATGAGAGAGTGAGAGCGATAACACCAAATTTAACACACCTGCCCCCATTCACACCTGAGATCTTGTAACACTAACAAGTCACATGACACCGTGCAGGGAAAATGGCTAATTGGGCCCAATTTGGTCATTTTCACTTAGGGGTGTACTCACTTTTGTTGCCAGCAGTTTAGACATTAATGGCTGTATATTGAGTTATTTTGAGGGGGAAACAAAGCTGTACACTCACTACTTTACATTGTAGCAAAGTGTAATTTCTTCGAGTGTTGTTACAGGAAAAGATATAATAAAATATTTACAAAAATGTGAGATTGTGTGTGTGTGTATATAATATATATAAATTTATATACACACTGCTCAAAAAAATTAAAGGAACACTTTTTAATCCGAGTATAGCATCGAGTCAATTAAACTCCTTGGATATTGATCTGGTCCGTGAAGTAGCAGAGGGGGTTGTTAATTGGTTTTAGCTGCTTTGGTGTTAAATTAACAGGTTCACTAGATGGGCAACAAGGAGAAAAAGTCCAAAATAGGAATGGTTTTACTGACCTTTTTTAATTTCCTACTCCGCTTTTCTGACTTTATTTCACTAGTTTTGCATTTGGCTAGGGTCAGTGTCACTACTGATAGCATGAGGCGATACCTGGACCCTATAGATGTTGCACAGGCAGTCCAACTCCAGGATGGCACATCAATACACGTCCCTGCCAGAAGGTTTGCTGTGTCTCCCAGCACAGTCTAACGAGCATGGAGAAGATTCCAGGAGACAGGCAGTTACTCTAGGAGAGCTGGACAGGGCCATAGAAGGTCCTTAACCCATCAGCAGGACCGGTATCTGCTCCTTTGTGCAAGGAGGAACAGGTTGAGTACTGCCAGAGCTCTGCAAAATGACGTCAAGCAGGCCACTGGTGTGAATGTCTCTGACCAAACACTCAGAAACAGACTTCATGGGGGTGGCCTGAGGGCCTGATGTCCTCTAGTGGGCCCTGTGCTCACTGTCTGGTAAGGTGGAACTCTGTTGGCATTTGCCATTGAACACCAGAATTGGCAAGTTCCCCACTGGCGCCCTGTGCTTTTCACGGATGAGAGCAGGTTCACTTTGAGCACATGTAACAGAGGTGAAAGGGTCTGGAGAAGCCGTGGAGAATGTTATGCTGCCCGTAACCTCATTCAGCATGTCCGGTTTGGTGGTGGGTCAGTGATGGTCTGGGGAGGCATATCCATAGAGGGATGCACAGACTTCTACAGGCTAATCGATGGAACTCTGACTGCCATTAGATATCTGGATGAAATCCTTGGACCCATTGTCTGACCCTACGCTGGTACAGTAGGTCTTGGCTTCCTCCTGGTGCATGCCAATGCCCGGCCTCATGTGATGAGAGTATGCAGCCAGATCCTGGAGGATGAAGGAATTGATGCGTTTACATGGTCCCCACTTTCGCCTGACCTAAATCCAATATAACACCTCTGGGACATTGTTTCTGTCCATCCGATGCCGCCAGATTGCACCTGTTCAGGAGCTCAGTGATGCCCTGGTCCAGACCTGGGAGGAAATACCCCAGGACACTATCCGTCATTTCATTTGGAGCATGCCCCAACATTGTCAGACATGCATACAAGCATGCGGGGGACGTACAAACTACTGAATGCAATTTTAAGTTGCTGCAATGAAATTTCAGCAAAATGGACTAGCCTGCTGCATCATTTTTTCACTTTGATTTTTGGGGTGTCTTTGAATTTAGCCCTCTGTAGGTTGATACCTTTTCATTTCCATCAAACGATGTGACATTCCTAACCCATTACCCAGTCCATATCCGTATAGATATCCAGCGTAATATTTTTCCCCATTGAGATCTGATGTGCTTTCAAAGTGTTCCTTTAATTTTTTTGAGCACTGCATATATACATATATTTACACGCACGCAAACATTAATGGCATCCCGTTCTTAGTCCGTAGGGTTCAATACTGAGTTGGCCCACCCTTTTTGAGTCATAACAGCTTCAGCTCTTCTGGGTAGGCTGTCCACAAGGATTAGGAGTGTGTCTATGGGAATGTTTGACCATTCTTCCAAAAACACATTTGTGAGGTCAGGCACTGATATGGATGAGAAGGCATAGCTCATAGTCTCCGCTCTAATTCATCCCACAGGTGTTCTGTCGGGTTGAGGTCAGGACTCTGTGCAAGGCCAATCCAGTTCCTCCACCCCAAACTGGCTAATCCATTTCTTTATGGACCTTGCTTTGTGCACTGCTGCACAGTCATGTTGGAACAGGAAGGGGCCACCCCCCAAACTCTTCCCACAAAGTTGGGAGCATCAAATTTTCCAAAATATCTTGGTATGCTGACACCTTTTAAAAGTTCGCTGCACTGGAACTAGGTCCCCTAACTAGGGATGATCGAACGGTTCGGGTCGACCATCGGTTCGACCCGAACATTGGCTGTTCGAGGTTCGGCCGAATTTAGAACTTTTTGCCCAAAAAGTTCGGAATTCGGCAACCAGAACCGACCAAAATGCAATGGTTCAGGAAATGGGCTTTAAAAGCCAGTGATTGGACCAGGAACATCAGTAAAAGCCAATTGAGGGGCAGGAGAATGCTAGGAATGTGATTGGAGTGACTAGGGGGTCCATAGTCCAATCATTAGTGAATACGCCCCCCAGTATATAAGATAGCCCCCCGCCAAATTCCTAGCATTCTTATACAGGGACGTGGAAGAGAGTGGAATGCTGTTCTGTTACTTCTGCTACAAAGTGTCATTTAGCAATTTTTAGTGTGAGGAAAGGGATATCTAGTGTAGTTAGGGTGCTATTTTCCACTATAGTTAGCTTTAATTTATTCAGTTTCTGTAGGGAAAGTGTTAAGTGTAAGGGGACCGTAGTGTAGTGTAGGGTTAACTGACTCTGACTGCTATGGAAGGGTGACAAAACCCTTCCATAGCAGGGTGACCGCTATAGAGAAAAGATCGTTTCTCTTGTGTCACTTCAGAGCAGGGATATGGCTCCGCTCCAGTCAGCATTCTTTATGCTGCAGGCGTTGCTAGTGCTTTTTTGAGGACATGTTTGGAGTCCGGCATGACATCTGAACATGTCTATAGGGGTATATATATACACACCCATGTCTGTATATATACACCTGCACATATATAGGTGTTAAAGGAGCAGAACATTATACTTTTGCTAATGAAATAATTTGCACTAATATGGCTAGGCTCCCAAGTCAAAATCACATTTTTTTTTTTTAATTTTTTCAATAATTGGCTCCCTATCAAAAATGACAATTTTTAAGAACTTTTTTTTGTGTGGTTAATAGTCCCTGGGGCATGACCCAGAACCCTAGGCACTTTTTAGGGCATTTATTGGGTTTTAGGGCTTTAAAATGGTGTTTTTTGATTACCGAAGTTCAGGTCCCATTGATTTCAATGGGGTTGTGAAATCCGGGCCGAACTTTAGGGAAGTTCGAATGTTCTGGCCGAACCGAACTTTTCAAAAGTTCGATCATCCCTACCCCTGACGAGTTCTACAGAACCATCAAACTTTTATATAGTTGTTCTCAAGTCCCAAATAGGGTAGCTATACCTCAAGGATCTTAAAAAGGAACTTCACCTTTTAAAAAAAAAAAAAAACTCCTGGGGGTCCCTGGATTTGGGAGCCGGCTGTGACCTTTTGAGGAATCACAGCCTACTCCCCATTACACATTTACAAGACCACAGGTACACTGGTCATGCAGCTTCCTGTGATATGCGTGTCGGGGCTTACCTTGGTTGGCGTCTGTAGCGCAGAGATGACCCTTGCAGATATATTCACAGTCCGAGGTGACCAGGTAAGGAAGCCACTGGGGCTGTGAATCTGTGCACGGGTGCTTGGCAGGAAAAGTGCTCCAATTAGCAGTACCGGCAGGAATACAAATGGTAGGATAGTCTAGAAATAACTGTTGTCAATGGCTGCCACGAGTCAGGATAACCACGGAGCGGAGGTAAGGTCAGAAGCCAAAGTCAGTCTGGAAAACAAGCTCAGGAGACAAGAACACAGGAATAACATCTGTCAACCAGGAACAATGAACTGACACTGCTCTCATGGAAAGGCAGTGTTTTATACCTTGCTTAAACGAGCAATTAGCTTCAGGTGGAAAATGAAAGACAGGAGCATACTCAGGTAAAGTCCAGCCCCCTAGTGCTGCAGGTAATTCCAGATAATCAAGACTGGATCCATATGAGCTGAAGTGTGGCTTAGAAGCAGGACAACAGGACAGAACATCAAAGTACCTAGGTTCAAATCCCCTGTTAGGCACTTAATGGCGGGCACGCCTGGCCGCCTGAATGGCATGGCGAGAGCCGTGACAATGTGAGGAGGGGAGGGGCTAGTAATATCATTTTCGCCTTAGCAAGAAATGAGTAAGTGGGAGGGGGTACGTGTCAAAAAAGGTACCCCCCCCCCCCCCCAAAAAAAAATAAAAATCAAAAGTGTTGGGGCAGAGGTGGGGAGGAGGATAAAGAGCACTTTTACATTTTAAGTTAAGGTCTGCTTTAAACACTGTAAAATTGCTTGTAGAAATGGCTGAACATACTCTACGGCTGCTTGGTCCAACATATTCTGCTGGAGACTTCTTTTTTCTAACTGTATATCTGGTTTGATTCAATGTATACTATGGGTAATGTATGTAACTCCACTTTCACAGGGGGAAAAAAATGCAAAATTACCTTTCCTTTTCAGTCTGCAGCTGCTGTCATTTTCTGTAAAATTCAATGCAATATGGCCACCTGGAGGCTTTCGGTACACAGTGTGTGTATGGAAGATGCCCCAGAAATGTTCTTTCCTGTTTATGTGATTGGCTTACTGATTTTCCCAGAAGTCTACACTTACATACAAGTCAGATTTTAAGTATCCTCTGCAACAAAAATTTCAGTTTTGGTGAGGTACTCCTAAGGGGTTAATCGCTTCTTAAGGGATGCTGACCCTGCCACTTTTCGCATTAGAGCAGTGCAAGTACATCAGCTGATTGATAATGAAAAAATCACTTCAGAATCAGTATCCAAAATACATAGAACGGTGTTTCCTTCAGAATAGCAAAATGTAGAAATCTGCAATAAAGTTTTTGTTCAAATCCTTGTAATGTACATGGATCACCCAGTGAGGATTGTTTTCTTTTTTCTCAACAAAAAGGGAGTTACTCAAAGCGTTGGTAAACCCTGCTTGCTCATTTTTAGCTGCAGGTAAGCCTATAATAAGGCTTACCTGTAGGTAAAATGAATACCTCCTAAACAGGCAGCCTGGATGCAGCCACTTAAGTCACCGACGCATGTGCTTTGAAGGTCCGCCATACATTGCTGGACCTTCAGAGCTTCGTGCTGGAACTGAGGGCTCCCGCATGCATGCGTGGGAGTGATGTCATAGGGACTTCGGCCAATCACATAGTCATAGCGCGCAAACCTGGAAGACAGACCAGGGAAAAATGCCAGCACAGCGCTGGAGGGCTTCATTGCAAGATGCGATGCATACTAGCACGTTATACCATTGCCTTGCAGGTGTTTTTTTTTATTTTTAAAACTACTGCCTTAAGAAGCAATGTAACAATAGTTGTAGACTGGGCCCCAGCTCTTCTGGCGCCCAAGAATGTTCCTATATAATGTGTGACTTCACCATAATGCGGAGTATACAGAGATGTGGCTGATGGCAGAGCTGCACAGGGAGACTGCAGTCTGGGCACAGGGTATGTTCCCCCCCATGGGGAGCTTGATGTTTGCTTGTGTATCATCAGATCATATTAGCAGGAACATGGAACACATGCAGTAAAGTGAGGTGGGACGTACCCAAAAAGAAGTGGGACCGCATTACCGAATTTACATCAGAGCCTTTATCTTGATGGCTACACCACTGTAAAGAGGATAATCGTCATTGATTTTTAGCTGAACATATTAATGTATATATCTAAAATAAGGAATGCTTGTAAGAAATGTACTCTTCAGCAGTTATATTAATTTACTAATTACCAATGTTATGTGTTTGGCAAATGAAAACCATTAAACCAAAAAAAAAAAAATATATATATATATATATATATATATATATATATATATACATACATACATACATACATACATACATACACACACTTCAGGTCCTTTGCAGCTAGTCAGTTAACTACTTAGCTGTGTGGGTTATAGACGGGCCAGCCAGGGTAGCCCGCCTGCTCACCTGGCATTGTAGCTTATGTAAAGAGTGTGACCAGCAGGCTAGATCTGAGGAGGTGATCTAAAGTATAAAACAGCTGGTGCTTTTTCATTTTCTAGCAAATAGAATTTAGTGTTTTGCTAAATCATGTACAGTTTTAAAAATTTAGAACAGTGTTTCTCAACCTTTGTACCTTTAAGGAAACCCTGGCAAAAAGTCTGATCTCAGGGAACCCCCGAAATAATTTTCATATCTACAGCTCATTGGTTTGATCAGAGAGCAGTAGATAGAACAATTATGCTTCTAAGTCACATTAAACCATAGAATAAATATTAATGTACCTCCTTTAATGTGAAACTGCTTTTTTGCACAGATGCTCAATTCTGGGTCGAACTTGAGATAAGCAGTGTACAGGGGGGAACAGTACAGGGGGGACAATGAGGGAACTATATAGTATAGGGGGGCCAGGGGGGCAGTGTATAGTACAGGGGGACCAGGAGAGAAAAGTATAGGGGGCAAGCAAGGGGACCAGAAGAGAAATGTATAGTACAGGGGGGCCAGGAGGGAGAACTGTATAGTATAGGGGGGTCAGGAGTAAACTGTACAGGAGGGAATTGTATAGTACGGGGGGGGGGGCATGAGGAAAATGGAGGACATAATAGTGGGATCTGTATTTGTTTACCTCCTACAGAGTAGCTCAGGTAAGCTGCCGGATCGCGATTGTATCTTGCATGCTGATTCCCATCCCTACCGAGTGATGTCACACATGCACAGGCTCCTGGAATGGACAGGAGGGGAGTGCCAGCTGGGATAGGCGCAGGACAGTGATGTCAGTGGTTGCAGCCTGTCTGATCTTTGGGGATGTGATCTACCGTACACAATGCTTGTGATGAGTGGTAGATCTTGGCGGAACCCCTGGGGACCTTTCATAGAACCCTATGGTTTCATGGAACCACAGTTGAGAAAAGCTGATCTAGAGGTTTACTTTTGTGATAAACGTCTTAACCAATGACACCACAAAGCTACTAATTCACTATCTTGCCCCGACCATTATGTATGGCCCAACTAATGAGGTTAAAAAGTCTAACCACAACATACAAAGCCATTCACCACCATTCAAACAGTTACATCACTCATCTCAGTATTTCACCCAAACATTTCTCTTCATTCCTCCAAAGACAAGATGTCCTGCTCTCTAGCACCCTCGTCCCCTCCTCTCATGCTCACCTCCAGGACTTCTTCAGAGCCTCACCCATCCCATGGAGCTCTCTACAGCAATCTGTCCAACTATCTCCTACTCCGTCAGCCTTTAGGTGATCACCTAAAACCCATCACTTCATGTAGGTACAATGTATAAACTTCCACCTAAATAACTGTATTTATACTTTCTTAGTTAGCTCATCCCTCTCATTTATTGCCTTTTTGTATCACCTAATCCTCCTTTTTTGATTGTGAGCTCTCACGATTGTATTGAATTGTTTTGTTAATGTATTGTCTCCCTCTGTAAAAACTGTTGGCGCTAAATAAATCCTTTATAATAATAATACACTGTTCGGTTGCTTCATCTACCTGGTAATTTCCATGTTGACATATAATCCCCATTAGAGCATGATTATAGCTCTTTAATCACCATTTTTATACAGTATGTACCTTCAATGTAGTGTCTGAAATGAAATGTGGTGAGGTGGAGGCAACAATACGCAAAATGAAGGATGGCATCCCCAGTGACTTGTTGTTTAGCTGTACACACTAATTACTCATCTGTGCTAGCCAAGGAAACATACAAGTCATTGATTATAGCACTGTATCCACATGTCTGCTGACAACTTTATTGGTAAGTTGAAAGAATTTAATCCTACAAGATCGGACCTAGATGATTACAAAATGACTCAAACGACAGCAACAGAAAATAAAAAAGAATGCATTTACAAACTTGCTTTGTAAGCATGAATATAGAAGAAGAATTAAAGTGGTTTTAAAGGCTGAAGGTTTTTTTTATCCTAATGCATTCTCTTCATTAAGGTAAAAAAACATTCAGTATGCAATCCCCCCCAGCCCTCCCTTTTGCCTGATCTCAATCCAGTGATGTGCAGGAGAGCAGAGGCTCTCTCCCTCATTGGTTCAGACACCGCAGCCATTGGCTCCCGCTGCTATGCTCTGCATGCTTTTTGGACACACACAGCTGGCTCGAAAGCAACCTCATCCGAGTGCCCCCCTAGCAAGAGGCTTCCTATGGGGACACTTGCCAAGGGGAGGAGTCAGGAGCACCAGCTAGGAATCCAAGAGAAGGATCAGGGCTGCTCATTGCATTTCAGGTGAGAATAACCTACTTGAATTTTTCCACTTTACATCTCAACGTTTACAATCACTTTAAATTTAATGTAAACCCTCACTTTAAAACAACCCATTCAACTGATTAACAACCCCCTCCGCTACTTAACTGACCAGATCAATATCCCAGAAGTTTAATTGAGTAAAAAGGTTGAAAAGTGTTCCTTTAATATTTTTGAGCAGTGCGTGTGTGTATATAATATAACACACACACACACACACACACACATATATATATGTGACACATGAAAGGGTCTGGAGAAGCCGTGGATAACGTTATGCTGCCTGTAACATCGTTCAGCACCACCGGTTTGGTGGTGTGTCAGTGATGGTCTGGGGAGGCATATCCATGGAGAGATGCACAGACCTCTACAGGCTAGACAATGACACCCTGACTGACATTAGGAATCGGGATGAAATCCTTGGACCCATTATCAAACCCTTCGCTGATGCACTGGGTCCTGGGTTCCTTCTGGTGCATGATAATGCCTGGCCTTATGTGGCGAGAGTATGCAGCCAGTTCCTGGAGAATGAAGGAATTGATACCAGTGAATGGCCCCCAAGCTTGCCTGACCTAAATCCAATAGAACACATCTGGGACGTTATGTTTTGGTCTATCCAACTCCACCAGGTTGCATCCCCGGTCTGTTTAGGAGCTCAGTGATGCCCTGGTCC
Source organism: Pelophylax lessonae (assembly GCF_965119305.1). NCBI lineage: Eukaryota > Metazoa > Chordata > Amphibia > Anura > Ranidae > Pelophylax > Pelophylax lessonae. Next base: position 72,646,123 of record NC_138779.1, on the reverse strand, counting down.
AGATCTAGGAGGAAATACCCCAGGACAACATCCTTCGTCTCATTTGGAGCCTGCCCTGACGTTGTCAGGCATGCATACAAGCACGTGGGTGCCATACAAACTACCAAGTACCATTTTGAGTTGCTGCAATGAAATTTCAGCAAAATGGACTAGCCTGCTGCATCATTTTTTCACTGGGGTGTCTTTGAGTTCAGCCCTCTGTAGGTTGATACATTTATTTTCTTTTAAAAGATGTGGCATTGTTTTGTTTCCAACACATTACCCAGTCATATCAGTATACAAATCCAGCATGATATTTTTCCCCATTGAGAGCTGATGTGTTTTCAAACTGTTCTTTTAATTTGTGGTACACCCCTCACATTTTTTGTAAATTCTTTATTATATCTTTTCATGTGACAACACTGAAGAAATGACACTTTGCTACAATGTACAGCTTGTATAACAGTGTAAAGGCTCTTTCACACGGACGTTCCATACGTCCGTAAATCACCCCATCCGTTTGCGGGTGATATACGGACATAATGAATGTCTATGGGATTGCGGATGTCAGCGGATGACCATCCGATTTTCGTCCTTTCAGTTCTGTTCCTTTTTTTGGAACGGAACAGAACCCTATTTTTGTTCCGTTTAAAAAAAACGGAATGGATGCAAAATCGGATGTCAGCGGTGTCATCCGCTGACATCCGCAATGCCCATAGACATACATTATGTCCGTATATCATCCGCAAACGGATGGGATGATATGCGGACATACGGAGCGGATGACACAAGTGTCATCTGTGTCCGTGAAAAAAAAAAGTGCCGGATCGCAATATGGTCCGCTCCGTGTGAAAGAGCCCTAAATTTGTTATCCCTTAAAATAACTCAACACACAGTCAATATTTTGTGTGGCCACCATTATTTTACAGCACTGCCTTAACCCTCTTGGGCATAGAGTTCACCAGAGCTTCACAGGTTGCCAATGGAGTCATCTTCCACTCCTCAATGACATTACAGAGCTGGTGGTGGATGTTAGAGACCTTGCGCTCCTCCACCTTCAGTTTGAGGATGCCCCACAGTTGCTAAATAGGGTTTAGGTCTGGAGACATGCTTGGCCAATCTATCACCTTTACCTTCATCTTCTTTAGCAAGGCAGTGGTCATCTTGGAAGTGTGCCTGGGGTCGTTATTATGTTGGAATACTGCCCTGCGGCCCAGTCTCTGAAGGGAGGGGATCAAGCTCTGCTTCAGTATCTCACAGTACATGTTGGCATTCATGGTTCCCTCAATGAACTTTAGCTCCGCAGTGTCGGCAGCACTCATGCAGCCCCAGACCATGACACTCCCATCACCATGCTTGACTGTAGGCAAGACACACTTGTGTTTGTACTCCTCACCTGGTTGCCGACACACACGCTTGACACCATCTGAACCAAATAAGTTTATCTTGGTCTCATCAGACCACAGGACATGGTTCCAGTAATCCATGGCTTTAGTCTGCTTGTCTTTAGCAAACTGTTTGCAGGCTTTCTTGTGTATCATCTTTAGAAGAGGCTTCCTTCTGGGACGACAGTCATGCAGGCCAATTTGATGCAGTGTGCAGCGTATGGTCTGAGCACTGACAGGCTGACCCCCCACCCCTTCAACCTCTGCAACAATGCTGTAAACACTCATACGTCTATTTCCCAAAGATAACCTCTGGGTATGGCGCTGAGCACGTGCACTCAACTTTTTGGTCGACCATGGCACAGCCTGTTCTGAGTGGAACCTTGTTAAACCGCTGTATGGTCTTGGGTACTGTGCTGCAGCTCCATTTCAGGGTCTTGGCAATCTTCTTATAGCCTAGGCCATCTTTATGTCGAGCAACAATTCTTTTTTTTCAGATCTTGAGAGTTCTTTTGCCATGAGGTGCCATGTTGAACTGTCAGTGACCAGTATGAGAGAGTGCGAGCAAAAAAAACAAATTTAACACACCTGCTCCCCATTCACACCTGAGAACTTGTAACACTGAGTCACATGACACCGGGGAGGGAAATTGGCTAATTGGGCCCAATTTGGACATTTTCATTTAGGGGTGTACTCACTTTTGTTGCCAGTGGTTTAGACATTAATGGCTGTGTGTTGAGTTATTTTGAGGGGGCAGCAAATTTACACTGTTAGGGTCCATGTACACGGGACGTTGTTAAGTCCCTTTGAATGCTGGAATTTTTAGGACGTTTGAAACGTCCGTTCGGTCGCGTTTGTACCCGCGTTTAGCGGGCGTTTGCGTTTAGAACCGTTCCTAGAGGTCAAAAAAATTATTCCCCTTTTAAAATGAAAAAAACGTGGGTCATCGCGTTCGGTCGCGTTCGGACACATTCGGTCGCGTTTTTGCGCTTGAAACGCCGGGAAACACACGTTCGAACGCAAATAATTGCGTTCTAAAAAAAGTCCCTGAACGCAACTGACCGCAAACGACCTGGTGTACATGGACAGATAAGATAAAATGTAGATGGGTTCAGGGGCTTCTAAAAAAAAAAAAACACCCAACTGCTCCTAAACGACCATTTCCAGCGTCCCGTGTACATGGAGCCTTATACAAGCTGTACACTCACTACTTTACATTGTAGCAAAGTGTCATTTCTTCAGTGTTGTCTCATGAAAAGATATAATAAAATATTTACAAAAATGTGAGGGGTGTACTCACTTTTGTGAGCTACTGTAGATGTGTGTATGTATATTTGTGTGTGTATGTGTAATAAATATAGCTCACAAACGTGAGTACACCCCTCACATTTTTGTAAATATTTTATTATATCCTTATTTATATCCTTGACGATATTTATATCTTGTTTTCCCAAGATGTAGGGAAAGGTGCCTCTGACTGTGGCAAATAGATCCTCATCCCTTGTGGCTTCTGGGAGGCCCCTGATGTGGAGATTGTTCCGCTGATTGCGGTTCTCCTGGTCCTCAATTTTCTAACGTTCCATGCAGTGGGCTATGGCCAGGCGGTGAACTTGGGACTGAAGATCCGAGATAGCGGTGGGATGGCGGTCTAGATGTTGCTCGGTATCTTCTACATTTCTGCGTGCTGGAGTGTATGGGCGAGATCCGATCGTATGGAGGAGACTTCCTTGTTGATCGAGCGCTCCAAATTATGCAGCATAGATGCAAATTCATTTTTAGTTGGCAGGCCACTCACCAGAGTTGCCACGTCTGGGTCATTGCGATTTTCTCTGGATGCCATATAGTCTGAGCAATACGAGGATGCAGGGGAGCTATGCCTTGAGCGCCTGCTGCTGCATGGTCAGCCGGATTCCATGTGGTGAGGCCTCTAAATTCTCTGCCTCCATCAAGTCCTCTGTCCCTGCCGGAAACCAGCAGTCCTCTTACTCCATTTGTAGCTAAAATAAATGTTTGAGGAGGCGTTCCCATTTAGCAGCTCCTCTTACCTCAAAGCTTGCACATTATCATAGCAATGTCAATAACCTTTTATCGGAAATAAAATACTCTCCAAGTGGCCTATCTTGTAATCGATCTTCTTACAATAGTCGCCTGGCTGGTAAGCCAAACCTACCAAATCGATCTAAAAAATATCATTAACAATGTGGCTCAGCCACAAGAATGTAAAAAAAAAAAAAAAAAAATCAAGCATTACATTCAGGTAAACAATAAAATGTATACTAACTGAAAAAATACATGCTAGTAAATTTAAACTCTATAAAGTCAAAGAAATATGCTTTAAAAATGCAGTCAAAGCTTAAAGCTGACATTTTTTCTTGAATGGCTATTTAAAGTGAAAATGATCCCTGCTCACAAACAAGCTGTTTTGCTTTACTCTTTAATATCTGATGTGACTGCTTTAAATTCTGTAACTGCGGAAGAAAAGCATGTGCATACAAAATGAAATATTAATCCCTTTGTTGAGAAGTGAGCGAACCGGTTTGTAATATGCCTCAGGTTATATCTTTCACTGATTCATTTCTGTATCAGAGAAACCTCTCTCTACAGCAGTGCTCGAAATACCAAGAGGAACTCAAGGTTGTACAGTTTCACCTGGCACAATGGACGTTGCTACAGAGTCTTTTTTTTTTTTTTTTTTTTGAAGACGCAATATATAATCAAGACGTAACACACTAGATTACAGAAAAAAAGGTCAAGTCCATTTTTAAAAACACCCTAAAGTAGAAGTCTACCAAACATTAAAATCTCTAGGTAAGATTAACCACTTGCCGACCAGTCACGTTGACTGTACTGCGGCAAAGTGGTTCGTTATCGTCTGGCGACGTAGACCTACGTCACCAGACATTCCCCTCTCTTGGCGGCGCCGAAGGCTCTCTCCCGCTGTATTCAGTTACAGCGGGAGTCGGGCCAGGGGAGGAGCGGCGGTGATGGGATGGAAAAAAGCCAACGTGGTACCAATATTTAAAAAGGGGCCGAGATATATCCCGGGTAACTATAGGCCGATCAGCCTAACATCTGTAGTCTGCAAAATATTGGAGGGGATGTTAAGGGACCACATACAAGACTTTAGTAATGAAAACGGTATTATAAGTATTAATCCGCACGGATTCATGAAAAATCGTTCGTGCCAAACCAATCTATTAACCTTCTATGATGAAGTGAGCTGCCACCTAGATAAAGGTAAGCCTGTGGATGTGGTGTATCTGGACTTTGCAAAGGCCTTCGACACCGTTCCCCACAAACGCTTACTGTACAAACTAAGGAAGATAGGTATGGACCATAAGGTGAGTACCTGGATAGAGAACTGGCTCCAGGGGAGAGTACAGAGGGTGGTGATTAATGGGGAGTACTCGGATTGGGCGGGTGTGGAAAGTGGGGTCCCCCAGGGTTCTGTCCTGGGACCAATCCTGTTTAATTTATTCATAAATGATCTAGAGGAGGGGATATCTAGTACAATCTCAGTATTTGCGGATGATACTAAATTAGGCATGCCAATATCTTCTATGCAGGATGTGGAAACCTTGCAAGCGGACCTGAACAAAATAACGGAGTGGGCAACTACATGGCAGATGAGATTTAATGTTGAAAAATGTAAAGTAATGCACTTGGGGGCCAGAAACCAGAAAGCAAGCTACTCGCTAGGGGGGGAACCTCTGGGTGAGTCTAGGATGGAAAAGGACTTAGGGGTACTGGTAGACAACAGGCTTAGCAGTGGCATGCAATGCCAGGCCGCAGCAAGCAAAGCCAACAGAATACTGGGATGTATAAAAAAGGGGATTCACTCCAGAAATAAAGAGATTATTCTCCCGCTCTACAAGACTCTGGTCCGGCCACATCTGGAGTATGCTGTCCAGTTCTGGGCACCGGTCCTCAGGAAGGATGTGCTGGAACTGGAGAAAGTCCAGAGAAGGGCAACAAAAATAATTAGGGGGATGGAGGACATCAGCTATGAAGAAAGACTACAAGCCCTGAACTTATTCTCTCTGGAGAAGAGACGATTGAGGGGGGATATGATATCAATGTACAAATACTGTACTGGCGACCCGAGCATAAGGAACAAACTATTCAGAGAAAGGAGATACAATAAGACTCGTGGCCACTCACTAAAACTAGAGGAAAGGCGGTTTAACCTTAAAGTGCGTAAGGGGTTCTTCACTGTAAGAGCGGTAAGGATGTGGAATTCTCTTCCACAAGCAGTCGTATCAGCAGGGAGCATTGATAGTTTCAAAAAACTGTTAGATGGACACCTTAAAGACCACAACATACAGGGGTATACAATGTACGGCTAAAAGCAAACACACACACACATCATAGGTTGAACTGGATGGACTGATGTCTTTTTTCAACCTCACTAACTATGTAACTATGTAACAAGCCACTATTGCCCTGCTATTTGACCAGGTCCACAGTGCCTTCTGCCCTCGCAATGTCGCCTCTGATGCACCACGGTATGTAATCTGCAGGCTCCATTATTATACAGATAGAGGCATCATGAAGAAACTGAGGGATCTCCCCTCCTACAACTTTGATAGAGTGGTCCTCTCCATATACCCTGACCTGGCAAAGGAGACACTCAAATGTTGGCGAGTACAGCATCCTCTTCTGGACAAGTTCCGCGAGGCTATGAAGGAAGGCAGATCTGTTCCGAATGCCTCTGTGTGTTACTTCCGGGTTAGCATTGACCACAATGCATTTCGCTTAACGAGCGTCCTCAGGCAGAACAAATAGTAAGAGGCTAATTGTCACCTTATAGTGTATGTTTTTTGGAGAATAAAACAGTATTTCACTATTGGAGGCTATTTGTTCTTCTATATCTTTATGTGTATGGGGGGACTACATGGTCCAACTCGAGTAATATAGGAGCCAGAGATCCAAGCAATCGAGGAGAGGTCTGATCCACCCAATAAAGGGATCACAGGCGTTGGGGGTCCTTGTGACCTGCTGCTAGCTGGTAAGAGGCCACGGTTGTCACATCCCAGCACCTGGAGCACTGTGAATGGATTAATAAGAATTCACCAAGCACAATTTTGATTGCATGCTATTGCTTGGACTTTTAAACACTACTTGGAGCACATTTATATATTTATACTTTTTTATATATTCTTATGTGATTTTTTTATATATCCTTATGTGATTTTTGTATGGAATTCTTTATATATTTATTTATTGGTTCACTGATCCACACCTTTGTGAATTAATTTACTTTGAGAAGCACAAGCACTTCTTAATTGACGGTTGTCACATCCCAGCACCTGGAGCACTGTGAAGGGATTAATAAGAATCCACCAAGCACAATTTTGATTGCATGCTATTGCCTGGACTTTTAAACACTACTTGGAGCACATTTATATATTTATATTTTTATATATTCTTATGTGATTTTTGTATGGAATTCTTTATATATCTATTTATTGGTTCACTGATCCACACCTTTGTGGATTAATTTACTTTGAGAAGCACAAACACTTCTGAATTGAAATTGCACTGGTATGCACTTTTCTTTGCTAATTGCACCAATAGTAGATCATATATATATTTGTAGCAATTTTTAATCACATATATTACACTTTAAATCACCTATTAATTTTTATAACACGTGATATATTAAGATTACCAGCGCCTTTTTACCTATGATATATACCTATTTATTGTTTTATTACAATTAAAAGGGCAGCAGGTTCAACAATCTTTTATTTAAAGGGCCAGGCGCCTTCTCTTTTCTTTTTATCAGATATTGAAAGCTTTGACCTCTTACACCCCCCCCCCCCCCCCATGGTGACTCTAAACATCATATCCTTTGATGTACGTGGTCTACATGCTGCAGGTCAGAGACCGCAATTATTGAGAGAACTACAACGTCTCTCCTGTGATGATGCGTTCCTACAAGAAACTCACCTGACCCACTCCACCTCTGTCCAAAATCTCCTCCAAAACCTATCCCATTTGGTATTTTAGCCTCTTTGATATTCCCAAGGCCAAATGAGTCACCATTGGGTTCCATAAAGATGTCAACTTTCAACTACAAGACATGGTGGCAGACCCCCATGGCAGATTTCTATTTTAAAGGGGCACATAGGGAACACCCTTTAAGCTCTAGCAGCTGTTTATTCAACCAGCAGCGGGCAAGAATTCCTTACCCAAATGCTGCCTAGGCTATCAAACTTTGCTATGGGATTGGTGGTTCTTGCCGGAGACCTCAATATGGCCCTCCACCCACACTCTGATACATCCCACGGCTCCAGCCATCTCACGAGCAAAAAATTGGCCTACTTACGTCTACACAAACACCAATTGATGGACACTTGGCGAACGATGCACCCAACTGGAATGGACTACTTTCTTTTCCAAATTACACTCCACGTATTAGCGGATTGATTACATTTTCATAGATATTCATCATTTTGGAATGGCTTAGGAAGGTTAATATAGGGATAACCACCCTTTCTGATCACGCTCCTATCTTGGCACAAATAGTCATTCCGACACTATCCCCCAAGAGAACTAATTGGAAGCTTAATGACTCTATTCTCTCCAACCCAAGTTACGTATCTTCGCTCACTTTGCATCTTCAGCAATATTTTATTGACAATGACGCAGTGAATTTTTCCCCTTCGACGCAATGGGAAGCACATAGAAGCACATAAGGCCTTTATGAGAGGCAAATTGATAGAACTGGGATCTCGTAAGAAGAAAGAACACACTTCCCTGCTTAATGAGATGTTGCGCTGGGTTGGGAAGCTGGAGAGTATTCATAAGCTATTCATATGTAAACTAATCACCCATCTATACTTTCCCAACTTGTAGCTAAAGAGAGGAACTAAAAACCCTCTTAAATCTCGACCATAAACGGGTCTTTCACTTGGTGTCCAGAGAAATTTATAAATGGAGCAACAAACCCGGAAAGATACTAGCCCACACTTAGATCCAAGAAGTCATCCCTGTTTATCTCCAAAATTAAAACCAACACAGATACCCTTGCTCACTCCTCAGCTGATGCTGCTAAAGCCTTTAGAGAGTACTACCAAAGTTTATATAACGTTCAAAAAGAACATCCATTGACTGACCCTCATGCTCATTCTAGATTAATAACAGACTTTTTATCCAAAGCAAATCTCCCCAAACTTCCCATTGACAGGCTACAAAAACTGGAGGAAACCATTTCGGAAGAGGAAATGGGAGAAGCCGTGAAATCCCCAGCATGTGGTAAATTGCCGGGCCCAGATGGCTACACTGCCAAATACTATAAAAAATTTTAACACACTTTATTTCCTCACCTAACTAATTACGCCAACTCTATATCTGGGGAAAGCTCATTTAGACCCGAAACCCTCCAGGAACACATTACTATCATCCCCAAACCGGGTAAAGACCCTACACGTTGTAACCGCTACAGACCTATCTCCCTACTAAACATTGACGCTAAAATTTATGCGAAAGTCTTGGCGAATTGACTCCTTTCTCTAATCCCGAAATGGGCTTCTCAAGCCCAAACTGGTTTTATCCCTGGTAGAGATGCCAAGGACAACGCCCTTAGAACATTAATGCTCATCGCTCATACTAGACGCTGTTCCCAGACCAACTTATTGCTTTCTACTGTTGCAGAAAAAGCATTTAATAGGGTGGATTGGAAAGATCTGCTAGCCGTATTATCCCATTTTGGATTTGGTAACCAGATAATTGCCCTATTCACAGCCTTGTATAACCACCCAACTGCCCAGATCAAAGTCAATGGAATGCTCAGTGGAAGTCAACGGTATACTCCGTTATCCTTTTAGCCTACACAAAGGCACGCAACAAGGTTGTCCATTGTCTATCTTGATGTTCGCACTTTCTCTCGAACACTTTATCTCCTTCATTACACAAAAACCCCAATATCCATGGTATTACCATAGGCCAAAAAGAACACATATGCTGCGAATGCAGATGACATTGTTTTTTTTTTACATAAGACAACCACAAATGTCCTTAGCCAACTTACTGACAGCTTTCTCTACATTTGGAACAGTCTCAAATTTTAAGATTAATCTCACGAACTCACTTGGCAAAGCCCATCTTTAAGATATCTAGGAATATCATTAACACCCTCCCTCTCCAAACTCTTTCAAGCTAACTATATGTCCCTACTTAACGCCATTCGACAAGATTTAAACCGTTGGAATTCATTTGCACATACGTGGTTGGGTAGAATAAATGTCATAAAAATGAATGTGTTACCACGTCTGCTGTTCATGTTTCAAATGATTCCCCAATGTGTCCCTCCCGGGATATTTTACCATTCTTCAATCCAATATGGATAAATATATTTGGAACATTCTAAACCTTGCATATCTAGAAGAGTTCTTGAGGGTCTCGCCTTACTTGATATAACTCTACTACCTTGCAGTCATACTTACCAGAATTGCGGAATGGACTTCAAATCGCCACAATATGGATCCAATTGGAATACCACCTTAGTCAATAGCTACTACACCTCCTCCCATGGATACCGAGGGATTACTGAAAGTTGGCTGCTACTACCTCACCTTTCACATTCTCTCTGGCCGAATGGGAATGGGAAAACATTATAAAAAAGTCTTTGAACCTGGCCTGTTAATATAAATAAATATATATATATATTTATATATATTATAATGGTTATATATAAAGGTTTCCTCTCATGGACCACTTCCTTCCATCTTCTCCTACACCAAGTGCTAGAAGATGGAAATCTCCAATCCTATACAGAAAATCAAGCCAACCTCTACCATAACTAAACTGGGCGAATGGCCTCACCATCAGCTATCCCAATTCATACGCAACCTCCCGAAACCCATAAGTTTGTATAAAGACCTCTCATTGATTGAACTTGTCTTTGCCTTGAAAACTGGCCTTTCTAGAGGTATCTTCTAATTTTATATGGACCTGGAGGGAAAGGACTATCCCCAATATATACACAATTGGGAGATGGACCTACAACAACTACTTACAGATGCTCAAAAGGACAAAATACTCTAACACATACATCATCCCTTTCCTCTAGATATATGGTGATGAACTTTAAATTCCTCCCAAGATGGCAGTACTCACCAGCGCGTTTATACGGTCTGTTACCTGACTACTCTACTCTCCCATCTGCTGGTGTGGTTGCAGATCTTTAATTGCATCTGTCACTGATGCCCTCATACTCGATGACCCCATGGGTCATCCTCTTTCGTTGTTATCCTACACCCTGTAAAATATATAAAAAAAATCTATCACTCCCCATCTTCTTAACGCAGCCAAATCCCCCTACATTGGAAAAAACAAGATACCCTTCTTTAGAGACGGTGCCAAATTTTAGATCATATCTATATCATGGAAGATCTTGGTTCAGGACTCCGTTGCACACAATCCTTTTTCTCCAAGATGTGGGCATGCTGCCTTAACTTTAAGTCCACACCTCGCAATAGGATATGCCTTAAATATGTTACTCTTTTTGTGTACGGCTTCTTACATGTATGTATCCTTCATATGTGCTACAGCTTGGGACCCCAAGACAATGTACGGCCTCTCCCCTCTCTCCCCCCACACTTCTTCATACTTTGCTCTATCACTCATCCCCCCCCCCCCCCTTCCAACATCTTATCCCTTACCTCCCAATTCTTTTCCCTAATAGAGCATAAAATGATCTGAGATGTCAATTGGAACTATGCTTAGATCTGTAAAAGTTGTATCAAGAAGTTCACATTGCTAACCTGTACAACATGCTTATTCATCTCAATAAAGATTTATTAAACAAATGGAGTAAGAAATAGGTTGGTCCCTCGAATTGTTTTTATTGCTCTATTAGAATCTTGCAGGGGGCCAATGAGCAATAAAAATAAAAGTTGTCATACACATTTGTAATTGTTGCACTGCCATACTAAGCAAAATGGACAACATGTACTCTATATTGAATTACCCAATATGCCTATCCTTGTGTTCTTATGGAATTTAAAACTCTAAATAGGCAAGACTTTTAAAGCAGTAAATCATATGGAGACTTTAACTCTTTCTGTACTCGCTTATGCACTGCCTGGCCAAACATAAGTCGCCGCTAAAAAAAAAAATAAAGTCACACACTCTATTTTATTGGCTTTGATTACGGCACCCATTCGCTGTGGTGTTGTTTCAATAAGCTTCTGCAATTTAACAAGATTTATTTCCGTCCAGTGTGGCATTCATTTTTCACCAAGATCTTGCATTGATGATGGGAGAGTCGGACTACTGTGCAAAGCCTTCTCCAGGACATCCCAAAGATTCTCAATGGGGTTAAGTTCTAGAATCTGTGGTGGCCAATCCATGTGTGAAAATGTCTCATGCTCCTTGAACCCCTCTTTCACAATTTGAGCCCGATGAATCCTGGCATTGTCATCTTGGAATATGCCCGTGCCATCAGGAGAGAAAAATCCATTGATGGAATAATCTGGTCATTCAGTATATTCAGGTAGTCAGCTGACCTCATTCTTTGGGCATATGCAGTAACTATTCAATAGGATAGTTACTGCATGCTTAGTTTAGTTAGTTGCTTAGTTAATTCCAGGTGGCGACTTTATTTTGGCCAGACAGTGTATATCTAGATGAAATCCTAGCAGCATCAGTGGTGTTATGTGTTAGCCAATAATGAAAGAATAAAGTTTAGAGTCTTTGATTTTTCTGACTAGCTCAACATTTTTAAGAACCAACTTTCTGAGGTTGAAAGTAAACATTGGAGTCAGATTTTTTTCTGGCCAGTGGCCAATATTTTTTTTAATTGCCTTAAATTTAGGCTTTATTCTTCCAACTTTATGCCTAAAGCTATTTTATCTTTAAAGAGTAACTCCACAAGGTTTCTGCAATAGGGCTGTGATCAGTCTTCTACCAGATCTTCACTACTATCTGGCCCTTAGCAGCAAGTCCACCGCCATACAGGATAAAGCATTAGAACAATAAAAGGGTCACAAAACTTGATTAAGTCCATTCTAGGTGCTGCTAGCCTGGTAATACTTATCCTAAATTATCCATATCTTTTTACAATAGTTGTCAAGCACAAATTTGAACTCACTTTGAGCCCCGATGAAGGGGGGAGTTTTAAGCCCCTGAAATGCTTTGAATTTTTGGCTTACTATTTGGTAAAAAATAAAATTATCAAATGTTGTGTCGCTATTATCCTTTAAATGGTTTATAGAATACTGTTATAGAAAGCTGTTTGTATCATTGGCTAAAATGTTTATATTCGGGAGGGGCATGAAACAATAATTTTATAAATTCTTTATCAAGCAAGAGAGTGCACTCTATTCAGGCATACATGACAGTACACGAAGTATATCATCCAAGCATATCATAAGTGTTATGCCGTATATTCCCCACATTAGACAACTTTAGCAAAGTGACTCTAGAGTAGGATATTTAGTAGCTGTTAGTGTTATTCTTATACAGTCATTTTTGGACATCCCAGTTTAGTGGGATATGTGGACAACTCAGGACAGTGACAACCGTACATCAGTGGTCATCAGGTAAGTTGCTATCCTGCCAGGGACATCCAGTGCCTGGTAGTAAATCTCACCGCCTGGACCCCAGATAGTAGGGAAGACCCTACTGACTACCCCAGCATAGAGAAATGCATAAGGAATATAGTTACTCTTCAAGGAGCTATAAGGTCTACAGCAGTGAGTTGCATTGCTGCTCCTTTGAACAACTTGTAAATTATTACCAAAATGACAAGGAGGGACCTTGCATTAATTATTGAAAATGTCTGCATTGGGAAGTCTTGGAGAACCATCTCCTAAAAATATCCTTGTCTAAGTAGTTAAAGAATACGGAAGTAGAAGGTTCAAATATCAGAAAGTTGACAGTGGCACAGAGTGGATGATTGTTATAGTGTGAATAGCCACTGTTCTGTATTACAGATGTGTGTGAAGAAGAGGGAGTTTCGGGATGTGTGGAAGGAAAATCTACACACTGACGAGGTATGATAACAGAAGCACCTGAATGTCCGCAGGTAGTTTGTTGTGAGCTCTCAGTCATACCATTGCAGGAAGAATGTCTGACACCCATCACTTTAAAAAATTATTTATATATATATATATATATATATATATATATATATATATATATACACACAAAATTATAAACGCAACACTTTTGTGTTTTCCCCGATTTTTTTTCATGAGCTGAACTCAAAGATCTAAGACTTTTTCTATGTACACAAAAGGCCTATTTCTCTCAAATATGGTTCACAAATCTGTCTAAATCTGTCTAAATCCTTTGCAGAGATAATCCCTCTACCTCACAGGTGTAGCATATCAAGATGCTGATTAGACAGCATGATTATTGCACAGGTGTGCCTTAGGCTGGCCACAATAAAAGGCCACTCTAAAATGTGCAGTTTTATCACACAGCACAATGCCAAAGATGTCGCAGGTTTTGAGGGAGCGTGCAGGAATGTCCACCAGAGCTGTGTCCGTTAATTGAATGTTCATTTCTCTACCATAAGCCGTCTCCAAAGGCGTTTCAGAGAATTTGGAAGTACATCCAACTAGCCCCACAACCACACCAACCCAGGACCTCCACATCCAGCATCTTCACCTCCAAGATCGTCTGAGACCAGCCACCTGGACAGCTGCTGCAACAATCGGTTTGCATAACCAAAGAATTTCTGCGCAAACTGTCAGAAACTGTCTCGGGAAGCTCATCTTCATGCTCATCGTCCTCAACAGGGTCTTGACCTGACTGCAGTTCGTTGTTTTAACTGAATAGAGTAGGCAAATGCTCACATTCGATGGCGTCTGGCACTTTGGAGAGGTATTCTCTTCACAGATAAATCCTGGTTTTCTCTGTACAGGGCAGATGGCAGACCGCATGTATGACATTGTGTGGATCAACGGTTTGCTGATGTCAACGTTGTGGATCGAGTGGCCCATGGTGGCGGTGGGATTATGGTATGGGCAGGCGTATGTTATAGACAACAAACACAGGTGCATTTTTATTGATGCCATTTTGAATGCACAGAGATACCGTGACGAGATCCTGAGACCCATTGTTATGCCATTCATCCACGACCATCACCTCATGTTGCAGCATGATAATGCATGGCCCCATGTTGCAAGGATCTGTACACAATTCCTGGAAGCTGAAAACATCCCAGTTCTTGCATGGCCAGCATACTCACCGGACATGTCACCCATTGAGCATGTTTGGGATGCTCTGAATTGGCATATACGACAATATGTTCCAGGTCCTGCCAATATCCAGCAACTTCGCACAGCCATTGAAGAGGAGTGGACCAACATTCCACAGGCCACAATCCACAACCTGATAAACTCTTGGACCCCCCAATACAGTAAAACTACACATTTTAGAGTGGCCTTTATTGTGGCCAGCCTAAGGCACACCTGTAAAATAATCATGCTGTCTGATCAGCATCTTGATATACCACACCTGTGAGGTGGATGGATTATCTCGGCAAAGGAGAAGTGCTCACTAACACAAATTTGTGAACAATATTTGAGAGAAATAGTCCTTTTGTGTACTTAGAAAAAGTCTTAGATCTTTGAGTTCAGCTCATGATAAATGGGGGCAAAAACAAAAGTGTTGAGTTTTTATAATTTTGTTTAGTGTGTCTGTCCTATGTGCTATTACTTTTGTTTTTAAGATAATACTGTACAATGATGGATTTAAAAAAATCATAGATATTAATATTATGTAGTGTTCTGTGCAACCAGCAGGTGGAGTGCTGGTGTCCTTTCACGTTATTAGTATGATAACATTTTAGCAGTGCTGAAATAAGCCTGTTGTTTACTGAACTAAGGCTCCATGTACACGGGAACAAATGTGCTGCAAAGCTAGTTCTGACGCTGGGAAAAAGCAGCTGTTAAACATGCTTTCAGTAGCTTTTTCCATTGGCGTTATTGCACGTTTGGCCACGTTGCTTTTAGCAGCGTTCTTTCTGCCTCCATTCAAAATCAATGGTTCCCTATGGGAGCCTATTGATTTGAATGGAAGTCGCACCGCAAGTCGGATCAGGATGATCCGACTTGCGGCGCGACTTGCGCTGTGAGAATCTTGAGGGGGAACTCCACGCCAAAAATGGGGAAAAAAAAACTGCGTGGGGGTCCCCGCCAGGTTCCAAACCAGGCCCTTCAGGTCTGGTATGGAATTTGAGGGTAGCCGGTGATTATGCCGGTCTCTGCAGCTTGTTATATAGCCATTGTGGGCGTGGCCTCCCGATGACGTAATCGGGAGGCCACGCCCCCTCATGTCACATATGACGTCATCTGTGACATGAGGGGGTGGGGTCTCCCGATGACGTCATTGGGAGGCCACGCCCCTAATGGCTATAAAACAAGCTGCAGAGACCGGCATAATCACCAGGGACAGCGTCGGAGGAGGACCGGAGGAGGAAGAAGAGCCGAGGGCATAAGAGCAGAAGATTGGACAGCAAAAGAGCAGAAGACAAGACGAGCGGAGATGGAGAAGACCAGAGCGGAGAAGTCCGGATGAAGATTTTTAATAACGTTTCCAAAACGTCTCCTGTCATTATTTCCATACACTGCCTTTTATGGGGTGAATGGGTAGGGGTACAGTGTACCCCATACCCATTCACATAGGGGGTCCGGGATCTGGGGGGCCACCCTTGTTAAAGGGGGCTTCCAGTTTCCGATGAACCCCCTGCCCGCAGACCCCCACAACCACCGGCCAGGGTTGTGGGGATGAGGCCCTTGTCCCCATCAACATGGGGGCAAGGTGCTTTGAGGTGGGGGGTGCAGAGCTTCCCCTGCTCCAAAGCACCAACACCCCCCCCATGTTGAGGGCATGTGGCCTGGTATGGTCCAAGGGGGGGGGCGCTCGCTCGTCCCCTCCCCCTTCCTGCCCTATCGGGCTGCATGCTCGGATAAGGGTCTGGTATGGATTTTGGGGGGACCCCACACCGTTTTTTCGGCGTGGGACTACCCTCAAATTCCATACCAGACCCGAAGGGCCCGCTTTGAAACCTGGGGCGGGACCCCCATGCATTTTTTTTCCTCATATTTGGCGTGGAGTTCCCCCTCAAGATTCTCACAGCGCAAGTCGGATCATCCTGATCCGACTTGCGGTGCGACTTCCATTCAAATCAATAGGCTCCCATAGGGTACCATTGATTTTGAATGGAAGAAAAAAAAATGTATAACGTGGCTGAACGTACTTCATCACGTTCGGTTCCGTTTTTGCGTTTGAAAGCCGGGAAACACACGTTCGAATGCAAATAATGGAGTTCCAAAAAACGTCCCTGAACTCAACTGCCTGCAAATGACTGTATACGACCCTGTGTACATGGGCAGATAAGATAACATAACATGCAGGTGGGTTCAGGGGCTTCTGAAAAAAACGCCCAACTGCTCCTAAACGGCCATTTACAACACCCCGTGTACATGGAGCCCAATAGTATTAATTTACTTGTAGAGGCAAAGTTGATGGTAGAGAAGTTGAACCTGTATTCACTTCAAATGACCAGTCATGTGCAAGGAAAATTAAAACAGGATTTTCATAATTTAGGATGTGATTTGGTATTCAGTGTGAACAAGGGCTTGAATTTTGATCTGGTGGAAAATTACCAGATGCAGTCACTGTTGGGATATTAATACAATAGCCATAAGGGGAGATTCCTATGCCCATACCATTTTTAGGATGGTATGTATACAGAGAAAAGGAAGCATATCCTGCACTTATGCAGCTGTTCTAACTCATCTGACTATTTCAGCAGTACTTAAAACAGAGTTCCGGCCTCGGAAACTATTTTTCAATAAAAATGCCCCCAGGACAGTCAGGGCTAGTACATTTCATAATGGATAGCCTCTGAACTGTCCCAGGTTGCACTTACCTTTTAGAAGAAATACTTACCTTGAAAATGTCTTGTCCAGCGCTGCCATTTCAGGTGTGGGCAGCTGAAGCCAGCGCGTCCTCTTCGGCATCCTCTTCCATGTCCTCTTCAGTCCCACAATGCCCTGCACCGGCCCTGCTCGTCACTTCCGGGGCAGGCACGTCATCCCTGCACAGCTTCTGGGCATGCCCGGAAGCTGTTTAGCAGGGAATGACGCGCCTGCACCGGAACTGACTAGCAGGGCCGGTGCAGGCGCATTGATTCCTGGGAGTGATGACGTTCAGCTCCCAGAAATCAATGTAAGCAGGAAGTGATGGCGTGAGCCGTGGCTGCAGAGGGAGGAAGTGGAAGAAAGGTAAGTCTATTTTCTTCAATATCAAGGTAAGTAATTGAAAAAAAAAAATCGGGACTATCCATTTCTTTTTTAGGTTACACTGAGCAAGCGGATGACTCGAAGTGGATTTTGAGGCCGGAATTCCGCTTTAAAGGAGATGTACAGCCAAAGTTAGTTTGGCTGTACATCTCCTATGGATCACAGGAATGCAGTTGGTTCTGCACTCCTGTGACCCGTTTTCAGCAGAGAGTGGTCTGAAGTCCATTCTCTGCTGATGTCACGGAAGTCGGACCAGGCACCACGTCATCACAACCACGGGGTCTGGTTTCCCCAGGTGCCTGGACCGACACCCGGCTCAGCCTCTCAGGGAGCCGATGTGAGCCTGAGTCAGCCGCTCTGCCCCCTCCACAGCCCAGCACTCCAATGAGCAAGGAGGAGGCAGAGCAGAGAGCTGCTGACTGACAGCCAGCAGCTGTCTTCTCGGAGAGCTGTCAGAACCGAGAGATCGGCAGTGTTCGATCGCTCGGTTCTCAGTGTAGAGGCGCCGGGGGACAGATGCTGCATCCACCTAGGTAAGTATAAATGGGGGGAAAAAGGAAACCCCATACTTCTCTTTTAAACACACAGTAACCCACTGACACCTTTAAGCCTGCCAGGGCTAAAATTAGATTCTATTAGATTTCTCTTGTTCAGTCCGCAACCGTGTGTGTGTGTGTGTGTGTGTGTGTGTATATATATATATATATATATATATATATATATATATATATATATATATATATATATATATATATATATATATATATATATATATATATATATATATATATATATATAAAATATATAATATATATATATATATAGTAGTGATTGAAAGTTTGGCACCCCAAGGTAAAAAATTGTATTAATGTGCATAAAGAAGCCAAGGAAAGATGGAAAAATCTCCAAAAGGCATCAAATTACAGATTAGACATTCTTATAATATGTCAACAAAAGTTCGATTTTATTTCCATCATTGACACTTTTCAAAATTACAGAAAACAAAAAAATGGTGTCTGCAAAAGTTTGGGCACCCTGCAGAATTTATAGCATGCACTGCCCCTTTGCAAGGCTGAGACCTACCAGTGTCATGGATTGTTCTCAATCATCGTCTGGGAAGACCAGGTGATGTCAATCTCAAAGGTTTTAAATGCCCAGACTCATCTGACCTTGCCCCAACAATCGGCACCATGGGACCTTCTAAGCAGTTGTCTAGAAAACTGAAACTGAAAATAGTTTACGCTCACAAAGCTGGAGAAAGCTATAAGAAGATAGCAAAGCGTTTTCAGATGTCAATATCCTCTGTTCGAAATGTAATTAAGAAATGGCAGTCATCAGGAACAGTGGAAGTTAAAGCAAGATCTGGAAGACCAAGAAAAATATCAGACAGAACAGCTCGCAGGATTGTGAGAAAAACAATTCAAAACCCACGTTTGACTGCACGATCCCTCCAGAAAGATCTGGCAGACACTGGAGTTGTGGTACACTATTCCACTATAAAGAGATAATTGTACAAATATGGTCTTCATGGAAGAGTCATCAGAAGAAAACCTCTACTACGTCCTCACCACAAAAATCAGCGTTTGAAATTTGCAAATGAACATATAGACAAGCCTGATGCATTTTGGAAACAAGTTCTGTGGACCGATGAGGTTAAAATTGAACTTTTTGGCCGGAATGAGCAAAGGTACGTTTGGAGAAGAAGGGGCACAGAATTTAATGAAAAGAACCTCTGTCCAACTGTTAAGCATTGGGGTCAATCAATCATGCTTTGGGGTTGTATTGCAGCCAGTGGCACAGGGAACATCTCACGAGTAGAAGGAAAAATGGATTCAATAAAATTTCAGAAAATTTTGGATGGTAATTTGATGCCATCTGTGAAAAAGCTGAAGTTAGAGAGGATGGCTTTTACAAATGGATAATGATCCTAAACACGTGTCAAAATCCACGGGGGATTACATCAAGAGGTGTAAACTAAAGGTTTTGCCATGGCCTTCACAATCTCCTGACCTCAACATAATTGAAAATCTATGGATAAGACCTTTAAAAGAGCAGTGCATGACAGCCCAGAAATCTCAAAGAACTGGAAGACTTTTGTAAGGAAGAATGGGCAAAGGTACCTCAAACAAGAATTGAAAGACTCTTGGCTGGCTACAAAAAGCGTTTACAAGCTGTGATACTTGCCAAAGGGGGCAGTACAAGATATTAACTCTGCAGGGTGCCTAATCTTTTGCAGACGCCATTTTTTTGTTTTCTGTTATTTTGAAAGTGTAAATGATGGAAATAAAATCTAACTTTTGTTGACATATTATAAGAATGTCTAATCTGTAATTTGATGCCTTTTGGAGATTTTGCCATCTTTCCTTGGCTTCTTTATGCACATTAATTCAAATTTTTACCTGGGGTGCCCAAACTTTCAATCACCACTGTATGTATGTGTGTGTGTGTGTGTGTATGTGATATATATATATATATATATATATATATATATATATATATATATATATATATATATATATTAGAGAGAGAGAGAGAGAGAGAGCCCTGCCGTGCTCTCTTTATAGGTGTCCAGAAAAGCTTTTATGTGTTAAATGTTAAATATTTATTTGTGCGGCTGCGGCGTTCGCATGTAATGTCGGAGCGCACTGCTCCTTCATTACATGCGATCGGCTGTGCGGTGCGAGTTTAGCCATACACTTTGTATGGCTAAATTCGCACCGCACCCGCAGCAAACACGCACAGGACCCTTTTTTGCAGCCGCATTAGGATTGGATCGCACAGCGGTTCACACTTGTGCGATCCGATCCTGTGCGAACTGCAAGATCGCACTGCAATATGCGATCAAACTGGGGGTGTCGTTAAGATTACATTGACACCCCCAGCGTATCGCATATGGCAGTGTGAACTGCCGGGGGTGCGTTTGCGATGCGGGAACAGGCTGCGGATTCGCAGCCTTCCCGCATCGCATAAGTGTGAACCGGGGCTAAAAAAAAAAAAAGTTTGGCTGAGTTTAAAATTACATTTCAATGTTTTTGAATGAATACATAACTGCAGTAATTGTTGTTCAGTTTTAGACCCGGTTCACACTACGACTTGTCAGGCGACTTGGTCGCCTGACAAGTAGCGCTCCATTCTGTGCAATGGAACTGTTCTAATCAGAGCGACTTGCATTGACTTCTGTTATGAGAAGTGGTTTGCAAGCCGCGATGAAGACTTTGAGTCGCCCTGGTGTGAACTGACTCTTACACCTACTTGCTTCTTGAATGCTGTAAGAATTTTACATACTAGTTCTGCATGGTATAAAACTTGTGAATAAAAGCTTTGGTACAAAGAAAGAAAGAAAACATTTTCTGTGGTCAGTTACGGTTTATAGATCTGGATGCATTATTCATTGTTATCTCTCTGGGTTGCAGATGCAACTATTATTCATTCATAGCTTCTATACTTGCAAAAAGAAATATATAAACAAAGGTTGTTCAGCTGCACTGGAAACTGGAAAAACCTTAGATAAACTGTAATCTATTCGAGAATGCCTCACTGATAAGTCACCAATCGGGTTTAGCTTTTACAGGTTGCAGGGTACGTACTGTTTCCTATGACCTCATTGGAGCAATAGGTCTGTGGTTAAATGTAGCTATGTTAGTGGTAAAGAGTAACTTCAGGTATTTTTTTCAAAATATTGGTCCAAGTGGATCATACACAAAGAGAATTTCGTTAGAGCTGTTTAAGTGAACTCATTTTGTTTAAAAACCCTTACAATTTCATCCAGACCTGCTACTTGAAGGAAATTCTAGATGTAATAAGCAAGTTTTGAAATGTAGGCTTAGGAAAATCACATTCATAGTTCGATAGAAATTCCATTCCATTAGAAAACTGGGAAACCTTTTCGAAAACAAAATTCTGCTAGTGTATGCCCAGCTTTAAAACACTTGTCAGATTTTATTTCATTTTTTTTTGAGTCTGTTGGTAAGATTTTAGAACAATAGATCTTTTTATTAGATAATAATGGGTAAGAACTTCTTCAGGATTTCATTGCGGTCTCTGTCCCTGTTAAGAGTTCCACTGTCCTACACCAGGGGTCTTCAAACTTTCTGAACAGAGGGCCAGTTTAATGTCCTTCAGATTTTGAGGGGGCTGGACTGTGGCCAGCGGGAGTAGAAAATACCCTGGCATCAATGGGAGTAAGAATGCCCCATTGTTGGTATTAGGGAAAGAAATAGTGCCCCATCTCTGGTGTCAGTGGGAGGAATAGTGTCCCATTGTTGGGGTCAATGGTAGGAATAGTGCCCCATCATTGGGATCAGTGGTAGGAATAGTGCCCTATTGTTATCAGTGACAGGAATTTTGCCCTATTATCGTTACTATTACCTAGTAATGTCTTGTATCAGTGAGAGGGATATTATCCCAAAGGCCTGATAAAGGCAAGCAAAGGGCCAAATCCAACCCCTGGGCCGCAGTTTGGAGACCACTGTCCTACACCAATGACCATGTGGATACCAGGAGAGGCAGTGAGGGAAATCTCCCCAGTGATAGACTGCAATAAAAACTGTATACAGGTTCCAAACCTGCTCCAATCTATCCAAAATTTCGAAAAACATTTGGCTGGGGTTGCAGTTAAGATTTAACCTTTTAACTGCCAGGACGGGGTGTATGGGCACGCAGATACACTGACAGTCTGCAGGAGACCTGCATGGCACCATTGATCTTCTGATCGCTAGTGCAATGCTTTACCGGCTCAAAAATAAAAAAAATGCACATTTTTTGCCTGCAAACAAATATGTGTTTATTTTTTTTAAAGTGAGCTTTTCCTTGAAGGGAAAAAAGCTTTGTAAGATGCTAGACCTCCACCTTGATGAAAAGTCTACTGCCATGAGTGATCCAGATATCAAACTTGCCTGGCCCTACTGTATGTGAAAAAGTAATTACTCCCCTGCTAAATCATTAATAAAGTGGAGTTAAAATTCACTTGCCACACCCAGACCTGATTACGGCCAGACCTGTTTAATCAAGAAATTACCTAAATGGAAGCTGTCTGGCAAAGTGAAACATGCTAAAAGATCTAAAAAAGCAATACATCATGCCGTGTTCTAAAGAAATTGAAGAACAGATGAGAAACAAAATTAGTTGACCTCTATCAGTCTGGAAAGGGTTACAAAGTAATTTCTAAGGTTTTAGGACTCCAGCAAACCAAGATTACCTGCAAATGGAGAAAACTTGGAACAGTGGTGAACCTTCCCAGGAGTATCCAGGCCTACCAAAATGACTCCCAAGCACAACAACGACTTCTAAAAGGGGTCATAAAAGAACCCAGAACAACATCTAAAGAACTGCAGGCCTCACTTGGCTCTCTTAAGGTCAGTGTTCATGATTCAGCAATAAGAAAGAGACTGTGCTAAAAAGGCATCCATGGGGGAGTTTCAAGGTGAAAGCCACTGCTGACAAAAAAAGAACACAAAGGCTTGTTTCACGTTTGCCAAAAATCATCTTGATTTTCCCCAAGACTTGTGGACAAATGTACTGATGAGACAAAAGTTTAACTTTTTGGAAGGTGTGTGTCCTGCTACATCTGGCATAAAACTAACACAGCATTTTATAAAAAGAACCTTATACCAACAGTCAAACATGTCGGCGGTAGTGTGATGTTCTGGGACTGCTTTGCAGCTTCAGGACCTAGGCGACTTGCTATCTTTGATGGAACCATGAATTCTGCTCTCTAACAGAAAATCCTGAAGGAGAATGTCTGGCCATCAGTTCGGGAGCTCAAGTGCACTTTGGTTATGCAGCAGGACAATGATCCTAAACACACCAGGAAGTCCACTTCTGAATGGCACAAAAAAAAAGTAAGGTTCTGGAGTGGCCTAGTCAAAGTTTGGACTTAAATCTGATTGAGATGCTGTGGCATTACCTTAAACAGGCCACTCTTGCTCTAAAACCCTTCAGTGTGGCTGAATACAAACAATTCTGCAAAAATTCCTCTACAGCGATGTGAGAGACTCATTGTCGGTTATCGCAGACCCTTGATTGCAGTTGTTGCCACTAAGGGTGACACAATCAGCTAATAAGTTTAGGGGGTAATTACTTTTTCACATAGGTTTGGACAGCTTTTTTCCCTTAATAAAATAAAATAAATCATCATTTAAAAACTGCATTTTGTATTTACTCGGGTTATCTTTGTGTGATATTAAAATTTGTTTGATGGTTTGAATCATTAAAGTTTATCAAATATATATTCGTCCCCCACACCATTACACCACCAGCCTAAACTGTTGATACAAGGCAGGATGGCTCCATACTTTCATGTTGTTTACGCCAAATTCTGACCCTACCATCTGAATGTCACAGCTGAAATCGAGACTTATCAAACCAGACAACATTTTTTCAATCTTCTATTGTCCAATTCTAGTAAAACTGTGAATTATAGCCTCCGTTTCCTGTTCTTAGCTGACAGGAGTGGCACCCGGTGTGGTCTTCTGCTGCTGTAGCTCATCTGCTTCAAGGTTCCATGTGTTGTGTGTTCAGAGATGGTATTCTGAATACCTTGGTTGTAACCAGTGGTTAGTTGAGTTACTGTTGCCTTTCTATCATCTGGAACTAGTCTGCCCATTCTCCTGTAACATCAACCATGCATTTTCATCCACACAACTTCCACTCACTAGATATTTTCTCTTTTTCGGACTGTTCCCTGTAAACCCGAGAGATGGTTGTGCATGAAAATCCCAGTAGATCAGTTTTTGAAATACTCAGACCAGCCTGTTTGGAGCCAACAACCATGCCAAGTTCAAAGTCACTTAAATCCTTTTTCTTCCCCATTCTAAAGCTCAGTTTGAACTTCAACAAGTTGTCTTCACCACGTCTACATTTCTAAATGCGTTGCGTTGAGTTGCTGCCATGTGATTGGCTGATTTGCAATTTGTGTTACCAATCATTTGAACAGGTGTACCCAATAAAGTGGCCAGTGAGCGTATATTTGCTCTAATCTGGGAATAAAGGGGCAAGCTGTGGGGTATGTATGATGTGTCCCCTAAACTGGGTGAGCGTATAACGCATCATTTGCCCAGGCAGCAAGGGAGCTGTAAAATAACCAGTTGATCCACATTTATTTTTTTTTTACCATCCCCAGACCATCTACCTACAAGTTGGCTACTCGGGTCTATTCACATTGCTGTGATGCTTTGCATTGTAGCATTTTTAAGTCACCATGTCATGTTTGCTTGTCAAACATGTGAACAGAAGTTGGTGTAAAATCCCCATTAGGATAAAAAAAAAAAAAACCGGCTGATCAAAAGGTGGAAGTTTTGCCTCCTGGACACCAAGAAACTCCTACCTCTGAAAAGGATTTGCTACGAATATCTTTTCAAAGGGCCTGTAAAAGTCCACCACCTGTGTGAAAGAAGCCGAAGGCCCAAATTCATACCTGTGTGTTTTATGTGCCTCCCAGATGAGGTGCAATAAAAAATCCTATTTGCTGCATCTTTGATACACTTTCACGAAAACACACTGTGACGGTATTCACCGTCACTGGAAGTGAAAAACAGATAATGAATGGTTTGAATTGCTTCAGATGGGACAGTCATATTTGTCAGCAATATCTTCATATAGAAATATGAAGATTTATTCCCATTGCCATGAAGTCTGACTCCTAGATAATGTGTGTATTCCATGTCCCTGCATGCCAGACAGGCTTCCCTATTTGTGTATTGAAATTGAATTTGTATTGTGTTAAAGTTTACCTGTCTCATTGTTAGATGTTAATGACCTCACATTGTTCTGTCCAGATGGCTAGATAATTTGTTTAGTTCCTGTATACACTTTGATCGGCATATGCTTCTGTAATCAGGCAGAGGGGAGGGATTGTGTACACTGTATGAGAGTGTAAAACTCTGTTTTCATTGGATTGTGAATGTCAGGGCCTGTTTTCAACAAGGTCCACCTGGGCGGTAAACTTGTGGGGGGAAATTGTATAAAAGTCTGTTTCTTGTTCAATAAAGTTGTTAGTTCACCCTCAATCTAGAGTCCTGTCTCTTATTGGGGGAATATGCTACAAGGGATTGCTATGGTCTTCCATACTCCCTTGGATAATCACGAAGCTCCAGTAAGAGCTTGTGTAGAGCTTGTTCCCGCTGCCCTCTCTGGGGAAAGAGAGGTTCACCCACGGGAACCTGGAGCCTTGTTGTAGGTCCAGGGAGAGGAGACGGCGAGAAATAATGTTGGTCTGGTGCGCTAAACACATATAGTGCTAATAACGTATGTGATTCCAATGAATATACAAAATTGTTAATAACAATCATGAAATTAGTGAAAAATCAAGTGAATTAAATACAATAGTGTATATAAATCCAGCAAAAAAAGTCCACAGTGCAATCAATGTCCGTGCCTTTTTAAATGCAAATAAAAAGTCAGTGTAAAAACTCCAGTAATAACAAAATCCAAAAGTTGAAAATCTAATAGAGTGCACAGTGACACACATAGGGTTCCCACCACCTTCCGGATTAGCCTCTTACCAGCAGATGGGGATACATTGGCGGAATGTGTAACGCCTTGAAGTAATAGCACCCTGGTACCATGAAGGAAAGGTTACACACCTGTACACCTCTTGTGTTAAAAAACAGATATAACAGCCTCTTACCAGATGTAAATATACACCGACGTGTGTAAACTCTTATTACAGAATCTTCCCCACCATGGTTACAAGGGATGCCGGGATCTTAAAATCTCTCTCCTCTTCTTACTCTCCCCCGCAGATATGCTCATACAGATATCAAAATATAAAAAGTAGCCAATAGAGCATTATCCCAATTACTTTATTGGTAAAAACAGAATTGCATTTACATTTTGAGATGAAAGACCGGCTTGTATCAATCAAATGCTTGCGGCCGCCTGCAGTGCGGACCGTAGCTAGTGGTTGTGACGGTGCGGCGCCTCCGGAGACGGCGAGACCCTAACCAAGCTGCGGCGGTTCGTGGGGTCTAAGGCAGTTACGGTGTCTGGTGGAGTGCTTGGAGCCCTTGGGAAGCACTAGGAGCGTCCGTCAATGGAGGTGCCAGTTGATCCGTTACACACGCGTTATAGAGGGCTCAATTGTAATGTGAATGCAACGCACCTAAAACTTGCCGCATAGGTGTGAACTGGCCCTTAGGCTGGCCATCCATGGGTTTGTTTTTTAGTTCAGCCAGCCGGAAACAAATCCCATTCCCCCCCCATCCACACATTTGATGTGAATGGGAAAATCCTCCAGCTGTATCATTATATTCTGAGAGTGGGGAGACTTTCCCACCATCTGAAACCGTGATCAGCACTGCAGACTGTTGCCTACAGCACTGATCGAACTGGAAAAGGCCAACAGGCAGTTATACAGAAGTCAATTAGTAAACTAGGCCAGAGGAATGATGTACATCTGATGCTGAAGCAACTGTGTGGAAATGGGAAGTGGTTAAAAAAGGCTTGGCGGGGAGAGGAGGAGTTAAAGCGGTAAAAAAAAAAAAAAAATGTGTATCGTGCATTTACAGATGGGCCCAAAAAATGCATGAATAGGCTAAAATGTACTTTTTTAAGCGTAGAGAATATATAGTGTCAGGTGACTGAGCATGCACTTGTAAATAGGGACAAGTAGAAAAAAATCGTATTCTGCATGCTAAGTGTAGGCAGGTGTAGGGAGAAAAGCTAAAAATTCAGTAGTATGACTAGAGACCTAGATCTACCATCCCCTAGGTCGGGCAAGTGATTATTTATTGCTAATTGAATGGATTGATTAGGTTTTTCATCATTACCTACTTCTGGTATAGTAGATTGTGTGGGGTCACCTTAATTTAGGTGAAAGATTGATAGAGGCCAACCAGTATGGTGTCCAGCTGGACATGTCCCACTTCTCTGCTTGCCACCATATTTTACTATTGTGTGTTTTTATTTTTGGAGTAGAAGTCTAGATGGGAAAAAATACCTGGGGTACTTGATATACATTCAGTATAATGCTTTTGTGAGGTTATTGCCCTTATAGAGCACTTACAGACTGACCGTAAATATCACATACATCTAATGATTGCTCTATTATTTCTGCAGGAGGAACAATGAAGTCACACACATCAAAATCCAAAACACTGGGGATTTCTATGACCTGTATGGTGGAGAGACGTTTGCCACATTGGCTGAACTGGTGCAGTATTACACGGAGCAGCAGGGTCTACTGAGAGAGAAAAACGGAGATGTGATCGAGCTAAAGTATCCACTGAACTCTCAGGACCCTACATCGGAAAGGTGAGTGCATCGAATGAAGTACGCAGCTATCTCGGAGATCCTTCTCCTCCACACCACTGCCATCTACTGGAATCTTTTGTATTTTTATTTTCTTTCGTTTGTACAGTGTATAGTTATCTTGGGGCCAGGAAATATCAGCTGCGTTAATATTTACCATTTTTCTGGAAAATTCCTTGTTTTAGTCATCTGGAACTGAAGCTTTAGTTGTTAAGCCTTCAGTCTAGCCACATGCTGCCAAAGTAGAAAGAACTAATTGTGCTAGCATTTTATCTGATAACAGTTCCTGTTGGCTTTTGGCATACCTGTTAGGGTTGATTTAGTAAAGAAATAGAGACTGTTCACTTAACAAAATGTATGTTAACTGAGCTTGGTAAGGCTCCTTTCACACTTGTGCGACTTGTCCTGCGAATTGGGACTGCAAAGTCGCATCAAGTTGTACTCCATGATTTCTAATGAGTACTGTTCATATCTGTGCGACCTCAAAGTAGTCCCTGCACTACTTTGGTGCGACTTTGATGCATTTCTTTGATGCATTTAAAAGTCCATAGACCTCAAGATTACACAGACATTGCTTCAAGTCCAGTCAAAATTTCAGCAACATTGTGTGACTTTTAGGTTGCACAATTGTGAAATGGGCCTAAAGAAGATAAACGGTTATTGGGTATTTACAGTGAACACAAGTTCAGGTTCTAGAGCTCCAGACAAAAATGGGAAGTGTCATAGCCTTTTCAACTAAAGCTGTTCTCCAGGTAGAAGTAAATATTCATCTGCATGAAGCATGTATATTACCTTGTTATCCTGTGCCTTGTGATACATGCTTATCGGTTGCTTTCTTCAGAAATCATCACTGAAAGTCCACAATCCAAGATTTTTCCATCCTTTTTTCTTCCTCGCCCAGTTAGGGACACTGGAGTTCAGAGACTTCAGGACTATAGTGCCACCTACAGGAGGATTGGACACTGGCAAGCAAAAAAGGAATCGTGGGCTGAGTCTTTTGCACATGCTCAGTGTTCTCTTTTTGGCATGAAGCACTTTGTACCCCGTGCTACATTGTCCTTTAGATCCTCGATGCATCGTGGAAAGTGCTGCTGTTCGGAATGCCTCAAGCTCACACTCTACTAATGGTTCAGGAGCTGCCTGCAGTTCACCCCCTGTGGTGCCTGACACTGACAGCCTGAACCCTTGCACCTTTTGGAGTCTTCACTCCCTCTGTTAGGCATGGCTGCCTCCTTGGCTTTATTCTAGTTGAATTTCACCATTTTCATGCATGGTTTCATGGACTCCTTACTTATTAGTTCAGGAGTCACCAGACTCTTAATTTCTGCATAAGAGTTCTGGGGCTGATGATAGACTCCAGGGCAGACCCATACTCTCAGTTCCCCTATGGACCTCTAGAGCTCAACACCCTATTGTTAGACGAGTCAATTCGGTCCTTGGACAGGCCAATATCTCTGAAACCCGAGACTGGATTGTCCTTAGCTTAGGGGCCCAGAAATCCCATGCAGAGTTCAGAAAAGTCCCTCCTAACGATATCTTGGGATATCCTTACAATGGATTCTGGCCTCTCAGGCTGGGGAAGAGTCCTGGGCACCTTGTCAGGGCCAGGGACATGAAATCTGTCTGTTCTTGCAATACTGGGCATCCTGACTAGAGGGTCAGTTAATTTGGATTGAGTTGGACACTCCATGACCGTGGTATACATCTAGCTTTGTCAGGGGGAATGGTCTCTGCACCTAGGAGGTGTTTCAGTGCCTGTGTCACAGGTAGGGAAAACCCAGATGTGACCTCCTTGGCATTTAGGTTCAACAACAAACTGGATGGGTTTGTCTCGAAGTACAGGGATTCTCTAGTGGAAGCAGTGAATTCCTTGGTGGCTCTTTGAGATCAGTATAGCCTGATCTTCACCTTCCCTCCCCTAATACTCCTTCCTAAACTGTTTCTCAACATCGAGCTGCAGGGAATTCTGGTAGTCCTCATAGCTCCAGACTTGGCCAGGTTTTGTGGCATGCCTAGGAAGTCTAATTCCAGCAAGGCCTATCATTGTACTTGGAAGGTATACTTCACTTGGTACAAGGCAAAAAAATCTCTGCCCAGAAAATTCTCAGTGGAATGAATTCTGGACTTTGTTGCAAGTAGGCCTGGATCAATATTTGCCCTTCAGAAGCTTCTGATCTTGTTCCAGAGACCACTGGCTTAAGACATTTGTGCAGATTTGTCTCTGTGATTTTCCCTATTAGCTTCTGTATGATGTCTTGATCTGAATTTGCTTCTCTTGGTGCCCTAAAACCCGCCATTTGAATCAATCAGGGATTTTTCCCTTTCTCCTCTCACTCACAGGGTTAAATTCTTCATTGGCATCACCTCTGTGCAGTAAGTGGCCTTATCCTGAAGGAACCCTTTCTGGTCTTGCATTTGGACAAGGTGGCGTTGAGACCCAGAACTTATTTTTTTTCTTAAAATAACTTTGGCTTTGGACCTCAACCAGGACAACAGGATTTAGTCCATCAGATGGAAAGTTGCCTCCACTGTTTGGATGTAGTGCAGTTTACCTCACAATTTCTGCATCTATACAAAATATTGACTCTTGTTTTTCTTCATGGTCCCTGTAAAGGGGAACCTGCCTTTTTCCCCATTCCATCATTTCTCAGTGGCTTTGACAGACTGTCAATCACCATTATGGTCTCCAGGATTGGGTTACACTTTCCTGTTAAGGTCTATTAAGTGCTGCTTGGGCTTTTCGGCATCAGGCAACAGTTTCCCAGGTCTTGAAGTGATCAAAAACAATATAATGTCTAATATTAGGATGGGTAGAGGGAGGGTTGGGAGATTGGTTATTGGTATTCTGAAGATTAACTTTAGCGTGTGATAAGTTGTATAGTATCAGTATAGTTGCTGTCTGCACTTGTACACTCAGATGGCAAAGTGTATGTCGGATCAGAAAGCCACACCTGCCGATGTCGGACTTCATGTGACTCTTTCATTATGTTATCAATAGCAGATGTAAATTTATATCATAACAGGTTCCTGTTAACATTCAAACAATTTTGGTATCAATCAAACTTGCATGCATCATCTTATCTTTAAACCGAATAGGAAACTCCCCTTTTATTACACTGTTTATTAACAGTTAATTAAGATCCCAAAACTGCTTCCATGATGGCTCTATAATGCTACTGTAGTGCCCTGTGCAACCACCTTCCCATTTTCCTTATGGTCCTTGATTTTCTTAGTAATGAAAAAATAAATGTTTTTTATTATATACCACAAAACGCTTCATTATAAACTGTGACTGTAAGTAAATAAAAAAAAAAATGTTTAAAAAGGTTCTCACTCCTTTTCAGCCTGAACTGTGATTTTTAATTTTGGCTTGTTGATGACAGCCTGAATGCCGATATGTAATTGGCTCCTGCCATTAACAAAAATGGCCCTAGAGTGTGTAGGTATGAATGAGAGTTAGGGACCTCATATATACACTGCGTAAATTGTTAACGCTATATTTACCTGTAATAAATAATTACATTTCCATTACATCGTAGATTGATAGGGCTTAGCCTCTCAGTAGCCACTCAGAGCCTAAGCCAGCCGCTCCCGCCCCTTCACAGCCTGGCACTCCAGTGAGTGCTGGAGGGGCAGAGCAGAGAGTCAGTCACCGCCTCTCTGCTCACTGAAGACTGAGAACCAAGCCATCAGTGGTCTTTAATTGCTCTGTTCTTATTCTTTGAAGTAGTGGGAGACAAATGCAGCATTGCATTGATGCTGCATCCGCCTTGGAGAGTAGAACTGTTTTTTTTTTTTTTTTAACTCTTTTCTAACTTCTTCTGAAAATGCTGTCATGTTGATTCAACATCTTCCTTACTTTGAGTCCGTGACCTAGAACAAGAATGCAGAGCATGATTTCTGACTTTACTTTGACTTTGCTTTTTAGATACATATTCCAGGCCAGAGACTCAAACTGTGGACACCAGTGACAGCCAGACAGCTATTATTTTCAGAAAGATGTCTGTAATGGCAGCCTTAAAGTGGAAGAGAAGCCTAACTCTAACTATTCCTAAAAACTTTCACTCCTCCTTCCTCCTGTGCTTACCTATTTTTAATCTGCTCCATACTGGGTCACATGATCCTGCAGCTCCGGCTCCCCTGTGTCAGAGAGCGGCTGCTGCAGGGAAAAGGAGGAAGTGCCAACAACATCTGGGCCTGGTAGGCTCTGGAAGCCCACAGCTGTTGAGTGCTCCCTTGCATAGGGTAGCCAGAACTGCAGGAGCATGTGACCAGACCAGAGCAAATTAAAAATAGGTAAGTACACGGGTAATTTTTTTATACAGGGTATGCTGAATGGGTAAGAGGAGGGGGGGGGGGACATTTTTAGGAATAGTTAGGAAAGACTTTACTACCACTTAATTAATTCTCTATGTACCAGGCCAGCTTCCCAGGAACCCCATTTCTTTTCCTGCAGACCGCCATAGACACATAGGTAATCTTCCTCCTAATTGGAAATCCTTGTACTTTGAAAATATTTTCACAAGCAAGATGTGTCTATCTTTCTTTCTTTCATTATTTTATAACGAGGGTAAGTATGTTGGGTCCCCAGTGTATTGCAGCAGTTTGTGTTTGTTCACCTATCAATGAATAAATAATATATCTTAGAACGCTTACATAAAAGTTCATAAAAAAACTGCAGCATTGATTTGGAAGTGGTTGTTATCAAACGGTATTTGTGTGAAAAGGCTGTGTGTGTAAAGTCAGGAGATCGATGGCTTTAATTATTTTTTTTTTTTTTTAATAAACATGTTATTTAAAGCATTCGGGTTTTTCTTTTTTTCACAGTTTCAAATGAAACTCAGCGTTTTCTCCTTAGTTTTCCAGACTAAATATTGATCCATGGATGTGAACTTGTTCTGTTCTTTGATGCTTTGTAGCTAGTTTCCATCTCCTACTGTCCCCAATATTTAGTACACAGATTGCATATTTTGAAGTGGAAATTTTAGTTGATGCAGTTTTCATTCCAGAATCACACGTTTGCAATGTTGAACCTATCCGCCTCTGTCCATTGTCATGACACATTCTAGGCATGACAGTTACCAGATCCGGCCATTTTTAGAGCAATACCAGATGCCTACATACCGATTACCATTTTCTTTTTTTGTTCTATTTACGTCAATGGTTACCTGATTAAAGCGCATCTCTGCAGAGAGCAAAAATGCTCCCGCCATACTGTAGGGGTTAAATGCTTGCTTAGGTCAAGGTGGCGGCAAAAAGCAGTTTTACTTACCCGGTCCTCTGTAACCGGTGCTTTCTCCTACGCTACAGCTATGGGGCTCTTTCTTCATGTCTTCATGTCCCTTGCAGGGCTTTGGGCTCTAAATTGGACTTCATGATGTCCGAGGACCCGTGACAAACCACGTAGGTGAGAGGAGACTATAGGGATTGTTGTTGTTCAGATAAGTCTGCAGGAGTGGGAGGATTAGGTCAAGCAAAAGTGCCTTTTGTTGAACCCTAGACCTAATTTAAGCCTTGCATTGTGGGGGCAGACCAACTGTAAGGGAGAATTTTTGTTTTCCCAAGAGTTCAGTTTTAATTAAGCAATTAAATACCTCAGGAAGTATGTCCTCATACCTTTATTTTTAAAAAAATGTAGGGTTCGGCTTGCTGTCACATAGAAAAAAAAGAAAATTAGAACGGTTACGTGAAAGATGCCTTGTCCTCACATTCTACCATCACTGCTAAACACAGGCAGACAAATTCTGTATTGGGTATATTTATAGTAGCCTTGCTCACTGCACCAATTTAAGACTCCTAATGAAATTTGTCAGCCAGAAAGTAGAGACTTTCATGTGATTATGAGACTTCTGGCCCACCGTGCAAGGCACCACAACATCAGAATGTTTCTATTCGACATACTGAAACCTCAAAAATCGGCGCTGAAATTGGCTGTATAGTAGGCTCATTGTCCTTTCTTTAAATTGTCAGGGCAAAAAAACAAGTGTAGTACATTTCTGAAATACAAGCAGCTCCTAAGTCCAGTCATGGGCTGATAACAATTTGTGGACCAAGTGGTGTCAGTGCTGCAGCCCAATTGTCTTTTGGTGAACTAAAAGAAATCCTGTCACTTTTCTCATCTACAACTTAGAGACTAATTATTCTGTAGTCCTAAATGAGAACTGGGGGCTGGAAAATAACTCTCCTTGAGATAAGATGGGAAGTATGCAACAAACAAATGACAGCTCTGTTTTTCTGACACAATAGGTAGATTTTTGCATTGCTCAAACAGATAAAAGAAAATGCTTTTAATTGTGTAACAGAGCAATGGGTAGCAAATAAGAGAAGTTCAGTTATGGTTTACATACTTAGAAGTGTATTTATAAAATAATTTGCATAGCTTTTTTTCCATTGAAGCTACATATAAAATCATTCTGTGCAAATGAGGCAAAACCAAATGTTCTCAGACTATTTTCTATGCATATTGAATGTTATTATAAATAAACCCATTGTGAATGTGGAAATACCACTTTATGGCCACTAGATGGTGCTGAGGAGCATACTTACCATATTTTCTATGGTACTCTGTGCCATCTATGAGCCATAATGTTGTATTTTCCCCATTCACACTTTGATCTGCAGAAAATGTAGCCTGAGAACCCTTGATTTTGCCCCATTCTCACATAACTAATTTAAATGCAGTTTCAATGGTTGAGCAGCTATGCAGATTAAAAAAAAAAAAAAAAAATACAAATTTTATGAGATTTTGCACTTCTATCAGAAATATCCTGATGGTCCATAGGGACCATGGGGGGCTGCTGATGCTGGAAGTCCCACAATCTGAAACTCCCGAAAGTGTTGATTTTCTAAGTGAATTATGGCTCTGCAATGCTTGCTAATGAGTTTCATATGCAGAGGCAGGGTGGACTTCTGTAAGTATATCCAATACAGGTTTAGTTTACGAATGAGGGAAGGATGTGGTGAAAGGGCCTCTTTTATTTTTAAAGACCTGTATTATAGGCCCTTAATTTAACTAATTTGGTCCCTTAATGAGTTTTCCTGCAAAGTTCAATCATTGATTTTATTTGAGTTGGACATGAGGGTCCCTTGTACATGATTTTAAGAGCCTACCAATACAAGAATGCCACGATAAGACTTATAATTGTGTTCAATAAATGTTTTTATCTTCTACTTTAATTGTTTCAATATGTTTTCCTGATGCAATAAAGTCTATATAATATAATATTGCTAGGCCTTTAATGTGTTCAGCTTGTTCTGCTGCTTATGAAAAGACATGCTTTGTTCACCTCTGTTCATACAATTGTGCCCACAATCTTTGTCTTCTCCTACCTTAGGGAGTACATTTTCTTTTACTTTGCAAAAATCAAAACTAAAGGGCAACAGCCCCCATTAGCCGCTGTTTTTAATGGAAGCTCTGCTGGCTAATCCCTGGAAGGCTTCTTGGCTGCCAGAGGCCTCATGGATTAAAGAACATTCAAGCCAGGTTCAAGTGGAATTCTAGCAGAGAATTTAGCTGGATGCCTATTCTTCTGCACTTGTCGTGTAATTTTGTATTACAATAGACTCTGTCCCCTAAAACAATAAGCCTGCTTGTACTTTGGCAAGCTTAAATGACTGTAAGCTGCCTTTTTAAATATGGTTTGCAGAAAGGTTTTATTTTTATTCATGCAGAATACAGCTTAAAGAGGCACTGAACCCTGGAAGTTGTGCCAAAAAAAAAAAAAACAGGCAGAGGAGAAAAGACTTGTTAACCGTAGGGATGAGCTTGGGTGTGTCCTGATCCTAGTGTGAACCCACCAGGGCTAGCTCACCAGGAAAGTTGTTGAATCATGCCAGTAATAAGCATCCCAAGGCATTTCTCACCCTGCAGCCCCAACTATACATGCCCCTTGTGTGGCTTCAGGACAGGGAATGCCCCAGCCACAAATGATTGCCTTAATACAAGTGTCAGCTTTTTGGTGGGCTCGCTCAGGTGGGTTCAGTCTTGGATCCGAACATTCCCAAGCTCTTGCCTAGTTACCAGTATGGCCTATTGTCTACCTGCAGCTGTTCCCCCCCCCCCCCATTTTTTTGACTTAACATGTCTTGTTCTGCACTGTGTGTTTGTGTGGAGGTAGCCATGTTGGTAGAGGCAGAGTTTTGCTTCCTCCTGTCAGGACCCCTAACAAAAAAAACAGTGAGCAGAATGTAGTGATATCCCCAAATCTCCTGTCAAATCTAGTGACACTAGCAATCAGAAGCAGCAGTGACCATAATTCAGTGGTTCTTCCCCATTGTGAGACCAGGGCTTAGTAAATTATTAAAAAAAAAAAGATAATTTGTACTCCTTTGATAATAGTATGGGGATGCAAATATGTACAGTAAACCCCCCTCCATTGGGGGGTTACGTTCCGGACCCAGCCGCGAAAAGTGAAATTCTGCGAAATAGAAAAACCCTATTAAAATGCATTGTAGGCATGTTTTTTTACTGTCACTGTACGTGTAGAAGCATTTTAAGGTCTTTAAACACACTTTTAAAACAATAGAAACTCGTTTAAACACATAAAAGATACTAAGAGACATAGCAAGAGCTATGAAAAACACAAAAATATTTCATTTTTAATGATTTATATAGTAAAATAACATTACAAAAAAATCTGCGAATTACCGGGACCGCAAAAACTGAACCGCGATGGAGCGGGGGATTACTGTATATTTAAAATCTATAAGAAAAAGGGAGCAATCAATTAAAAATCTTAGTTCAGTAATTTAAATCACTAGGGTGCTCTTTATTTAAAAAAAAAAGACAGATCTATTTGTACTGTATAACTGCATGTACATTCCTTTGTTGTGAATGTTGGCAAAATTTAATTTTATTAGGCTATTTCTCTCCGGGTCAAATGTTGTTTGTAATATAGCATGTATCTAGGAAATGCCTCATTATGGCCACTAGATGGAGCGGACAATCCTATTTTGCGCCACCTAGTGATAATGGTCACCGATACAAAAAAAAAAGTGGTGAATCTCCCCATTGGGGACAAAGACTGCAATACCATCTTCAAAATAAGGTGCTGGGCTTAGTCAAAGAAATTAAATTAAACCAAAATGGTTAAAAACACATCACAATCAGTGGCATAAAATATAAAAATAAAAAAACACCTAGAAAGTGTATACCGCATGTGGAACCGTGATCAATGATAGCCAAAATGTAAAACAAATAACAATTGTAAAAGGACAAATACTTGCAAAAAAAACAAGAAGAAAATGTGTAGAAATACTGATAATGAATGTCCCAAAGGTGTGTATCAAAAATTATAAAAAGAGTCCATGAAGACATGCAAAGAAGTCCAGCTTCCCAAGAGTGTTCCGTGGGTTAACACTAATGAAAGAATGGCTGCTTACCAAACCAAACCCTTTAAAGGGAGAAGAATTGAAAAGTTCCACTCAACAAACGGGACAGGAGTAGAATATTGACTCATTACGTGTTCTACACGTGATGAGTGGGATATTAACTGTTTTATTAACAATAGTTAGGATGTGGTGGTTCTTTGCGTCTGTAAAGGGGTTTCAACCTCCATGTTGGGTCCATTGTGTCATGTGGTTTCAGGATGCCAATATTCCTGGACCTCTATCTATGGTGGGCAATTTGGAGATGTCACCAATTTATTGTAATTTTTTCTTTTTTCATTGTCGTTTATTTTTTTGCCACTAGATGGCTATATGGGTATGGTTTACATAATATGCCCTGTTTACCTGGACTTTAATTTTTTGCGTATTTAACGATCTATATATATATATTTTTTTGGTTACAATATTGAGAAATCATGAGCTATAGAAGGTTTATTAGTCGAAGTATGTTACTTTTATTCATTAGTGGTTAAGTAATTTTTTCCCTCTGCCTGGATGTTTAACTTCCGGTAGGACAGGGTGTTGGAGTACATTTCTGCCCTGTCCCCAGGTTGCTTCACTTCCAGTGAGATGAGTTGTTATGGGAAAATGTATATCCTATTGCACCTTTTGAGATTGCCCTTCTTCCGGCCTGGCTTTTTGACAGTGGAGTAGCCGCATTTCCGCCCTCACTTGGTATATATAAAAAGTGTGGTGCATGTTTGGTGGCCATGCCCCTGACGACATAAAACGTATGATGAAACCCTTTGGGTGGTACCAGACGTAACGTCACCACGCTCCACGGCCGTTTCGCTTGGTTTTTGAATCCTTTGATTACCACTGCAGCACATATTGCGATATGCTTGTTTTTACTTCAGTCATGTAAGTGCACTTGCCTTTTTTACTAAATATATACATACAGGATTACGCTATGAGTTTTCCATATTTGCATAACTCCATCCATCGAGAGTGACAGTATTCATATTCCTGAGGTCTATTTGGCTTTTCTATTAATTTGGAGGCCAATCCATTCTGGTAAGCAGACATTCTTTCATTGGTGTTAACCCATGGAACACTCTTGGGAAGCTGGACTTCTTCTTTGCATGTCT
The DNA here is from genome assembly GCF_965119305.1 of Pelophylax lessonae. NCBI lineage: Eukaryota > Metazoa > Chordata > Amphibia > Anura > Ranidae > Pelophylax > Pelophylax lessonae. Next base: position 72,607,771 of record NC_138779.1, on the reverse strand, counting down.
TCATGGACTCTCTTTATAATATTTGATACTCCCTTTTTGGGAAATTCATTATCAGTATTTCTACACATTTTTTCTTGGCTTTTTTCCACGTATTTGTCCTTTTACAATTGGTATTTGTTTTACATCTTGGATATTATTTATCACGCTTCCACGTGTATTATACATTTTCTAGGTGTTTTTTTATTTTTAAATTATGCCACTGATTGTGATGTGTTTGTTTACCATTTTGGTTTAATCTAATTTCTTTGACTAAGTGCAGCACTTTACATCTATGTACTACTGTGGTTTTGTCTATAAGCCTGTGCTAGCAGCATTCACATTAGTTTTGTATTTTAGTGCAAATTATTGCACTTTGTTTTGTATAGCAATAACATATTGATAGAGAGTTGAACTTGCTCTTGTTTATTAAAAAAACAGAAGTTGGTGTGTAAAGGATGACAGCGACACATTCAGGAGATCATGCTAGTTGTATGCATTAACTAATTTCATTTAATGTAAAGAAGTTAACTAATTTAAATGTGTGTTTTATATATGCTTACAGTTTAGCTTCGAAGTGGACCTCCCATTGAAATTCAACCTTCCCACATCAGCATTACCAAATTAAATTCTAAGCTTGATTAAAGCTCCTCTCCAGCTAAAACTTTTTTTTTTAAATTTTGAGCTAGAGTAAGGAAGGGTAAGAGCTTCTGTCAAGTTTTTATTGGTGTGTGAGTCCATGTCCCGGCATTGACTCTAAGTTCCACAAAATTCCTTAAAGATCCTGGCTATAGTGACATAATTGTATCGTGCAGTTTCTGCAGATTTGACTGCTACACATTCTTATTGTGAAACCCCCCATTCTCTAAGTATGTGTGTATATACACCACTATACACAAGTTCAGATGTTTTGCCTGCCTCCAAAAGCAGCCCTCCCCCAAAAGCATTCTACTGGATTCAGATTTGGTGACTGGCCTACCGTCTGTGGGCATCAACAGAAATCGAGATTCATCAGACCAGGCAACATTTTTCCAGTCTTCAGTGGCTTTCTTTTGACGAGCCTGTGCCCACTCTTGGATGGCAGGCATGGAACCTGACATGGTCTTCTGCAGTTGAAGCCCATCCATCTTAGGGTTTGACATGTATATTCTGAGATGATTTTCGGCTCATGGCAGTTGAAGAGTGGTTATCAGAGCTGCCAAAGCCTTTCAGCTCAAACCAGTCTGGTCATTATTCTCTAACCTCTCTCATAAAGAAGGCATTTCCCTCTGCATAACTGCCACTCACTGGATCTGCTTTGTTTTCTTTATCATTCTGAGTAAACCCTTAAGACTGATGTGTATTAAAATACCAGGAGTTCAGCAGTTACAGAAATACGCAAAGCAGCTCGTATGGTACCAACAATCATAAAGCATCTTTTGTACAGCTGTCACTATACTGAAATCTTTACTTTCGGTTTAGGTGGTACCATGGGCATCTTTCTGGACGGGAGGCTGAGAAGCTACTTTTAGAAAAAGGAAAGCCGGGAAGTTTCTTGGTGAGAGAAAGTCAGAGCAAACCAGGGGATTTTGTTTTGTCCGTCCTAACAAGTGAGGAGAAGCTGGAAAATGGAGAGCGGAAATCTCGTGTCACTCATGTCATGATTCGATTCCAGGTATTTGATGAACCTTCCAACATTACCCACTTAGAGGCAGGGTTTGGCAAAAACTTGAACTTTTTTTTTTTTTGTCCTTGCTGTGCCGTTACTAGAGTGTGCTTGGGTGTGCTAGGGAGGTGAACTGAACTGTGTTTGGAGGTCACCTTGATTACCTTTTTTTCCACCTTAAAACCAAATGGATTTACCTTGTATACTCAAAGATTCAAGCTTTAGGACTCCAACTGTGATTGGTGTCTAATTGACATTCTATATTTTTTTGAGATTTGTGATATGTTTTAAGAAGACTTTTTTCTGTGCGCTACACTGAATTGATTGGAGGGATTTTTGATTCCTTTATGCTTAGACTGTCCATTGGATCCCAAGCCTTTTTTCATCTAAGCCATGGTTTCCATAAACTGCACTAATTCTGACCAAACTACTGAAACAACTGCATGCAGTTTGGAATACATTTCTCTATATTTTTTAAGCCACATTCGCACTCTACACCTGCAGTTCTGCATGGCTTCAACCATCATTCAGGAATGAAGAATAATTCTCTTATTTTTGGATATTTAATTGAATGAGACATATCATTTTTATATTTTGTCATACATATTGCTGATTTGTTTAATTCAGCTAGAATTGCACTCACTTAAAATGTTCACTTCATCTTTCTTTCATGCTCTAAAACCTACATTTTACATTTTGGTAGAGTATACCACACATACAACAACTAGGCCTAAGCTAAGTTTTCCGACCCATCGAACTCTAAACCTGGTACAAAATAGCCAACACATGCTTCTATAGTTAATAGTTTTGATAGGAACATTGGACAGTCAAACTAAAAGTTGTTTGGGCACCATAACTACTCCTGTCTAAATTTATATGTAGACCTTTATCAGTAGCAGAATGCTGTACACCGGTAGCCCTCCATGTAAGCAGAAGGTTTAAAGATTCAGGTGCCCTTTATTGGCTCTCTAAAATTAAAAAAATAGAGTTTTAAAGCACATCAAGAAAGCTTACTTGTTTAGAAAGTTTTGCAAATTACATTTTTTCATGGTAATAGTGATTGGCTATACCGAATATTTTCTAGAAGTTGCTGGCCACACTTCTGTCTGCATAGAAAAAATTGTGCATGCTTAGGCAAATACTATGTGCATAGTTAGTAAGTTATCTTAAGAAGACAAATTCCTCAGTTGCTGCAATATGCTCATACTTCTGATCATCCTCCAATATAAGTTGTCACCTTTAGCTAATATTTATTAATGATTGAACCTTTTTATATAGTCACTTATTGATTATTCTTGATCCCCCTCTTTTTTTTCAGCCGGATGGAAAATATGATGTGGGAGGGGGGGAGCGCTTTGATACACTGACCGATCTGTTGGAGCACTACAAGAAGAACCCAATGGTGGAAAGGTCAGGAGCTGTGGTGCATCTTAAGCAGGTAAACAACTCATGATTATATGTTGCAATCAATCTAAGGTTATGTATTTTGTTTTCAATAGCAGCCACCTGGAATGTGATTGATTAGTTTGAGTACACAGGCAGTTCTTTTTTGTAAATCTTGTTGGATTTTTAATGTTCCAGTACTAGCATCATGTTTTTTTATATAAAAAATAAAAAGGTTTTAAGTGTTAATTGTAGGGATGCACCGAATGTTCGGCAACCGAATAAGTAAAAAGGCCGAATAAATTTGTGCCGAACAATGACGTTTTTAATGACGCGGATGGTGGGTCGGTAAGCCCAGATTGCGGGTCCCCGACCGGCGACCCGCCATCCCCGAGCATCACTGTAAACATACCCGAAGGCACTACAGGAAGCAGAGCGGATGCTTCCTGTATAGCCGCTTAGCGCCGGGGTCTGTCACAGGCGGAGTGATACCAAATGTACTCCGCCTGTGACAGGGCACAGGAGCCATACAGCAAACATCGACTCTGCAGATGGGGGGGAGGTAAGGAGAGACATGAGAGGACAGAGACACATGAGGACAAGAGAGAGAGAGAGTGAGAGGACAAGAGAGAGAGAGAGTGAGAGGACAAGAGAGAGAGTGAGAGGACAAGAGAGAGAGTGAGAGGACAAGAGAGAGAGAGAGTGAGAGGACAAGAGAGAGAGTGAGAGGACAAGAGAGAGAGAGAGTGAGAGGACAAGAGAGAGAGAGAGTGAGAGGACAAGAGAGAGAGAGAGTGAGAGGACAAGAGAGAGAGAGAGTGAGAGGACAAGAGAGAGAGAGTGAGAGGACGAGAGAGAGAGAGTGAGAGGACGAGAGAGAGAGAGTGAGAGGACAAGAGAGAGAGAGAGTGAGAGGACAAGAGAGAGAGAGAGAGAGAGTGAGAGGACAAGAGAGAGAGAGAGTGAGAGGACAAGAGAGAGAGAGAGTGAGAGGACAAGAGAGAGAGAGAGTGAGAGGACGAGAGAGAGTGAGAGGACGAGAGAGAGTGAGAGAGAGGACGAGAGAGAGTGAGAGAGAGGACGAGAGAGAGAGAGTGAGAGGACGAGAGAGAGAGAGAGAGAGGACGAGAGAGAGAGAGTGAGAGGACGAGAGAGAGAGAGAGAGAGTGAGAGGACAAGAGAGAGAGAGTGAGAGGACAAGAGAGAGAGAGAGAGTGAGAGGACAAGAGAGAGAGAGTGAGAGGACAAGAGAGAGAGTGAGAGGACAAGAGAGAGAGAGAGTGAGAGGACAAGAGAGAGAGTGAGAGGACAAGAGAGAGAGAGAGTGAGAGGACAAGAGAGAGAGAGAGTGAGAGGACAAGAGAGAGAGAGAGTGAGAGGACAAGAGAGAGAGAGAGTGAGAGGACAAGAGAGAGAGAGTGAGAGGACGAGAGAGAGAGAGTGAGAGGACGAGAGAGAGAGAGTGAGAGGACAAGAGAGAGAGAGAGTGAGAGGACAAGAGAGAGAGAGAGAGAGAGTGAGAGGACAAGAGAGAGAGAGAGTGAGAGGACAAGAGAGAGAGAGAGTGAGAGGACAAGAGAGAGAGAGAGTGAGAGGACGAGAGAGAGTGAGAGGACGAGAGAGAGTGAGAGAGAGGACGAGAGAGAGTGAGAGAGAGGACGAGAGAGAGAGAGTGAGAGGACGAGAGAGAGAGAGAGAGAGTGAGAGGACGAGAGAGAGAGAGTGAGAGGACAAGAGAGAGAGAGAGAGTGAGAGGACAAGAGAGAGAGAGTGAGAGGACAAGAGAGAGAGAGTGAGAGGACAAGAGAGAGAGAGAGTGAGAGGACAAGAGAGAGAGAGAGTGAGAGGACAAGAGAGAGAGAGAGTGAGAGGACAAGAGAGAGAGAGAGTGAGAGGACGAGAGAGAGAGAGTGAGAGGACGAGAGAGAGAGAGTGAGAGGACGAGAGAGAGAGAGTGAGAGGACGAGAGAGAGAGAGAGAGAGTGAGAGGACGAGAGAGAGAGAGAGAGAGTGAGAGGACGAGAGAGAGAGAGAGTGAGAGGACAAGAGAGAGGACGTGAGAGGACAAGAGAGAGGACGTGAGAGGACAAGAGAGAGAGACATGAGAGGACAAGAGAGAGAGACATGAGAGGACAAGAGAGAGAGACATGAGAGGACAAGAGAGAGAGACATGAGAGGACAAGAGAGAGAGACATGAGAGGACAAGAGAGAGAGAGGACGAGAGAGAGAGAAATGAGAGAGAAATGTGAAACACCGCGTTCGGTATTCGGCCTTCGGCCAAGCATTTCATTATTATTCGGCTTCGGCCAAGAATTTCATTTCGGTGCATCCCTAGTTAATTGTATTCTTTCATTCTTATTTCATACAGACCAGAGTTTGATGTAATGGGCCAAAATGTCATCACCAAAAATTGTTGTCCTTGTAGCCACCAGTTGTATCAGATTAACATTTTAGGTAGACCTAAAGCAAAAACAGAACCTCACACCATCAACCTCTTGCCCACCCAGCTAAATTAAATTCACAATTTTTAAATCAACGCTATATGCGCTATATATGCGGGAAACTTGGGTTCATGATCCCAGGCAAAAGAGCTTAGTATTATGGGGCCTCTTTTTTACCATTCATAAATCTGGAGGGGAAGAACAGTGGGGAGGTGTTATTTTGCACTTTGAAGCAGACTTTTCACTAAAATTGCAAAGTCTGCTTTATTAGTTGGGAACTGGGACCCCCTCCACCATCTCAAAATGCTAGAAGAAAAAAAAAAAAAGCACCCATGAAAAAGAGTTAATACTATCCTCATTTTTGTGTATGCTTGGGGAATACCGTGTAGCCCAAACCTCATGAGCAAATACTAGTGCATTGTTCTGTGTTATGACTTTTGAGATTTGGGCTACTTAGCATTTCCAGGGAATGCTGGCATCACCCTCTGCTACACAAAAGCTGAGGGAAAGGTACATTTTTTTTATCTCACATTTTTCTCCTCCACAGGGGTTTTTTTTTTTTTAATTTGCAGCAGATATTAACATAGGGGGAGGGGGCACTTACAAATTAAAGCGATTGTAAAGCTTTATTTCTATTAAAATAACAAACATGTTATACTTGCCTGTTCTGGGCAATGGTTTTGCTCAGAGCAGCCCCGGACCTCCTTTTCTGGTGTCCCCCACCAACACTTTCAGTTCCTGCTCCCTTCCAGGAGCCCCTATAATAGGCCACTTGATATGTGGGGACTCGTGCGGGCTCACTCGCGAGCAAATTCACTCCCTCCTCCAAAGATTCGATTGACAGCAGCGAGACACAATGGTAATGCAGCTTACCTACGTTGAGAAGCAAACTGGTGCTGCATGACTGCTGTGATCAACTTAAATAAAATCAGTATACAGAGATTTACTTCTTATGAGAGATATTAAAGAAACACTCTAACCACCATGACCACTTCAGTGATTTGAAGTGGTCATGGTGGTAGGAGTCAGAAACACTGCACATGCTGGGATATTTACAGTTATGTGCTGAGGGCTAGTTGTACCCCTAGCACATGTGACTTAGGCAGCCAGAAAATGTCATGTCCTCATTCAGACATGACATTATATGACAAAACACAACTAGTTATTAAAAAACATATTGTAACAATTTACACACGCTAATGCCATACCTTTTTCTACTTATTTTGCAGACTGCTGGCTGGTACTGCTGGCAGTTACTGCTGACGGTTACTGCTGGTAGGTAGTGTTGGCGGGTAATGCTGGCGGTTACTGCTGGCCGGTAATTCTGGTGGGTACTGCTGGCACTGCTGGCGGGTACTGCTGGTCATTACATCAGGTACTGCTGGAGGAAGCAGCGGCTGCAGTAGAGAGCAGAGCCGCTGCTTCCTGTATGGCTCCTGTCACAGGCGGAGTACATTTCATATCACTCCGCCTGTGACAGAGCCAGAACTATACAGGAAGCAGCAACTGTCACTGACTGCAGACGTCCTAAGCCTCCCACGGCAGCCGGGAGATCGCACGGCACTTGCGGGTATCTGTGAGCCGCCGGCGGTGGGCCGAATTGCCTGCGGTTCCGGGCCGTGGGTTGGACATGCCTGAATTAGATGTTCTAATCGTTACAATTATGTTTGCATTTATGTTTTGTGTGCTTTTCCATACCAGCCAAGGATTTTTTTTTATTAAACCGGATCTATGATTTCTGTACAGTCCTATTGTAACTTAAGGGTTCATAATAACCAGTTGCCCCTTCTTTGACCCTGATCAAATCTTTTGTTAAGTAATTTATACCTTGTATTTGTTTTCAGCCATTCAATGCAACGCGAATCAATGCAGCCAACATAGACACTCGAGTTCGAGAACTGAACAAAATGGCTGACAACACAGAGAAGGCCAAGCAAGGATTCTGGGAGGAGTTTGAGGTACTCTTCTAATGACCTAAACCTGAAAGTATGCCTTATGTAAAAGCTGTGACTCTTGTTTGGTTTTGAAGGATGTGATCATCTCAAATCTGTATTTACAATGAGATGGATACATTTCTTCCCTGAAATCTTTGTACTGCGCTCCTTATCTGCCATTAGGAATGAATAATTTAAACCAGAATAAAAACTGTTCTAGCTATGAGATGTCAAAGAGCTATAAATATACAGCACAAAAGTGCCAAAGTATCTGACACTTGGAAGAGAATAGCTGGAACGAATGCACAGAAGGCTGTTAAATTGAAGATGCTATATATGTTATGTGGGTCAAATGGCTCTTTTTGGTGACCAAGGTAACAGGTGAAGTCTGCATATTGCTTCTTGTTAAATTATTATTATTATACAGGATTTATATAGCGCCAACAGTTTGCGCAGCACTTTACAACATGGGGGCAGACATTACAGTTACAGTACAGTTCAGTACAGGAGAAATCGGAGAGCCCTGCTCATTAAAGCTTACAATCTAGGATAACTATGTATATGGATCTCCTTGTTATTGCTGTTCCTAGTGATTTTGTCTTTTACTTCAGATGCTGCAGCAGCAAGAATGTAAACTACTATATCCTAGAAAGGAAGGACAGAGGCTAGAGAACAAGTGCAAGAACAGATACAAGAACATTTTGCCCTGTAAGTATGGAGATGTCCTCCCAAGGGAAAGAAAAACAATCTACAGTAGCATATTCGAAGTTTGTTCATGTTAACTCCTCTTTTACCCAAAGAATTATCCATACCTGCATTTTGAAAGCTTGGGCAGCTGCTGTGGAGCAGTGAAACATACTAGTTTACTTGTGGTTTGTGTAACCTGTCCCCTTTGAAGCTATAACAAGATTGATGCTGTAGAATAGAATGACGCAAAGCAAAAGCGGTTTTATCTTTTTAAAGTGGTTGTAAACCTCTGACACCAAATATGAACAAAGCACGTCCCTCTATTGGGTGTACTTGTCTCATTCCAGAGCACTAAGTGTAATTTCTGTCTTCTGCTTTGTTCCTCTGGTATCTGCATGAGTTATTTCTGACAAGTTTGTCCTGACACCAAGAGAATAAAGGTGATGGGGAGAGATGTTCAGCAGACATCCTGTGATTGGCAGCCCCAGCTCTGTTCCTGTGTGCTGTGTAAAGGGGGAGGTGTCCCTTCCCTCCCCTTCCCTTCCCTCCCCTTCCCTCCCCTTCCCTTCCCTCCCCTTCCCTCCTCTCCTCTCCCCTTCCCTCCTCTCCCCTTCCCTCCTCTCCCCTTCCCTCCTCTCCCCTTCCCTCCTCTCCCCTTCCCTTCCCTTCTCTTTCCTTTCCCTTCCTGCCCTTCCTTTCCCTCCCCTTCCCTTCCCTTTCCATTCCCTTACTGCCCTCCCCTTTCCCTGCCCCTCCCCCTCCCCTTACCTGCCCTTCCCCTTACCTGCCCTTCCCTTGCCCTTCCCCTTACCTCCCCTTGCCCTTCCCCTTACCTTCCCTTGCCCTTCCCTTGCCTTGCCCTTCCCCTTACCTCCCCTTCCCTTGCCCTTGCCCTCCCCTTGCCCTTCCCCCTTACCTCCCCTTGCCCTTCCCCCTTACCTCCCCTTGCCCTTCCCCCTTACCTCCCTTTGCCCTTCCCCCTTACCTCCCTTTGCCCTTCCCCCTTACCTCCCCTTGCCCTTCCCCCTTACCTCCCCTTGCCCTTCTTTCCAATCAGATCCCAGAGCTCTCTTCTCGCTGAGCTTTGCAGTGCAAAATTTCAACAGTCTACCCCCTTTTTTCTGAATGCTCAAACAAGCTTTATAAATTCTGGATTTTGAACAGATGTAGAGAAGACTGCAGATAAATAGTTTATGTAGGAGGATTTGTTTCATCTCTGTGTATCACCTGAGGCCAGTCACTTCAATGGGTATATGTAAGGGTTTACAACCACTTTGAACCTAGGTTCACACTGTGAGCCGCATGGGAATCACACCACAAAAACCCATCCTTTAGTCCAGGTTTACATTTATTACTACTAATATATTTACTCAAAATCTATCTTCAAAGTGACTTCCCATAATCCCCCTGCAGACCAGAAAAATAAGCTGAAAGTGGGAGGTTCTGCATAAGGCCTCAGTTGGACTCTATTACAATGCTATTAATCCAACATGGAAATGTTTTGGAGATGTAGAGATGTATTTCATCTGCATACTTTGACATTTGGCTGGGGTATGTATATATATATATATATATATATATATATATATATATATATATATATATATATATATATATATATATATATATATATATATATATATATATATATATATATCTACATATCTACATTTCATTTGGAATCCATATAACCATTCCTTGTAGCACTTGCTAAGAAAACTGGTCACGAAATGTTACAAATTCTGCTACCCCAATCTTGTTGAAAGTCCCATAAAATTACCCAACTTTCACGTATGACACGGATGTGCCCATTCCATGTTCTTCAAGGAGTATTAAACCCAAAAGCAAACCTTTATTATATTAGTTTACTAATCCTTAGATGTGATGGCTTTATTGGTTTCCTGTTTTAGTCTTTCTTTCTTCTATTCGTATCCAGTGATCAGACCACAGGGATAAGACAGACTATTTAACATTGGCAGGGGTGCTTACAATTAGCAGCTTTTATTTATTTAAAACCTTTATCCCAAAAGGGAAAGAAAACTACTGTAACTGATTATAAAGTATTTCTTGGAGTTTGGCTTTAATTTGTTAGTGCAGTTCAATCTAACACTCCTTTCCCCCCAAACTGACAATGCTGCTATCTAAATGTGCCTTCTGTGCTCATTCATGCAGAGTGGGGTTTGTAAAATACGGGAGGGGTGTTACTAGCCAGATCACCAGGGAAAAAAGCCAAAAAAAAAAAAAAGAGAAAACAAATGCAAAGTAAATGAATAATGTGTTAGTATGTATCGCATACTAGCACATTATGTGACACCTCCAAACGAAGCCCTCGTTGTTCCCGCTAGTAGCCGCATCCATCTTCTGTCGTCTTCCTTCTTGGTCTGCGGACTCCGGCTATGCTACTGGGGGCCGTCGGTTATGGCACAGGGCTCTGAAGAAACTGCACGGGCAGCCGTTTCTTCAGAGCGCATGCGACGATGAAGTCATCGGCTGCATGAAATGTAAATATCTCCTAAACGGTACATGTTTAGAAGATATTTACAGTACCTATAGGTAAGCCTTATTAAAGGCTTACCTATAGGTAAAAGTTCTAAGAGTGGGCTTACTACCACAATTTTTGGATTTATTTCCACTTTCAGCCCACTCTCACAATGCAGTTCTTGGTGACTAAGAATCCAGTTGCTAGGTCTTAGGCATTCCCCTAACGTGATAGTGCTATCTTAATGCAAATATTGACTTATAGAAGTCAGTCTTTCGTATCCTTGGGAGATGCGGCGATGGATTGGGGTGGTGGACTGAGCTTTAGTACTGTTTGGCACTGGAAATTACCATTCTTTGTGTGGCAAGTGACAGGCTTACTTTAAATGGAAGTTTACATTTATGTTTTCAAACAAAAAGAAAGCAATGGCTTTTTATGTTTTTTACATAGTTGACACTACGAGGGTGACATTGAGAGACACGGATGAGAGCATTCCAGGGTCAGATTACATCAATGCAAACTACATTAAGGTAATGTGTGTGAAACCTTGAATACAGTTAATGATCAATTAAACAAAACAGGAACTAAGCTGTTGGTTTAGCAGGAAGGAACACAATTGGAATGTAGATGTTAGGATAGCCTTACATGGTGTATGCAGGAAAGAAATTTGCAATGTTCCCCCCATCAACACAGACCGTGTTGACAGGGGAATCGGCAAATGGCTTCTTCCTTCATCATACAAAATGTTAGTTCCAATTTTCTTATTGTGTGTATAGTTCCAATTTTCTTATTGTGTGTATGGGCCCTATTTTCCATCCGTCCAGCGGATCGGATTGGATGGGATCGGATGAGAACGGACAGACGGTCCGTTCTTATCGGATTCCCCAATAGAGAACAGCGGGGACCTGAAAGCTCTGTCTCTGCACACAGCGCGGAGACAGAGCTGCCATCTGCCTGCTCAGCGGGGGGGATCGGCAGATTGATCCCCCGCTGAGAAAAACTGAGTCCGCAGACGGACCGCCAGGTGTGAAAGGGGCTGAAGTTTCTTGTTTTATTGTTATACCTGTCATTTATTACTTTATGTTCATCTTTACACAAAGGATATTTGTATGAATGCTGCTATTGTTTGATTTGTGCTGCTTTTGAAGGATTTAGGCTGTCTCTTTGCTGGCTGCCCCACAGATCTTTTTAACCGCTTGTTGCTCTCCTATTTGCACTTGAGTATTTTATTGCCATTGAGTATTTTATTGCCATTTTTAAGAGCATTGGTTCTTTTAAGATCATCCTCATGGTTTCATCCTCCAGTTAGCAAGTTTTTTATTTTAAATTGGGTATTTCTCTTTCATTCATCGACGGACACAGTGCGCCATAAATCATAACTACTGGGTTATATTGCCTCCTCCAGGAGTAGGACTAGGCAGAACAAAAAACACCTGGCTTCGCCCATGGGCCGTTCTTTGCTTGGTATATAACCCCCCTCTCTGCTCTAGGTAATCAGGTTTAATCTATCTAGTCAGGAGTAAGGATCTAGGCTCCCAGCTGGCATCTCTGGTCCTAGCAATTTTTTTCCCCTTCCTTGATATCTTTTTTTTGTTTTTTCTCTCGGGAGATCTACAATCAAGTGACGGGCTGGATAATCTAGATCCAGTGGTCCCCCCAGCCCAGCCAGCCAACGCATGCAGACCTCAGCTACGCGACATGTCGGGCGCAACGTAGTCTCACGGACAAAGGCTGGCCCGTGAATTAAACAACTTGCAGGGTCACATACGACCGGGCTTGGGTCTGAGTCACAGCGATCCCTTAGCCTACAACTCCCCTACTTCGGTGGCGAGTGTTACCCAACCCCACTGTTTGCAGTGTGGGTGTAGTGCAGGGGGGTCCCAGTGCAGAGACTGGTGAAGAGTGCACAGTGGAGTCTCCCCTAACAAGTGTCCTATCTTCAGGAGGGGGTCCCCTTGCAGAGGGTGCAGCGTTGCAGAGGGCACAGGGAAGATCCTGGCAGCATGCTGTAGATGATGGTTGCCATTTTCCCTTAGTCTGGCTGGTCTCTGGTTGGCGGCCTAATTTGTGTAGCTCGATGATGTCACAGGGCCATTTTCCCTTAGTCTGTCTGGTCTCCAGTTTTCGGCCATGTTTGTGTAGCCCGATGATATCACGGGGGCCATTTCCCCTTAGTCTTATTGGTTTCCAGCTGGCGGCCATGTTTGTGTAGCTCGATGTCACAGGGCCATTTTCCGTTAGTCCGAAAGACGCTGGAGATGATCAACCCTCGTGGGGATACCGAAGCTCCTCCTCTTGCTGCTCAGTTTCCTCTTTCTGTGCCCGGGACATATGAACAGGGATGGCGTCCATGGTGATGCTGGGTCCAAATTCTCAGGGCTCTCATCCGATCGGTAGGGTGAGTCCTTGGGGGTCCTTGTTATCTCTCTCTCTCTCTCTCTCTCTCTCTCTCTCTCTCTCTCTCTCTCTCTGCTGATGGGTACCCTAAGCCTTGGGGGGATCCTTTAATGGTGCCAAAAGATTGTTTTTGTACTGCAAGGTCTTCGTTTCCTAATGGAGCCTCAGGGTCACATCTCCCCACTGTCCCCCTCATGGAGGTGGCAGGTCCTTCGGAAACCCCATCTTCTCATGGTTGCACTGACGGTGGTCCTGCAGTCCTTAGTGTCCCGGGTGGAAGTGGCGTGTGGGCAAAGGCCCAGGAGGAAGCAACCCCCGCCTTTCCCTGCTCAGTCTGATTCTGAGCCTGATGCCACCGTGGACACGGCCCGTCCAAGAAGGCTTAATATGACACCCCTAGAACCATCTGATAGGATAATTCCTCTATGGTCGCAGCAGCAAGTTAAAAAGCGCTGGTAGATGCACTTATGTGCGCAGTATGTGAGGCTTTAAAAATGGAGCATGCAGCTGATGTAGCCACGGACATGGCTGTGTCGTTTGCTACGCATAAGTCACCTCGCACTCCAAAGGTGCTTCCTTTTGAGCCTTATTTTGACCGGTTTTCCTGTAAGGAATGGGAACGACCAAAATTACCCTTTGTGGTCCCCAAACATTTTGCTGTATGTTACCCTTTCCCATTGGTGGACCCTCCTGCTTCCAGGTTGAACAAAGCTACCATGATCCCAGTAGAGGAATCCCCGTCCTTTAAGGACCTGGGTGACAGGAAAGCGGAGGCTGTGGCACGCAGCAGGTTTATTATGGCTGGTTCAATATTGCTGCCAGTTTTTGCCTCAGCCCTGGTGTCTTTGGATACAGCTCCTGTGCTGTCCAAACTTTGTTTCAGCGGTGGTGATTATGCGCGTGATGTGACTTAAGAATCGGTCCGAAGACCAAGCCTCTAAGAAAGCTCTTATTGATCTGCCCTTTCAAGGCAATTGCCTGTTTGGGGCTACCCTGCATGACCTCATTAAGGATATCACCAGGGGGGGGGAGTACCTAGTCTAGGAAAGAGAAGGAGCCTCATCGCAGGGGGGGGGGGGGCGCTTGGCTCACAGGATGTCGGAATTGGCAGCATTATCCTGTCGCAGTCTCTATTTAGTAGTTTATAGGAATAAAGTGGTTCTTCGTCCCTATCCATCATTCATTCAAAGTTGTCTCTGACTTCCATTTGAATGAGGACATTGTGTTGCCTTCCTTGTGTCTCAAGCCGGCTCATCCCAAGGAATTTGCCTTGCATACCTTGGATGGGGTTTGGGCGATTTGGATGTATCTGGCAGGTACTGATCCTTTCGCAGGTCAGACTCACTTTTTGTGGTTACAGACAGACCAAGAAAAGGGCTGGCCGCTTCTTCGGCAACCATCTCCAGATGGTTCAAACAGATGGTGACTCAGGACTATTCTATTAAAGGTCAGGTTCCACCTTTCCCTGTCACGCCACATTCTACTTGGGCGCTGAGTGCTTCTTGTGCCTTCCGTTATCAGGCATCGATATTGAAAGTTTGCAAGGCGGCCACTTGGTTGTTTGTGCATACCTTCACAAAATTCTGTAAGGTTGATACTTTGGCATCTGCGGATGCTTCTTTTGCCTGCAAAGTTTTGCAGGCTGCTGTTTAAGAGGGGCTGTTCCCTCTTAGGGGTGTTTTTCTTTAAGCTTTTATTTTTCAGGCGGGGCTCCTGTGTCCTGATTAAGGGCTCTCATGTTTAGCCTTGGTTATTTTCCCCACCCCCCATTTTCCTTTTGGCACTGCTTTTGGATGTTGCAGTAGTTATGGTTTATGGAACACTGTGTCCGTTGATGAATGAAAGAGAAAATGGGATTTTTGTACTTACCGTAAAATCCATTTCTCTGAGTTCATCAATGGACACAGCACCCATCCCTCTATGGAGTTCTGATACTTCTAATACTGCTTGCTACTAAACTGATTACCTAGAGCAGATAGGGGGGTTCTATACCAAGCTGAGGATGGCCCAGGGGCGTAGCCAGGTGTTTTTTGTCTTCCTAGGTCCTACTCCTGGAGCGGGCAGTATAACCTAGTAGTTATGATTTATGGAGTGCGGTGTCCGTCGATTAACTCCGAGAAATAGATTTTACAGTAAGTACAAAAATCCCTTTTTTTTTCTTTTTATTGGTTTTTATTTATTTTATTTTTTTTACAAAAAACAGTTACAAAACAAGAAGAAAAAGAAACGGATCAAATTGTGGGGGGAAAAAAAGATACAAACATCCTATATTCAATATTTTCAGATATCCTAGACAAGCAGCCATGCAAAGGTATTGCAGGTGGAAATATTCAGAAAGGTGAAACGCGTCCCTGAGTAAATGAAATCAATTATATCAAGTCATTTGTTTTGTACACGTGAAACAGCAGAGTCTTTGTAGAGTTAAACTGAATGTGTAATGTACATACAAATAGTGCCACACAAGCACCATACAGTTGTACACGCAACAACCCCCCCTCCAGTCTGTAGCCAAGATCCTGAACCACCACGGTTATTAGTCCTGAGGCCTGGGTGACGCCATAAACCCCTTAAAGGGGATGGCTCATACTGATCTATTCTTTCATATAGGTCTATTTTTTAAGGTGAACATACACAGAGACAGGTGGTGGAACATGTGGAGGCACAAGCATTGGATTTTCTGCACTTGACAGACATTTTTGGTTTAAAAAGCACATTGGCTGTTAGAATTGTCTTTTACATATTGAATTTTTTTGTGTATTAGGAATTATTGACATATGGAACAGATTGTGGAAGTTGTTACATATAGTTTGCAGCACACTGGCCAATTTTTTGGAAGAAAAAAAAAATTTGTGTGTATTTTTGTACAATGGGGGTGTACAACTGTAAGGTGATTGTGTGGCACTATTTGTAAGTACATTATTTGCTCGGGTGTGGTAACATATGACCATGCAGGCAGCAGCCAACACAGAATAATTTATAATATATGTATATATATATATATGTAACCAATTAGCAGGTTTTTGAATACTCGCGGTGTCAGATGACCAGGTTATCAGGTTATAGATACAATGATAAATGGGGGAGCACAGCTTCATTTTCTGCTCTAAACTACGCAAAGAAATTGCAAATTACCGATCATACACTGGTTCTTTCTTGCCTTCTATTATATCAATACAGGAGCCCTGTGTTAAAACATAGTACCGTATATTGTTGCGTAGCAATCAAAAATATGTTGTGTAGCTGAAGAAATACATGGCATGTGTTACAGAAGTTTTACAGAATTCTGACTATTTGTACATTTTTGTACAAGCATAATATCATTTGGATATGTTGGAAGAGCAGTGGTAGATGGGATTGTACTATGGTCATGGAGTCAAACTTTTTCCTGCCTTTGGAAGCAATGACCAGTGCTTCATAGCACCGCAATATTGATAGGTACCTGTTAGCAAAGTTTCATTCATGCAAAATAGCGGCATTGATCGAAAGCAGAATACTTGCATATTTTATATTGATTGCCTTAAGTGTGCTCATTTTTGTCTCTCCATAGAGTGCTCTGGATGATTCTCGAGGGAACCAGCCTTATAAAGTCTACATAGCCACTCAGGGTTGTCTACAGAACACAGTTTGTGATTTCTGGTCCATGGTGTATCAAGAGAACACTCATGTCATTGTTATGACTACCAAAGAAATGGAGAGGTCAAGGGTAAGCTTTTTAGTCTCCAATGAATTATGTATTGCGCTGCCAGGCCGCAGTACGCCTAGGCGCAAAAAGTGTACAAGTGCCACATCCCAATGGATTAGGAGTTTGGAAGGGAAAAATGTTGGACTTTATTGGCACTAGTAATTAAAATTGTATATTTTATTAAAGAATAATATAAGATTATGACAGAAAGCCAAGAGAAAACAAAAATACAGTCTTTAAAAAACAAGGCAGAAAGCCTCAAATACATGTGCATACATAGTCACACATAATATATTACATGTAAATATTAAATGGCAATAGCGGTAAGATACATCACATATTTGATAGGCTCAAAAGATGGTTGCAGGAGGAAGTGCTGAACCGCCCCTGAATTCCGCCTATACAAATGTTGATAAACAGACGTTGAGTGTATGCAGGTTGCCCTACATGTTTCGCTTATAATATAAGCTTCCTCTGGAGCTAGTGGTACATGAGATGTCTGTGTAATAACATTAAAAAAACAATAAGTATACCAATTCAAAGATATGCATATACAGACTTGAACATTTTTATATTACAATAAAACCAGACAAATGTGACAATGGAAGCACAACAGATGGCAAATAAGATATGAGGCAGTGTAAATAAATTCTTTTGTCAGTACAGGGGGGGGGGGGGGGGCTGTGAGGTAGGGGTACCTACAAAGGGCATGGACATCATATAGGAGCAGACGCAGGGGCCACAGCGCATAATGCTGATATTTTAAGTAAATTTTAAGTAAAACCAAAACATTATGATAGAGAAATCAATCAGCCCATACATACCTGAATGGAAATCAGGTGATGAGCAGGTACAAAATAGGTAGAATAGACCTTATTTAATGTAGCAATTAACAAGGGGGTTCTTTGAAACTGGAGTGTGCTGCATATACGCGCCCAACTGTTTTCGAAACTGTATGATAGTATTTCTGAGGAGGACCAAAACTTGTATCCACATAACCTGGAATAAGCAATTTTGCCACATCAGCAATTAAAATTGACCAATTAGTAGTAGATAAGGAGACCCCACAAGGGGTCCCATAGAGTAGGAAATAAGATATCAAAACCAACCCAATAGTTTAAGGTACCAAAGTGTGCCAAAGGGTAAGAGTAGTTGAAAAATTGGAGAGAGTAAGTTTATGTGCTTGAGGGAGGGAAGGAGAGATACTAGGAAAGGCATGCGATTAGCGTAGTTGATATGATGAATAGGCAGGACGGAGTTAGATGGTGATGGGGTGCAGGGCCCCCTGTTGAAGAGACCAGAATATATAGCTCCCCAAACCAAAACAAACAGCTAGATAGGAGACTCCGAAAAAGAAAAGTCCTAGGTAGTGTAAAGAACACAGCCATAATATCTCACCAAACACTGCAGTGCCAATCAAGGGCACAAAATGTAAAGCCTTACAGGAGAGATCCCAGAATCGAGGTGCCTAGAATAGCACAGTTACTCCAAAACTGGCAAGGCTGGGGAAATGGAAAATGTTGCAAACAGATAGTCAGAGATATACATTTGTAGATAGTGGTAATGGTATGATCATCAAAGTCAGTGGAGTGTCTTGCTTACCCAGAGGTGTCGTAAGGCAGAGTCTTGCTCCAGTACAGAGATATGGTACCCCCCGGATGGGGAATGCCGCCATACTAAGAGCGTGTAACACGGTCTATGCGCGGCGGCCCCGGGCGGTGAGTCAATGGGCAATGACGTCACCCGCCCCGGCCGTTAGTCCCCGCGCATTCGCGAACCACGGGCATCACCGTAATGACGCACCGTGGAGTGCATCGCGTCATGGCGGGGATACGGGAGCCGCGGTGAGCCAAAAAGACTCACCGCATTTCCCGAACCACGCGAGCAAAGGAACAGAGAGGTAAACCTATGATGCAGGCGTGGCTACCCGGCCGTACGTATGCCCCAAAGACTTCCATGAGCCAGAGGAGAAACTCCGCACAGCGCCGCCCTGTGGACAAAAGAGAGAAGGTTAACAGAGCATATACACATCATATTAATACAAAGAAAAAAGGGGGGAAAAAAGAAACAAAAACAATTTGGTAATAATACATGGAAAAGTTCAAATGAATATATGTAAATGACAGAAGGGCAGGCACACATCTGTCCCCGGGCAACAGCCCAAAGCGTCCACTGTGTAGACACAAGGGGCTGCATTGCGGGGGCAGCCAGTGCATCCGCCCGACATGTCAGTATAAATAATGGAAAATGTTATACATAAATATTGATAATTGCACATAGTAAGGTCAATGAATGACATAGAGAAACTTGGACTCGATTGGTACAGAGACCAGAAAAAGGAAAAGAATGAGGAGAGGGAGGGGAAGGGGAGTAGGAAGGAAGGGAGAAGAACAAGAGGGGAAAGGGAGAGAAAAAAGGAAAAAGAGAAAGAACAGTGGGAAAAAAATGATAATGGCTAAATTGAAGCATCAGGGATAATTAAGATATTGAATATCTACAGAAAGGATTTGTAGAATTGAGCCTCATTTAGACCAGGATGAGTAGTGGCATTTACGCGCTCAATCCAAAGAGACTCCCTCTGGAGAATACGTTGGTTCCAATCTCCGCCCCGGGGATCCCGAGGCACTACCTCTAGAACAATGAACTGGGTATTTTTGGTATTGAAGCGATGATAGAGGTCTAAATGCCTACTTACTGGGGTAATCATTTTACCTCCTGAGGAGTAATATACATGATTTTTAATACGTTGTCTAAATTGACGGATAGTTTTCCCCACATAGAACATGTTACATTTACAGAACATGAGGTACACGACCCCCCCAGTGCTGCAATCAGCTCTGAAAGTGGGTGTAAAGGTTTCCCCATTTGGCAGGACAAATTTGTTTCCCTCAGCTACCCATGGGCACAAGTCTCAGTTGCGACATTTGTAAGTACCTCGTGGGCCGGAATATGCTGATTTTTTGTGGCTGTAGAAACTAGAGGTTAGGCGATCACGAAGGGAGGTTGTGCGTTTAAAGGTGATCTCGGGGAAGGTGTTGATGTGTTTACGGACTATGGGGTCTTCCTGTAGCAAATGCCAATGGCGGTTGAGAATATTTCGTAGAATACCCTGATGGCTTGAGAATTTAGTGATCATTTTGTCCGTGGGATTGGGCAAGGTGGGCTTTGTACGGTACAGAAGGGAATGTCTATTTTTAGAGAGGGCTTTGCGGAGGGTGCTTTTAGTGTAACCTCTCAAGTAAACGCATGCGGAGTAGCTTAGCTTGTTTGTTGTAATCTTCCAAGGATGTACAATTGCATCGGAGCCTGATATATTGCGCGTAGGGGATACTACGTACCAGTGCAGGAGGGTGTGCACTGGAGGCATGTAGTATCGTATTTCCCGCTGATGTTTTCCGAAAAAGATCAGTAGTGACTTGGCCGTTCAAATCCTTATTGATAGTGAGGTCTAAGAAGTTGACTTCTCGCTCATTCATTGAAAATGTAAATTGTAAGTTAAATTGATATTTAAATGTTGGACGAATTCAGTCAATAATTGGCGTGAGCCCGTCCAAACAACAAATACATCATCAATATACCCTAACCATACTTCGATATCGACAGTATATTGAGATAAAATATCATCAGAAAAAATAAAACGTTCCCATCCCCCGAGGTACAGGTTGGGGTAGGCCGGGGCACAACACGTGCCCATGGCCACGCCCTGTA
Source organism: Pelophylax lessonae (assembly GCF_965119305.1). Taxonomy (NCBI): domain Eukaryota; kingdom Metazoa; phylum Chordata; class Amphibia; order Anura; family Ranidae; genus Pelophylax; species Pelophylax lessonae. The sequence continues at coordinate 72,587,439 of NC_138779.1, read as the reverse complement.
CCTGGAGGTAGTGGGACCCGTTAAAAGAAAACCAATTGTGTGTGAGGATAAATTAAATTAATTTTAGAAGGAAGTCATTGAATGGCCAACTCCGGTGATCCTGCTCCAGGAGAAAGGTTTTAATCATCCCGACGCCCCGCTCGTGAGGGATGCTCGAGTAAAGGGCCTCGATGTCCAAGGTCACGAGCAGGGCATCGGGAGGAAGAATCGTTTTCAAAAAGTCAAGGGTGTCCTTGACATAGGACGGAAGTCCAAGGACATGAGGTAGTAAAAAAAAAAGTCAATAAAACGACTTGCGTTCTCAGTTAGGTTGCCTATTCCTGAAATGATAGGACGGCCTGGGGGAGAAAGTATATTTTTATGTGTCTTGGGCAAAGCGTAGAATGTAGCTTCTCTGGGGAAGCGGGTATTCAGAAAGTTATGTGTCTTGGTCTATAAGATTGCATTGAAACGCTTGTCCAATCAAATCTTTGTATTCAGAGTTATATATAACCGTTTGGGATAGGTTAATTTTCTTATACCAGGCCGTGTTACTCAATATGTCCATACACATTTTTTCATAGTTGTCCCTAGTCATGAGAACAATGTTATCACCCTTATCTGATGCTTTGATGATCAGATCTGGGTGGTTTTGGAGAGTGTGTATGATTTGCTTTTGTCTGAATGAAAGGTTGCACCGAGAAGGAGGTAATTGGCAACGTTTGAGCTCACTGACGCATGTATTAAGGAAAGCCCAATTTTTGGGTTGGTTGTTAAATCAGGGAACTGCGTGGACTTGGGTTTAAATTTTCTATTTGGTATACATGGAGGAGCTTGTGGCGTAGATAAAGAACTAGCTACAGTCATACCAGATGGAGAGTTGAGGTTCTCGGAATCGTTTTCCTCCAAGAGGAGGATTAGGTCACGAAGTAATCGAAATTCCTTCATGGTAAAGTTTTTTTATACTTTCAGAAATTTGGCGTTCTTGGTTGAGTCGGGTATTAGTCTGATCAAAAATATATCTGTATGTTAGGTTCCTACAAAAAAGATATAAGTCCTTGATGGTATCATATCTATCAAGTGGGGCTGTGGGGCAAAATGTGGGACCCAATTTGAGTATCTCATGTTCCTCGCTTGTCAGATTATAGGGAGTGAGATTAATCACTGACAGATTTAAGTCGGTAGTGTGGGTGTCTGGCTCAAAGGAAAATTTGTAGGTTGTGAAGTGGGAGGATTAAAGTGTGAATCCAAAGTAGTTTGTCTAGTGCCAGGATTGGAAAGTGCTGAAGTTGCTAACATAGATGACCCCTGTTGTGTTTGTATTGCACCAACCGATGTGTTGATAATATGTCCCGGTTGTGTGTTACCGTTGGGTAACCTACTATCAGTGGTAACCGAAGTGGGTTGTAACATCTGTAAGGCTTGGATCGCAATGTTTCCCAGGTAAGGGTCTTGTGTGTTAGTTGGAGTCTCACGTGAAGTAGAGGGTGTTTGTGATTTAGTTAATGAATCAGATCCTTTTTTAGAGTGAGGTGTGTGGTTGCCCTCACGTGGAGTACGTGTGCGTGGGCCTGCTTTAGATTTAGAACGTGTGATGATTGTGTTAGAAAGTGTTGATTGTTGTGAAGTATTGGAGACTGAGGAGGAATCCGATTCCCATTCAGTGTCTCTCTGATCTGAAGTCCTAGCTAGATCTGGGGGGCCTCTTGGATGGCGAGGACGCCGAGAACGGGGCGGACCTTGCCATCGGTAGGTGAAGCCCTCTGAAAATGCAAGTTTATCTTTTAGAAACTTGATTTGTTTCTTATTGATGATATCTTTGTTTCGTTTTGTAACATATTGTTTGACCTCATTCCATCTTTTGTCGAAGGCCTCGTGATTTTTAATTGCTTCATTTTTAGTATACAATGTGGCGAGTTCAGAATCCAAAGATAAAAGATCTGATTTGTATTGAATAACTAGGAGTTGACACAGCTCCAAGCTACATTTAGTTAAGCTATTCTCCCATTGTGTTCTGAAAGCATTTGAGGCATTGTCAAAAGAGGGAAATAGTTGGATTCTGAGACCCAAAGGGCAAACACCATCCTGAATGTATTTTAGAAAAAAATCTATATGCCAATAGAGATTGGATTTGCGTTTCAACAATCTGCGGCCCTCCAGATGTTAGAGGACTACATCTCCCATACTCCCTTGCCAGCCTCTTAGCTGACAGAGTAGTATGGTAGATGTGGTCCTGCCACATCTGGAGGGCCTCAGGTTGGACACCTCTGGTTTAGACCAATGTCGTTTTTAATAGGAGTAGTGCAGCTCTGTTGAATTTCAGCCATGTAGCCTGTCCAAGAATTCCCTACAAAATCCATAGTTGGTAATATAATTTGAGAGCTATAGGAAGAAAACAAACAACGAAGGAGAAAGTATAGTTATACAAAGGTAAATGTATAGTGTATTCTTGGTATAGTCCTTGGACATAACCAGGAGGTATTCAAAAAGATCTTGAAGATTAGTTCGAAGTTTATAGTTAACCTAGGTGTCAAAAAAAGGGAACAAGGAAGTATAAATGGCTTAAAAATACTGCTTGCTAGTGAGAAACACTAGCGGGTGCTACCACCCTCTTGAAATTCAATGAATTATGTATTGCGCTGCCAGGCCGCAGTACGCCTAGGTGCAAAAAGTGTACAAGTGCCACATCCCAATGGATTAGGAGTTTGGAAGGGACTTTATTGGCACTAGTAATTAAAATTGTATATTTTTATTAAAGAATAATATAAGATTATGACAGAAAGCCAAGAGAAAACAAAAATACAGTCTTTAAAAAAAAAAAAAGGCAAAAAGCCTCAAATACATGTGCATACATAGTCACACATAATATATTACATGTAAATATTAAATAGCAATAGCGGTAAGATACATCACATATTTGATAGGCTCAAAAGATGGTTGCAGGAGGAAGTGCTGAACCGCCCCCCCTGAATTCCTATACAAATGTTGACAAACAGACGTTGAGTGTATCCAGGTTGCCCTACATGTTTCACTTATAATATAAGCTTCCTCTGGAGCTAGTGGTACATGAGATGTCTGTGTAATAACGTAAAAAAATAAGTATACCAATTCAAAGATATGCATATACAGACTTGAACATTTTTATATTACAATACAACCAGACAAATGTGACAATGGAAGCACAGCAGATGGCAAAATAGAACCCCCTCGTTACTTGCTACATTTTATAAGGTCTATTCTACCTATTTTGTACCTGCTCATCACCTGATTTCCATTCAGGTATGTATGGGCTGATTTGATTTCTCTATCATAATGTTTTGGTTTTACTTTTAAAAAAATATCAGCATTATGCGCTGTGGCCCCTGCGTCTGCTCCTATATGATGTCCATGCCCTTTGTGGGTACCCCTACCTCACAGCCCCCCACCCTGTACTGACAAAAGAATTGACACTGCCTCATATCTTATTTGCATCTGTTGTGCTTCCATTGTCACATTTGTCTGGTTGTATTGTATTATAAAAATGTTCAAGTCTGTATATGCATATCTTTGAATTGGTAATGTAATGTAGCTGAATGTTGCTTCATTTTATATAAGCCTGAATACCCTGCAGAGTAATCCAAAAACAGGATAATGCTCACCCAAATCAGAACATAGTTAATTGCATATGTGTGGGTTCTTGAACCATAGATTGTGTTTCCTCCTCCACTTCTAAACTACAACAGGTCTGGTATTTAAAAGGGTAGTAGACTCTTTGAGGAAAAAAAAATAAAAATTTCCACCTGCAAGGCTAAATCATAATGTGCGAGTATGCAATGCATACTCGCATATTATGAAAAATTTGCCTTAAAACAAAGCCCTCCAGCGGCACGCTGTCACCGTTAAAGAGGCCTCCATCTTTACCCGGTCTTTCTTCTGGGTTTGTGGACTCCGTGTGTCTGACTGGCAGAGCCGCGATGATGTCACGCCTGCGCATTGCACACAGAAGTCTTGGCCACGGACCACAGCTCTGAAGGAATAGCACCGATATGCCATTCCTTCAGAGCGCATGCGCCGGTGATGTCCCCAGCTGCTGTTTGCTAGAATATCTCCCAAACAGTGCAAGTTTAGGAGGTATTAATATTCCCACCAGGTAATTTTTTCATTATAGGTTTACCTGTAGGTAAAATTAAAAAAAACGAGTTTACTTCCACTTTTGGACTTGTTATAAACATACACAGGTGATTTAACATGCATCTGCAGATATGAATAGCTGTGCTCTAAAAGTGACCTGTTCAGCAGCAGTTAAGGACTTTGGTTTAGAACAGAGATGAATTCGGGTATGTTTGGATCCTAGACTGAACCCATCTTCGCTATCCTGCCAGGAAGCCATCACTGAACAAAACCAATCGTATGCAGGGGCCAGGGAATGCCTCGGCCGCCTATGATTGGCTTTGTTAAGTGATGGCTTCCTGGTGGGTTCAAACATGCCTGAGCTCATCCCTAGTTTAGAATCCCTGATACTGGCTGACTTTAGCTGTCCAAATTCTCATGTCTGATCATTTCTGTACAATCACCCCCTACTGGCATGTTTGCGGCCATCCTAATCTCTTGTGTAAAAAGGTTATAGTATATATTATCAACAGAAAATATCATTTGTTTCCTGCTTGTGTTCTTACAACATAGAGAAATCTCGTAAGATAATGAAATGAGCTGAGAAGCAGCCTGCCTCTGCTTTCCTCCCCCCTATATTTGGAATGTGCCATAAGATTAAAACCTCCATTCCTGTCTGCATGTTCATACAGACCTGTAAGGGTTTTCAATTAGATATTAGACAGAGGCAGTCAGCAAGCGAGAAGGCACCGCTGGGCTTTCTTATTAGAAAGCCAAGTGTAGTCCTGTACCAACTGTTATCAAAACATCCTTTATTAAAGGTTTGTAGAACAAAGATAGCGTGCAAGTAAGGAAAAAAAGATATAAATTATCAGTTTATAAAGATAAACTTAAATATAAAAAAATTAATAAAATTGACCAAACTAATGCTCCTCATTTAGATAAACAAAAAAAATTCTTCAGCTCCCATCTTATGTGGTAGTTTTGAAAATAAAAAAAAATGTATGTATGTGTGTGTGTATATATATATATATATATATATATATATATATATATATATATATATATATATATATATATATATATATATATATATATATATATATATATATACACATACATACATACATACATACATACATACATACATACATACATACATACATGTAAATATGGAATCTTGACAGCTGAGTAATGTTATATGCAAATTGCAAATACATTTGGAGGCTTCATAGCAATGTTCAGGGATAGCTAACTTTCAGACTTTACTTTTCTTGTCAGCGACCCAACAGTGACACATAACAGTATATAAGCAGTGCTGGGAGGAGGTCCTGTCGCACCCAAGGAAAAGATGCTAAATTGTTCCCCTTACACCCCCTTTCCCGGAAGCGGAGACAAAGTTTGCATGTCTCTGTGTATTTTACTTGTGCCAGTGCAGAAATTACAACCTGAAGATTACCATGTTGTGGTCCATTGGGAGGAGGGTGGTGTTTGGACCAGGTTAAATTATTGGGACTTAGTCATAATAAGCATGGGGAACCAGAATTTAATGAACATAATGAGCTACCAAAGTCAAATTATTCTGTGATTTTCAAGTTTACATATGAATGGTTACAAAAATAAATAAAATACATTTAATTAAAAAAATGTGACCAAGAAGTTAACATTTTTTAACAAGTTTACAATTTACACAACAGTTATTTACCTGTATGAATAATGGCTGCAACTGTAGCCTTAATTCGGTACTGTAAATGAATGAAGAGCAGGGCTGAATTGTCACTTTGGAATATTATTTAAGGTTAAGAATTACTCGCTAATGGAAAAAGGAGAAAAATGACTGCTGCCTACCTTTAAAATATAGTGTAGAGCTATATTCAGAAATATAATAAGTTAGAGAGGTAATATGGCGCTGCCAGATGTGATGTCACAATCAATAGGATGTGGTGTGTAATATAGAGAATAAATGTAATGAACCAGTGCTTAAAAACAATATGTAATACAATGTAAAAAAGCCCAAAATAAATATTAATAAATACATAAATATAGTGAATCAGTGTAAATAAGGTGACAGTGACCATATAAATATAAATAAATTATAGTATAAAAGATGTGACCATATAGATATATATAAATGTGACCATATATAATATACTATAAAAAATGTGACCATATAAAAATATATAAGCGAATATTATAAAGGACGTTTTTTTGAAAAAATTGTGAAATAAAAATAGACGTGAAGGCACTAGCCCCTTGGCTAGGTGTAATAACTAAATTACCAATAAATTATATATTAACGTGATCTCAGGGAAAAAATTCCTGTGAAAGGTGAATAATTGAAAAAATATATATAGGGCTATATAATAAATATACACATGTGATACATATAATTAGTATAAAATTGGAAAAAAGTTCATGAGAAATAAATATTAGATGTGAAGCGACATCCTTTTAAAAATTGTCAAAGTCCATAATTAAGTGAATAAGTCCCAGGGAGATTTGAGAAAGGAAACAAACTTTGCAATATTAGCACTGCAGATTACACAGGGACTGCAATCCCCCCCTTGTAATCAGTAAGCCTGTGCTGTCAAAGTGAAAGCTGTCTACTGTACTCTGTTTAATAGGAGCTTTTGATAAAGGGCAGGGACAGCTATCACAAGGACAGCAGTGCCCTATTCATTATTACACTGGATGAGCCAATATCTCAGCAGGATTCATCTGTACTTTGGGACAAACATAAAAATTCCCAGTTCAATTTGCTAACCAGTTTGCTTACCAACCAAATGAACCTGTCTAACAGTTTGCGTCAAAACAGGGGTTTAGTTAGCACACATTTGCAAACGCATGTGTAAGCTGCAGGGCCACTCCACGGCACCCTGTATTACCTGCAGTCCTAACTCTTGTAAATTTTATGAGAGTCTTCACAGTGGAAGCACATGCAAGCTAATGGATAGATAGGGGGCAGGTGAGCCTGGAGGTGGCCCAACCCTCCTAAAAGTACTTGGGGGCATAATGGACACCCAACCAATGGTACAATAGCAAAGGCATCCAGTATGTCCACTCACCAGTATACAGTCCATTATGCCCCCAAGTACCTTTAGGAGGGTTGGGCCACCTCCATGCTCATGTGCGTTGGCCTTCCATGTGTTCTTTGCTATGAAGGCCAGTTATAGGTGGGGGCAGAGGCCATTTTCTTTGTTCATCTGTACTTTGACAGATAAATCTTGCAGAGCACAGGAGACATTCAGAGAGCAGAGATCAGGAGAGACCCCATTGTGCCCTCTACACCACAACGCCTGAGAAGAGTATGTCTTCTGCCTCTAAGTCAGCCAAGCCTTCTGAGTCGGCCAGGCCTGCTGAGTTGAGTGTAAAATAGGCTATAGATTATGCAGTTTTCTTTGTTGCAGGAAAGAAAATCGCGTCATTCCTCATCAACCCAGTCAGTCCTGCGGATCTTTTGTGTTCTCCCTGCAGGGGGGAGGTGTGCGCGGGGAGCCATCCCTGCCGGGAGAACACAGTGATTACTGCTATCGGTTAAAACTACTGGCAATAATCACATTCTAAAAATCCGACATGCTAGTTCTATCCAAGTTGATCAATGGATTAGCTTGTCCATAGATGGATCAAATCTCAGCCAGTCCCTGCTGAGCCAGCCATGATTTGATCCATCTTTGGCCAGCCTAAGCTTACCTGGGAGTGGCCCTGTTTCTCCCCACAGAAAATGCCTATAAAAAACACATAAAATACCCTAATATAACAAACAAAAGCATCAGCTCTGTGATCAATTTAAACCAGCATGGTCACGGCACTATTTTTTTGTGTAAGGGGACAGGGGCCTTATAAAATGTGAAACGCAAGAATTCCCAGTATCTGCTTGCCATTAAATGATGATCTGTTTCTAGTTCTGAGATCTCCCTTACATACAATACCAGCAAGGTGACAACTGGAGAAAATAAATTCTTTATTTCCTTTTTATTGTCTTGAATGCTTCTGTATTGTCATGTAAAAAACTGATGTTATCCCAAAATAATAGTCCGATTTAGTGAAGATTTCAATTTAATACAATAAGGAGATAGATGCTCTATCTTTGTCTTGATTTTAATAAAAGGAGGTTTCATCTACATTAAGGTAGATGTGTATAATTGATGTAAATTACAATAATAAACGTTCCTTTCTATTACACAATTTGACCTGTTCTGTCTATTTTTATAAAAGAAGCAGGCGTCCGTAATTTACATTTGCTATCCATGGAAAAAATGTGTATGGTAAGAAATGTAAATATTGAAGATGTTTTCTGGATAAATGTACCAGACAGTATTATTGGATGACTTCCAGTATACAGGATCCTTAGGTCATATCCATAGGGTTAGCTTCAGCCAGCACAAGTGTTATGCTTGGGGTAAGAGTCGATCTTAAGCCGGCCATAGACCGTTCAAATCCTTCCTGCTGAAAAAGCCAAGATTCAAACCCTGTATGGGTAGGCTGAATGCACCCAAGTTGATCAATCAACTTTGGTACAACCAGCCTGCCAGATTTTACATGCACTTATTTGTTTAAATTATAGCCGCAATAGCAATAATCACTGTGTTCTGGTGGCGACCGCTTCCCCCGATGGGAGAACCCAGTGGCTCAGCGGCTACCCTGTCAACACTGTCTGCAACCCGTGTTTGCAGAAAATAAATTTGCTCCGTCTATGGCCAGCCTAAGGCCTAATACACAGCAGGCTGAACCAAAAAAACTGAAGATCCTCGGTAGGAGATACTGTACTAACTATCCGATGTTAGTACAGACATCTCCCCTGCTGTTCTTTTGTGTTCTGACTGGGGGGCAGCCCCCTCACCAGAACACACCGGTCAGCACTCTCAGCCATTGGCTTCTGTTGAGTGGACATGTTGGAAAATTTTAATTGATCAGCGGCTGCAGTCGATTATCTGCACCAACTGATCGATGTATTCTGACAGCGGCATGTCCCAGTGGGGATACATTAGAAAAAAAAAAAAAAAAAAAACTACAAATGTATGGCCAGCTTAGGATGCTAAAATTTGTTATACACTGTTTGGCTGGGCATGTGATCTCTATTATAGAGTGGGAACAACTGCCACACGTCACACCAGTAGCTAGAAGAAGCTTGGAGCTTGTGATAGGAGGGTCATTTTTTGTTGCAGCTTAGGTGACAGGACATATAGAGGGGATTTAGCTAGATTAGGTCATACCAGCGTAGTCAACCTCAGCACTCTAGCTGTGGTGAAACTACAAATCCCATCATGCCTTTGCTGTGAGAGTCATGCTTGTAGCTATTAAAGTGTTGCAATGTTTGATAGGATTTGTATTTTTCCCATGGCTGGAGTGCCAGAATTGCCTGCGCCTGGATTTCCATTATGCTTAAAAGTTTAAGGTTGATTAGAAGTTAGTTGTACCAGGTTTTCAGCATAGAAGATGAATGTAAAATATACCATCCACTAGCCTTAGTTTCTCCTTGGTGCAACCATCTTAGATTTTGCCAAAGAGAAGCTGTCTGTGCCAGGCTTAAAATAGCTATTTGCTTTCTTAAAGTGGAACTTCAGTCTAAAAATGAGGTCCTGATAGATCACTTCATGCTAGTTCCTTTTTAAAACATTAAAAATAATTGTATATACTGTTTAAAATCCAGTAATACTGTCTCACCCTGCTCTGCACATGCTCAGTTGCTCTCTATTCTCGGCATTGTGCCTAAAATCAGAACCACTAGAGGCCGATAAGCTGACGGCTTTAAGGTTTACTGTAGTTGAAGGGGGAAGCAGGCAACAGGAATGGCACAGACTGTGCGGAGGGAACACAGATTAGGGAGAGAGAGAACAAAAGCAGGAGAGGTGACAGGACAAACTCCGCTGCCAGGGAGAGACAAAAGAGTTAGGCCCCATACATAACGGGGCAGGCTCCGTTGGGGCCCACCTGCTTATCAGGGAATCTGTCCACTGATCCCCACTGAGCAGGTGGATGGCTGGTCTGCTCATGCAGAGCGGACACATACACAGCCCGCTCTCTTCTATGGGTGGCCAGATGTAAACAGTCTGTTAACACCGGACTGCCATCTGATCCCATCCACCACACACATGGAGAATGGATCTCCATTCGTCTGTTTTAAGCGGATTGGATCGGATGTCAAGGGACACATGTCCGTTTAACAACCGCCGCTCCATAGAGGAGACTGGAGGGTGCACCTGAAAACTTGACAGGTAGACCCCCATTGGCCCGCCCGCGTGAAAGGGTCCTTAGGATAGTCTCTGATCTTATCTCCCTTATATTCTCTCTCTTCTCCCTCATCTGCAGCATGTGAACTTCAGCACTGTAAAGCTTCTGTCAGCCTTCCTCTCAATCTGATGCAATCAAGGCTGGAAATTTACATATTTTATTTGCAGAAAGTGATATACTGTATAGTTTTTTAGACTAAGGAAAGGGGGAGAGTTCTCAGTAAGGCAGTGACTGCTCTAGGGTTCAACAAAATGACGACCTCCAGCAAGAAGAAACGGGAGCATTGCTGGAGGTGATTTTACAGTACGCAATAATTTTGGTAGCATAATAATGTGGAATGTATGTTCCTTTTTTCAAGAATATTCATTGTTATCGAACGGTTATGGGTTAAGTTCCGGTTTAAGAGACTTGCATTTCTAAAAGTGGTCCCAGTAACACTGGTCCCGGGATATTTACTCTTACTCAGTAGCACGATAGTCCCTCTTCCTTTGTGTTCCTCTACACTTTGTCTGAATTCACACAGTAGAAGGACAAAGTCGTGTTCAGTGCTTGATTCAAGTAACGTTGAGAGTTGAATATTCTAATCAGTATCACTAGCAATTTAAAGTATAATTCTAGGCAAGACTTTTTCTCCCTACAATTGTGATGTCTCTTAATACCTTAGTTATGATGGAATTGCTTGAAACCCATTCCTCCAGTCACATAGTATAGTAATGCCGATTCCTGCTGTTGGGAATTGGTAGAGTGTGGGCTTAGGGGGACTTAGGGGTACTTTACCGGTATCATACTCAAAATTGTATAACTACTCGTACATTTGTATAAAAATAGATTTATTTAATGTTGTCTTAAAAAACAAGAAATTTACATACTGACATTACACAACATACAAGAAATCAATACATTACCAATAAGATAATGACAATTCAAGGTTTATTTTGACAAGTAAGATCCTCCTTATATTAGCGTCGGGCTGTGAGGCCACCACTTAAATCCTTGCCTGACATGTTTTGCTATACAAAGCTTCTTCAGGGGCGGATTAGCTCGATAAAGAAATCATTACTGTCTATAAAGAAATATATCAATACAAAAAGTTATTCACAGATATATACAACTTTAAATATTATTTGAGAGAGTGTTTGACACAACAGGAAAGTTCCTCCCAACCTCATAGATTCCCCATGCAGTGCCTCAAATGGTTAGATGGAAACATTAGTATGGTGCATGGCATGCAAAAAGCATCCCCCTGGCGAGTGTGGGGGCTTCTAACTAGTATACTGCATTACAGGAAGTGTATTAAGGTGCTGCTATAGTAGAAGAGTATACATAGAGAATGCCCCAAGAATAGGCAGGAGGAGAAAATAGAGATTCATACATTTTTATATTGATTAAGTAGGCGATTTTAGTATATGTATGTATATAATAAAGTTTGATAATAGTCTCCCCTAAATAAAAGTATTTCAAACCAACCTACCAATTGACTTGTCATTTGATTAAATGCAAGTATGGAGTAGGCAAAAATTGGCAAAAAGCGTACTGGTTGGGTTTTGCTGAGAGCGAGGGAGAAAAAAGGAGGGATACAAGGGAACAAATTACAAACCTAAATTCAGACTGAAATCCTTGGGTATTGCCAAAAGTTCCGGTCTTCTTCTGTCATCTTACCACACTGTGTGGACCCCAAGGCAGAAGTCCTAGCTAGTTAATAGTTTATTAACCACTTAAGCCCCGGAGGATTTGGCTGCTAAAAGACCAGGGGGTATTTTGCGATTCAGCACTGCGTGACTTTAATGGACAATTGCACTGTCGTGCGACGCTGTACCTAAACGAATTTGACGTCCTTTTTTTCCCACAAACAGAGCTTTCTTTTGGTGGTATTTGATCACCTGTGCGATTTTTTGATCATGCGCTATAAACAAAAAATGAGCATCAATTTTGCAAAAATAACAATATTTTTCACATTTTTTTATATAAAATTCCCCAAAAAAAATGTAAAAAATCAAAATTTTTTAACATTTTCGGCCAATTTGTTTTATGCTACATATGTTTGGTAGAAAAAATAGCAAAAAGCGTATTTTGATTGGTTTGCGCAAAAGTTATCGCGTTTACTAACAAAGGGAAAGATTTTTGTCATTTTTGTTGTTTTTTTTGTTTCTTTAACGCGCAATGGCGGCGATCTGCGTTTTTTTTGTTTTTTTTTGCGGTACTGCGACATTGCGGCGGACAGATCGGACCCTTGACTGACATTTTTGACACTTTTGGGGCTACCAGTGACATTTCTACAGTAATCAGTGCTATATACAGTGGGTATGGAAAGTATTCAGACCCCCTTAAATTTTTCACTCTTTGTTATATTGCAGCCATTTGCTAAAATCATTTAAATTCATTCTTCTTCCTCATGAATGTACACATAGCACACCACACTGACAGAAAAACACAGAATTGTTGACATTGTTGCAGATTTATTAAAAAAGAAAAACTGAAATATCACATGGTTCTAAGTATTCAGACCCTTTGCTCAGTATTTAGTAGAAGCCCCCTTTTGATCTAATACAGCCAGGAGTCTTTTTGGGAAAGATGCAACAAGTCTTTCACACCTGGATTTGGGGATCCTCTGCCATTCCTCCTTGCAGATCCTCTCCAGTTCTGTCAGGTTGGATGGTAAACGTTGGTGGACAGCCATTTTTAGGTCTCTCCAGAGATGCTCAGTTGGGTTTAAGTCAGGGCTCTGGCTGGGCCATTCAAGAACAGTCACGGAGTTGTTGTGAAGCCACTCCTTCGTTATTTTAGCTGTGTGCTTAGGGTCATTGTCTTGTTGGAAGGTAAACCTTCGGCCCAGTCTGAGGTCCAGAGCACTCTGGAGAAGGTTTTTGTCCAGGATATCCCTGTACTTGGCCGCATTCATCTTTCCCTCGATTGCAACCAGTCGTCCTGTCCCTGCAGCTGAAAAACACCCCCACAGCATGATGCTGCCACCACCATGCTTCACTGTTGGGACTGTATTGGACAGGTGATGAGCAGTGCCTGGTTTTCTCCACACATACCGCTTAGAATTAAGGCCAAAAAGTTCTATTTTGGTCTCATCAGATCAGAGAATCTTATATCTCACCATCTTGGAGTCCTTCAGGTGTTTTTTAGCAAACTCCATGCGGGCTTTCATGTGTCTTACACTGAGAAGAGGCTTCTGTCGGGCCACTCTGCCATAAAGCCCCAACTGGTGGAGGGCTGCAGTGATGGTTGACTTTCTACAACTTTCTCCCATCTCCTGACTGCATCTCTGGAGCTCAGCCACAGTGATCTTTGGGTTCTTCTTTACCTCTCTCACCAAGGCTTTTCTCCCCCGATAGCTCAGTTTGGCCAGACGGCCAGCTCTAGGAAGGGTTCTGGTCGTCCCAAACGTCTTCCATTTGAGGATTATGGAGGCCACTGTGCTCTTAGGAACCTTAAGTGCAGCAGAAATCTTTTTGTAACCTTGGCCAGATCTGTGCCTTGCCACAATTCTGTCTCTGAGCTCTTCAGGCAGTTCCTTTGACCTCATGATTCTCATTTGCTCTGACATGCATTGTGATCTGGAAGGTCTTATATAGACAGGTGTGTGGCTTTCCTAATCAAGTCCAATCAGTATAATCAAACACAGCTGGACTCAAATGAAGGTGTAGAACCATCTCAAGGATGATCAGAAGAAATGGAAAGCACCTGAGTTAAATATATGAGTGTCACAGCAAAGGGTCTAAATACTTAGGACCATGTGATATTTCAGTTTTTCTTTTTTAATAAATCTGCAACAATGCCAACAATTCTGTTTTTCTGTCAGTATGGGGTGCTATGTGTACATTCATGAGGAAGAAGAATGAACTTAAATGATTTTAGCAAATGGCTGCAATATAACAAAGAGTGAAAAATTTAAGGGGGTCTGAATACTTTCCGTACCCACTGTATATGCACTGTTACTGTAAAATTACACTGGCAGTGAAGGGGTTAACTTTATTTGAGAGGGAGGGGCTGTGTGTGTCCCTAGGGGCGTGATTCTAACTGTGATTGGCTGTGGCTTGAGCTGTAGGAACAATGATCAACGGTCCTACATAGTAGAACCGTATAATCATTGTTTCTACACAGGGGAGAATGACAGGCGGCTTGTTTACACTAGCCGCCTGACTTTCTCCCTCTCCCCCGACGATCGCTGAGTGACCGGAGGACATCGGGTCCGCCGGTCACACGCGCGGGGGGTCCATGACCGCGCGGGAGCGCACCGCCGGCGGCGCGCGCTCGCTCCCCAGAGCCTCACAGGCTAGTGACGTACCGATACGTCACTCTGCCTGTGAGGGGCTGACCGCCGCAGTATATGTACTTGCGGTGGTCGGCAAGTGGTTGAGATTATTACAATATGCACATGGACCTGGAAATTTCATTCTCTAACTTTCTCTCATTCATCTTCCAGAAAAAATGTTTTCGCTATTGGCCAGATGAGAACTGCACTAAGGACTATGGGTGTATCAGGGTGTCCAGCCTTGCCGTCCATCTAGAAAAAGATTACATCTTACGAGAACTACAGATTTCCCACATGGAGAGGGTAAGTGAATGTATTACTGGAGCTTTTGGCAATATTTGTGCTGCGTCTTTCTAATGTCCTATAACTAGCGGTTCCTTTTGGTGGTGTGTTTAAAGTTTTACTAAACACAGAACCCTGCATTCATTATATCTGGCCTCCCACAGTTCACAGAACATGGAAATGCAATTATTTTAGTAAATATAAAATGCTAAAGACCTTTTCCCCATCAGCAGTATATAGCAGTCTTGTGACTTCTATCAGTGTCTGGTTAAAGCTTGTAGGAGGAGTTTTCATTCTACTCTGACTGTTCTATGAGGCTGCAGAACCCCTGACCCTCTGTCTGGACCGTGCTGATTGGCCCTGTGCTGCTCACATGCACCCTCCCAAGAAAAAAAAAAAAAATCAAACTCTATTAGCAATACATATCAAACTGAGCATGTGTAGAGTGCCTCCAAGGCTCTGTTCTATCAGGAGATGAATTGGGGACTGTGGAAGAAGGGGAGGATAAGAAGCGACAGGGTCAAACAGCCTTTTTACACAATGCGCACAATTACCCCCTTAGGTTCCACACAGTCAGTATAACCAGCATGCTTTACTGCATATACAGACTGGTTTTATTTTTGTTTGGTTTAGTAACACTTTAAGGTCTTTTGTTTATCGGTCTGCCATCTTTCTTCTTACTGCTCCTCCTCTGGACTTTTGTAAATGATAGAGAGTTTGAAAGGAGGGATAAAAGAAAGCAAGCGAGTATCATTTATTCCCTAAATGCAGAACTTCCATGTTTGGGGAATATGTCATACATGCATGCGCGTGTAAATGCCGCTGCAAAGAGGCATCAGTGTTCATCGGAGTATGACCGCATACAGCCATTCATTTAGGTGGCCGGTTCTACTGCCGCCTCCTGGGCCTAGAAAAACGCAAGGATTTTAACCCTAGAGCAGATTTGCACCTTAGACCATCCGTGTGAATAAAGTCTTAGTAAACTGTTTACAAACTATTTGGTGGAGAATTTTTTTTGACTGTCTTAGTTTTTACTTTTTATATAAAAAGCAACAATACAGAATAAAAACCCATACAACTTTCCATGGAAATTATTTATATGGTAAAGTGACAACAATATTGGGATGACCGCAACAGAAAAAAAGGAAGACTGAAAGCATTAGAAGGGACTTTTTAGAGTTAAAACAGTATTAAACTCCACAAAAACTATTTTTATAAATAAGCCCCCTGAAGGTTTATGCCATAATGCGCTAGTATGCATTGCGTAGCAGTCAATTATGACAGGCCTCCCTGTTGAAGGAAGACCTCCAGACTGATGGGGTCTCTTCTGTCATAAAACCCTGCATGTCAGCATTTCTTTAAATTATGAGTTTAATACTGCTTTATGAATGCATGCTAGAATAAAATATATTTTTTTAACCAGTTCCTGTCCAGTGATGTACCCGTACGTCGCTGCACCATCGGTGGTTATACTGAGATGATGCCTGCAGCTGTAGGCATCACCCCGGTATAATTTTTTAGAGCCGCCGTCCGTTCTCTGTTGTAATAGCAATTAGGTGACTGACTAGCCACTCATTTACTATTACAAGCAGCTAAGGGGACATCCCCCCCTCCCGCCGCCTTCTAGGCCTCTCTCTGGCTCTCCTTTCCCACCGGGAGACTTGAGCGACCAGCCAGCCCATCCGCTGCTTGCCTGGACAGCCAAGCAAAGCCGGGATCAGCTTTGATCGGCTGTTCGTAATAGTAAACTGGAAGCAAATTATATGACATTACTTCTAGTTTTCTCAATCTACGCCATTTTAAAAAAAATCTAAATCATTCAAAAACCCCATATCTCTCCATAAAGATTACCTGTCACATGCCTATTGCTGTCACAAGAATGTTTACATTCCTTGTGACAGCAATACAAGTGATAAAAAACTAAAGCAACTCTGTAAAAAGAAAATGTAAAGTGCTCATGTGCAAAGGCGAACGCGCGCGTTTATCCTGCACGCATGCAAACGGATGTGTGATCGTCCCACACCTGTCGGATATCGCCACGAAAGTTAGATCATGGACAGTATTTCTAGCACCAGACCACCTTTGTAAATCTATGTAACTTGTAAAGGTTTTTAAAGCATCACATTCACATTGAAATAGACATGCCCATCCTGGCACAGGTACCTTAAGTTTCCAATCTCTAGTATAGACCATATACAAATGGTGTATAGCAGTGGTCTCCAAACTTGAGGCTCTGGGGCCGGATGCAGCCCTTTGCTTGCTTTTATTCGGGCCCTTGAGGCTTTATTCCTGCCACTGACACCTATAATGGGGCACTATTCCTCCCACTGACACAAACTATTTCTCCCACGAATACCAAAGCTCAGGCATTTTTTACTCCTCCTAGGCACAGCCTGGCCCCCCTAAAGTCTAAAGGACAGTAAACTGGCCCTTTCTTTAGAAGGTTTGGGGACCCCTGGTGTATGTATATCATACAGAACAACGTTATACACTACATAGAATACACTGTTTGCATATACTGTATACACACTAGTGATCACTATACACTTTACAGAATAAATTTACAGCAGACTTGCTGGTCCCCACTTTCCTCATACTATCGCTCTCTCTTTGTGTTGATGGCTGCCACTGATTTTCCCTCAGGCTGAGACTGCTCTCCTTGGCACCTACTTGCTGAAGGAGGCAGGCAGTGACTGATATCACTCGGCCAGCCAGGGCCGGAACCTTTATCAGATCTTCGGGAAATACTCTGCCTGAGCGCGGACTTAGAAAAAAATAGTCTCTCCACTACTTTACATTGTAGCAAAGTGTCATTTCTTCAGTGTTGTCACATGAAAAGATATAATAAAATATTTACAAAAATGTGAGGGGTGTACCAACTTTTGTGAGATACTGTATATAGAAGATCACTCTATGCCAGTGGTCTCCAAAGTATGGCCCTCCAGTTGTTCAGGAACTACAATTCCCATCATGCCTAGTTATGTCTGTGAATGTCCAAAGTTTTACAATGCCTTATGGGATGTGTAGTTCCGCAACAGCTGGAGGGTCGTAGTTTGAAGACCACTGCTTTATGCTAAACAGTACAGATTGAGTACAATATATTAGATATTACTGTACACAGTATAGAATATATGCTATACTGGAGATCACTATATACCAAATACTCCCTGTTCTGTGCAGATAACACATAAACATTATAGTGCTCTTGTTTCAGTAAACAGAATATGGCACATAAACACATACTTTTACTTTAAACATCAGTTTATGCAAAGTGCTGGCTCATCCAGTATGAAAGCTTGGCTTCACGGATTCTGAACTAAAATTTCCACTTGTGTCAATTGTTTTGCATTTTCCAGAAATATTTGCACATAATGACTGGTTTTAAATATGGTGTTTTGACACTTGTGTCAGCTTCCACGGCTTATTTTCTATCATGGAGAGTGACAGTTTCTCTGTAGTAATGCTCACCCATATGTAATTGGATAATAAACATATCCTTGTCCGCTTCTCGGCGGCATAAGAGCTGTCAGGCAGATCAGAGGGCTCGAAATCTGCTGGGAGCATTACATCGCCAAGACATTCCTGTAATTACCACTGCGGCCAAGTGAAGAGCTCCGTATTTCAATGCATTGTATCTTTTTATGTGTCAACTGTTTCATGGATACTCGGCATTACCCTTGTATAGTTTTGTTTTGCCCTTACTGTCAGAGTTATGCAAATAATTAGGTCCTTGTAACATGACTTAAAGGTACCCTCCAATCAAAACTGAAAATTAACTTTTGAAGCAAGCACATGTAGTAACACAGCCTTCATGCGCAAAGCTTCAGACTATCTTCTAGGCCACAATGACCATTTTTCAGGGAATTTGAAGTGTCTGTGTGTCTGGTCTGAGATTTATAAATGTGCTGTTTTATTTTTGTTACAGGATGAGCCTTCCAGACACATTTGGCATTATCAGTATTTAAGCTGGCCAGACCATGGAGTCCCAAATGAACCAGGGGGAGCCTTGAGCTTTCTGGAAGAGATCAATACAGCTCAACAGTCTAGTCCACAGTGTGGGCCTATAGTGGTGCACTGCAGGTATTCCTTATTATGGGGAGGCAGCAACTCTACTCCATGTCTTAAAAATCGGACCTATACAATAACCATGTTTTGTTGTGCTCTCTTTCAGTGCTGGCATTGGACGCACTGGTACAATCATAGTGATAGATATTCTAGTGGATACCATTAACAGGCAAGGTAAAAAAACAGATTTTTTCTTATCTTGTGTTTTTTCTTGTGTTAAAGAACAACCCAATCCCAGGCATTTCTCTTAGATTGTTTAAAGAAAGGGCACGGCCTCTGTCAAATTTTGATTAGAATCCGTGTTTCTGTTTGGGAGATATTCTTTTACTCCCTGTGTAGTCACCAGTACAGGAAGTGAGCAGAAATTTGCACAATAGAGACAACAGCAAAGACCTCACAAGGGTTCTAGCCCTTTTCCACTCCATTTAAAATAAAAGGGTATGTTCATCCTTACCAAAAAAACTGCCTATGCAAGTAAGGGGCATCTGTAAATAAAATCAAGTGGTGTAGCTTTGACTTACGTTGATTAATGCCCTTTCTATAGGTGTAGGTCATTTACCTACCTCCAGAGCTGTAAAAGCAAAAACCTAGTAGTTGTGCTGTAAACCAAAAATCACAGTTCGCTAGAAAGTCCAGCCTTTAACCAGGTAATAGGATAGTCAACCGAGTCCTGCTACTCTCTCTGAACCAATGAGAACTGACACGTGGCCACTCACTAAAACTAGAGGAAAAACGGTTTAACCTTAAAATACGTAAGGGGTTCTTTACTGTCAGAGCAGTAAGGATGTAGAATTCTCTTCCACAAGCAGTCATATCAGCAGGGAGCATCTATAGTTTCAAAAAACTATTAGATGGGCACCTTAAAGACCACAACATACAGGGGTATTCAATGTACGGTTAACAGCAAACACACACACACACATCATGGGTTGAACTGGATGGACTGATGTCTTTTTTCATCATCACAAACTATGTAACTGGTATCTGTAAAAAATAACAAACAAGAGAGAGTGCACCAGATCTGGTGCAATAAACCTTTTAATAAAGAAATAAAAAGAAAAACAAACCATGTCGCACTCCCAAACCTATAACTTGTAACAGACAGTCCCAGACCTCCCTGACACTGCTGTACTTAAGAACTCTTCAGCTGTCTCACAGACGATCTACTAAATAGTCTCGGGCTGATAAATAAGAGTGATCTGCCTGGAGGAGCCGTGCTGCATGCAGACACACTGCTATCTGCAGCGGAGTACAGAATGCACCTGGCCACCGAACGAGCCAGCGCCGTACCTAGTGGCTGGACTGCCTGACGGAGTAGGATGGGCTAGCGGTTGTTA
The DNA here is from genome assembly GCF_965119305.1 of Pelophylax lessonae. Classification (NCBI taxonomy): domain Eukaryota; kingdom Metazoa; phylum Chordata; class Amphibia; order Anura; family Ranidae; genus Pelophylax; species Pelophylax lessonae. The sequence continues at coordinate 72,567,195 of NC_138779.1, read as the reverse complement.
GGACAACACGTTTCGGAGGTGTAGACTCCTTTTTCAAGTCTACTTAGCAATGATAGATAGTTCCTTCTATGTAACAGCCCAATGCTGGAGGACTTAACCCTTTTGAGGCCGGCAGAAGCTTAGCCTTTTACTCAGAAAACAAATCTTTATATCTGCCATTATTCTCTTGTGCAACATACAAATTTATATTTATGCTCAAACATTTGAGCATAATTATTAGTTATTGTACAATTTTTATATAATTTAGCATATAATGTACTGTCTATCGTTGCTGGGTGGACTTGATAAAGGAACCTGTGTTTTGCCTTAATGCAGCCTCCAGCAAAACGTGGGGGGAGATTTACTAAAACTGGTGCACACTGAATCTGGTACAGCTGTTCATAGTAACCAATCCGCTTCTAACTTCAGCTTGTTCAATTAGGCTTTAACAATAAAACCTAGAAGCAGATTGGTTACTATGCACAGCTGCAACAGATTCTGTGTGCACCAGTTTTAGTAAATATCCCCCATAATCACCTATCATTTGCCTACCCACTGCTCCATTTAGTTATTTTACTTGAGCATTAATTACAAGCTGTTACAATAAATTTGCTTTCCTCTGGTAATCTCCATCTAAACGTATTTTAGTTTTGACTACAGTGGGGAAGAGGTAAAATTTCTATCAGGTTATTTACTTTGTTCTGTGATTTCCCCCACTTCCTGTCCCTTTGATACCTATACAAGAAATGAGATGGACCTGTGTCACAGGTACAGGAAGGCACAAATGGCAATAAAAACATTGGCAGAAGTCTAACTCTTCCTCACTCTACTAAAATTGTGCCCCAGTGAAGAGATTTCTGTCCTGGCAGTAAAGCCTCGTACGGATGGGCCAAATGCCGGACGACTTCAGCCGGTTTAATAAAAACCGGCCAACATTCAGCCCGTGTGTATGGCAGCTGGTCTGATAGCCTCGTACGGATGGGCCAAATGCCGGATGACTTCAGCCGGTTTAATAAAAACCGGCCAACATTCAGCCCGTGTGTATGGCAGCTGGTCTGATAGAAGCCAGCCATTCATCCGGATTCTGTCAGATGAGCATGGTGGAAAACTGACCGGAGTGTTCTGGCAGGGGGGGCCGTTCCCTTGTCAGAACACAATAGCTCAGTGGGGGAGATCGCTGCACTAACATTGAGTTGTTAGTTCCGGTCAGGAGCTGCTGTACTGACAGTTTTTTTTTTTGTTCAACCTGTTGGGTTGAAAAAAAAAAAAACTGATAGTGTGTACTAGGCTTAAAGTGGAGTTCCGGCCTATTTTGAAACTTTAGTGATTCCTGGAGTGTTCGCTATGCTGATCAACAATTGGGCATTTTAAATTTTTTTCGGGGGTCCCTTACCTTATTTTCAGGGCATTTTTGATTGTACTCCCTCTCCCCCCTCTGTGGCCACGGCCACCGACATCACTTCCGCCTTTGCATTGCATCCTGGGAGCTGTTTGCCATCACTCCCAGGAGGCTGGAATCAGGAAGAACTCCCAGAACACTCCCTGGAATCAGGAAGAAGGACACAGCAGATTACGGCTTCAAATGCCCACGTCTAAGATGGCCGCGCCCAGACAGCATTTTTAAAAGTAAGATTTTGACTAAAATCCAATACTGTACACCTTGTAAGTATGAGAATAGCGGTTCTGTAAAGGGCGATGGATTAGTATTATAGGGGTATTTTTAGTTAAGGGTATTTGAGGCCGGAACCCCACTTGAAGAAGTCTACAAATGTCAGTAAAAGCCTAACATCTAGCATTTTCCTGCTCTATCCAAAACTAAATAAGTTTTGCCTGGAGTTGGGCTTTAAACTGTAAGCAGGATGCTCTTACAGTTTGGATCCAGTTAAGCTATTTTTGTTATAACTATGTTTTGCGCAGTCTTTGGTACAGTATAAAGCTTTGCAGAAAATGACATTTTTTAAAGATATCCCGAATCTGAATCACACAGGCCTGGATTGTGATATTGACGTCCCAAAGACCATCCAGATGGTGAGGCAGCAGCGCTCGGGTATGGTGCAGACAGAGGCCCAATACAAATTCATTTATATGGCTGTACAGAAGTATATTGAATCCAGGAAGAAATATCTAGAAGATGAACAGGTGAGTAAATGCCGTTACCACTGCAGCAGTAGCCGTAGACAATACTGTGGCAGTAACATATGCTTTAACTGTTTTTCCAATAGAAGTAACAACCAGTAAACTTAATATGTGGTTCCAGCAATGACCTGCAAAATAAAGTCGATAAATAAAGAGGCTTTTAGGACCGTCTTTTTCCTTACTTAAGTGTAAGAAATTGCATCATTTATTGTGGAAAGTAGGTTTTATTATCTCTAAAATAAGCGGCAAAGTATTTTAAAGGCTTTGAGTGTTACAAAGACATAAGTATTTAATGTACCTGGAAGATACCATACATATACCCAAAGATGGAGGATGGCTTGTTATTCAAATATTGATTTTCTTGCTTTAAATAACTACAGGTTTCCAACCTGAATAGACACAACAATTTTGCACTAAAAACAACATTTTTTCCTGTGATGTAGCTGTTTTTATTGTATTTTTTTGAAGAGGTTTATGTTCAAGCGGAACTCTGGATAAAATAAATGACCCTTGTAGTCGGGATCCCCTCAAACTGCAAGAATTAAATACTTGTTTTGCCTAGGGGGAGCTTATAAATCATGGGATTGGGTTAAAAAAAAATGCATACTCAACTAGGTGGATGCAGCATCAGAGTGATGCTGCATCTGTCCCTCACCACCCCTGTATTGAGAATTGAGCGATCAAACAGCGCTGATCGCTCAGTTCTCCCCTCTGCCCTGAGCAGAGAGTACTGACTGTTAGTCACTGGCTCTCTGCTCTTCCTTCCAGCGCTCTCTGGAGCACTAGGCATGTGGAGGTGGCGGGAGCAGGTGGCTCAGTCTCCAGCGGCTCACTGAGCAGCTGAGACAGGTCACGGTCCAGGCACCTGTGTCGATCCCAATTATACAAAATGGGTCACATGAGTGCAAAATGAACTGCACTCCTGTGATCCATAAGAGAAGTAGAGCCAAAATAACTTTAGCTATACTTCTCCTTTAAATTGGATTTAAACTTAAATTTTTATGTCTTCTGCAAAAAATAAAAAAGGTTCCCTTCCTGCTAACAGTTTTTTAATATTGTGTATGGAATGCCACATACCGTACATGCTGTGTATTGTACAATCCTGGTATTTTTCAGGTAGAAGAGACGGGAGCTAGGACTGTGCCAACTCCTTTGCACATGCACTAGGGTTACATCATTAGTGTGCAGTAGTGAATGAAGAATAAATATGCTGGACCCAGAGAAAAAAAACAGGAAAAGATGGCAGCAGCAAGCAGTGACAAGGGAAAGTGTGGGCCTTACACTTCTATAATTGAGGGCTGCCATAATTGCACATTATGCCTGCACATTATAACAACTGCTTCAGGGACACCATGCAGATTGGGCTTCACTTAAAAGAGCAGTAAAGGGGCTTTAGAACCACTAACCACTCTAGCTGCAGAAAATTTGGAACAATTCATACCCATAGTTCACAACAAAAATGCTATGAATTTAAAGATGAGTTTCTCCCCAGTGTTTGCAGCCGCGGAGGTAAGTAAGGGCTTGTTTTCCAACTTGCTAAGAAGGCATAAAAGCGAAGAAAAAGCAGAAAAATGCATCTCTTTAAATCCCATTGAACTCTTCACACTGGTCAGTTGCTTTTCAGGCTGCTTTTACACTGCTTTATTGTAAAAACCCATAATCTTCTTCTGTTTTTTTAACAGAAAAAACAATCAGTAAGAAAGGGCCCTAAAATGCACCAAACAGGCAACAAAAAATGCCTTTTAAAAACACAACGGAAACGCAACTGACCGGTGTGAAGAGTTCCATAGGGTTTAAAGAGATGCAATATTTTTTTACAATGGAGCAGTGTGAAAGTAGCCAAAAATCACAATTGAAATGCAACTGAGAGGAGGATTTAAAGGGATGCATTTTTCATGCATTTTTCTTCTGCTTTTTTTTTTACCTGTAAAACGAATCAAAAATGATCAGTGTGAAAGGCCCAAAAAGTACCTATAAATAGCCAATGTTTTCTGACTGAGCAACATCTGAGAAGCACACCCCCATGTCCTACAAACTAGTGCATGCAGTATGCAGAATCTCCAGAGAATCTCCAGCAGGCGATAGCAAGATAAGAAAAAAGCAAATTGGTTGCACTATGGTAAAGTATCCACAAGATGGTGCAGAATCAGTTTTTAGGTTCAGATTGGGTCCTGATAGTATGTGCTTGAATGCCCATATCCTGATCCTGGGTTAAAGTTGCCTATTGGTTGGATATTCAGTGATGATCCAGTTTTCAACAGGTACAGATTCAGATGTGGGGTTAAGTCTTTTTAGCAAACATTTCCACCATTTATCTCATAGAGAATGATTTGCCAACTCTGCTTTTAACAGGTTGGGCAAATCACTGAAAGCTGATATAAGATTAGTTCTTGGAAACACATAGAGCAAGTAAATGTCCCAAAATGCTTCAGTGAAAATAATACCCCAAAAAATGCTTTAGTGACAACACTGTTTGCTCTTTGATCTGTTGTCTTTGCTCTCCTCTATCAGTTTGTGTACTGAAGTATCTTCCTCCCTCCCGTTTTTAACCGACACAGCATGATGAAATAAAGAATTAACCGGACTTTTACACCTCCTTATTTCTATAATTCATATTCTTTAATAGAGGGGAAGGACAAACGAGCGAGACTACACCAATATTCAGTATCCACTTGGGGATAAGTTGAAACCAAAAACGCCATCAGCGGCAGCCCCTAGCCAAGCACGGTATGAACTGATCTGTCTGTCTGTCTAGTATATTTTTCTTTCTTTTTCTTGTTCTCTCTCTATTTATTTTTTATTTTTTGTATGCGGTTTGTATTATAAATTTGCATAACATATCAGGGTTTTTTTTTTTTAAAAAGCTCCTTAGCACTTCTAAGTTCTCTGGCAGTTCCAGGTTGATTTTAGTGCTAAATACGTACATAACAAAGAAAAAGGTGCACAGTCGCTCTTTGTTCGCAAGATCACACAAATCAAAATTTGCCGCTTTGGTTGCAAAACCAAAACTTAAAGTAGAAATTCACTCATCCAATGAACATTGACTATTTATAAACCTTATGCTGCTTGCATTAGTAAGTAGAAAGGAAGTTATAATACTTGTTAACCTATGTATATATATATATTTCATTCTTCAGGAAGGGTTTTCTCCACTAAGCACAACTTTCTGTCTGCATACCCTGAGCTAAGGGCAAATGGATTTAAGGAAGTAAATACTACTTGAAACATCTGCCCTAAACATGTGCCCTCAAGATGGCCACAGCCAGAAATGCTAGGGGTTTTTTCTTTCAAATTGATTTCTCTTGCAAAATGAAGCAAGGAGACATGGATGGATGAGTGAATTTGCTTTAAATCTTAAAAAACATATTAAATGTTTTTGGTTTGTGATGCTCAGATTCAGTGTAGTTCTGCTTTAACATATTTTCTTGTAAATTGCACATGTGAACTGGGGTTTTGATAACTTGCATATTTTTTTAAGTTAAGAGAAAATATATTTTAGTGGTTTTTTTTTTTGTTTGTTTAACAAATGCATAACTGCATTTCTTGATGTTATTTTATCTGCCTTGAGTTTAGCTTTTTGCACCTGTATTTTGATAAAATAAAAAGTCCCTTAAATTGTAACTTCATCCAAAGCTTATCCAAAAGCTTTTTTTCTCTTTAGTTCATTGACGGCCACAGCTCCTGATCTCCTTAACCATTGGGTTATATTGCCCCCTAACAGGAGTAGGACACTAGGCAGAATAAAGGTCTGGCAACACCTATGGGCAGTCCCAGGGGGTATACTCCTTCTCTCTGCTATAGGTACTCAGTTTTTTCTGCCTAGTCAGGAGTATGGACCTAGTCTCTTGCTGGGATCTCTGGTCCTGCCAGATTTTTTCCTTTTGGATATAATTTTTTTCTCCTGTTTTTTTCCTGTGAGATCTGAAATCAACTGCTGGACTTGGCGACAGGCTGGATAGTCTAGATCCAGTGGTCACCCCAGTTTGGCCAACTAGCGCACGCAGGCCTCAGCTCCACGCTTGGACAGCCTTGACATAGCCCCACTGGACAGGGGCTGGCCTGCAAGTTAAACGCCTCGTGAGATTGCATATGACTGGGCTTTGGCCCGAATCCCAGCGTTCCTCCTTCCCTATTTCAATGGTGGAGGGTTCTGTCTGGAGCGGTGCCCGCCTGGTTCCTCGTATGGTGGGTGCCTGATTGTGTGTACTTTCAAGGCGGTTCCGTTTGCACAGTTCCATAAGAGGTCCCTGCAGATTCTGGCCAAATGGGAGAAGACTCCGCAGTCTCTGGACAATCAGATCCGGTTGAGCCAGGGAACGAAGGAGTCCCTGATATGGTGGCTTCGTTCTCCAGCGATTCGGCTGGGCAAATCCTTCCTCCCCTTGTATTGGACAGTTGTCACCATGGATGCCAGCCTGTCTGGCTAGGGAGGCGTCCTCCGCAAAAATTCTGCTCAAGGGATCTGAACACTGGAAGAGTCCAGACTACCGATCAATGCCTTGGAACTCCAAGCGATCAGACTGTGACTGGACCATTGGATGGATCGTCTCCAGGGATGTCCAGTGCGGATTCAAGCGGACAATGCCACGGCTGTGGCTTATGTCAATCACCAAGGGGGCACAAAAAATGTCCTGGCAGCTCTGGAGGTAGCCGGCATTCTAAGGTGGGCAGAACGGTGCGTTCCAGCCCTCTCAGCCGTATACATTCACGGGGTGGAAAACTGGCAGGCGGATTACCTCAGTAGGCAGGTGTTGGACCAAGGGGAGTGGTCCCTTCATCCAGAGGTGTTTCATCAGTTGCATCTTCGGTGGGGCATCCCCGAGGTGAATCTGTTGGTGTCTCGGCTCAACCCAAAGGTCCAGAGGTTTGTGGCATGGTCACGGGATCCTCTGGTGGATGCCACAGACGCGCTGGTGGCCCCATCAGGGTCAGTATCATATGATTTACGCCTTCCATCCTCTCAATCTTCTGCCAAGACTCCTACGCAGGATCAAGGCAGAAGTGTTTCCGGTCATCTTAGTGGCCCTGGACTGGCCTTGCTGGGCTTGGTATGCCGATCTGGTGCTGCTGGTTGCCAAAGTTCCGGATGCTTCCTCTCAGAGAGGATCTGCTGTCTCAAGGACCAATCTTCCATCCTGCTTTACAGTCGTTGGCTTTGACAGCTTGGCTGTTGAACTCCAGGTGCTGATGGATAGAGCTTTGTCTGAGTCTGATTCCAACGCTGTTAAAAGGTAGGAAATCTACTTCTAGGAAGATCTATCATCGTATTTGGAAGAAGTACATTGTGTGGTGTGAGTCTCTTGGGGTTCATCCTCTTTCTTTTTCGGTGGCTTGAATCTTGACCTTCCTTCAACGGGGGGTTGAGCAGAAACTGGCCTTGAGTACTATCCAGGGCCAGGTGTCAGCCTTAACGGTGTTTCAACGGCCCTTGGCCACACACTCCCTGGTGCGTATTTTTCTTCAGGGAGTTTGGCACTTGGTTCCTCCAGTGCGGTCTCCGTTGCCGCCTTGGGACCTCAATTTGGTGCTTTCAGTTCTCCAGAAGCCTCCGTTTGAGAATCTTCACGAGATTCCCCTGATTATGCTGATTATCCTCTATGTGCAGGGTGTTGGAATTGGCGGAGTTATCCTGTCGTTCAGGTTGTCTCTGATTTTAATTTGAATGAAGACATTGTGTTGCCTTCCTTGTGTCCCAGACCAAAACATCCGAAGGAAATTGCTTTGCATGCCTTGGATGTTGTCCAGGCTTTCACAAAGTTCTATAAAGTGGATGTGTTGGCATCTACGGATGTTTTCGTTTGGCTACAAGGTTTTGCAGGCTGCTGTTTAGAGGCCCTAGTCTTCTTTGAGTATGTATTGTTTTTTTCAGGTTTGCTCCAGTTGTTTTGGTTGAGCTCCTGTTTACCTGGTTGGCTATAGTTAGCCATGGGAATTAATTTTTTGCTGTTCCCACCCCTCATGTTTAACACTGATTTGGGACGTCCCAATGGCTAAGATAAGGAGTTGTGTCCATCAATGAACGAAAGAGAAAATGGGATTTTTGACTTACCGTAAAATCAATTTCTCTGATGTTCACTGACAGACACCGCACCCACCCCTCTGTGGAGTTGTAATTCTTCTGACATGCTTGTAACAAAACAGAGTACCTATAGCAGAGGGAGGGAGTATACCCCCTGGGACTGCCAATGGGTGTTGCCAGACTTTTTTTTCCACCTAGTGTCCTATTCCTGTAGGGGACAGTATAACCCAATGGTAATGAAAATCAGGAGATGTGTCCGTCAATAAACATCAGAGAAATGGATTTTACAGTAAGTCAAAAATCCCATTTTTCCCTTCTTCTTTTTTTTTTTTTTTTTTTAATTTACACATTTGATTTCCTCTCTGTTTCGTTGGCAGGGTTAGCGATGATTCCTCCTGTGTCTATCAGAATCTGAATATTAGAAGCACACATGTGTCAAGCACTAGCAATGCTGGCAGATAATCCTTTCCACTTGTACAGATGCACTGTTCCTGAAAAAGTAAGAATTGCCTTTCATTGCCTGTTATGTACTCCTGTTTGGGGTGTCCGATGTAGTAAGAGCATAAAGACATTTTAGGGGACATAATCTTGAAGATCAGCTTTAATGTGTTTTTTTCCAGCATATATTTTGAGCTACAATTCTAATATTTAGCTCAAAGTAATGTTTTGTGTGAATTTTTCATGCTTGCTGTAACATGTTTACCTTAGCATATAATACATTGTGATTCCTAGATCCTTTGTATATCCCTTGGAGCAAAGCCTCATACACAGGATGAGAATATTGGGCGAATGATCCTTGTCTTTTTTTTTTTTTTTTTGCATGCTAGTCTCATATCGAAAACCAATAGGTTACTAAAATTACAGGGAAAAAAAAACTCCAAAAGAATCAGGGAACTAACTTTTTTACAAAGGAGATTATTAATGTCAGCCCACATGTTTCTCCGAATTGATTTCTGTTAAATGCTGCGATAAAAAACTCAAGTGCATTCAAATGCATTGAGAGTACATTTGTTGATATTGGTGGTAAGAATGGAAGGAGAAGGGCCCTATCGTTCTCATTTGGAAATCCCCCTTAATGACATAACATTTTGTGTGAAGACCCTGTTTAAAATTGGATTTTTTTAAAGAAACAGTGAGTTTGTAAATGACTACCGTATATGCTTGAGTATAAGCTGACTTTTTTAGCATGTTTTTTTATGCTGAAAAAGCCCCCTTCGGCTTATACTCGAGTCACAGTCTCACTTACCTTTCCCCGGTCAGTGCGCATGGGTCGCCGCCGCTCGGGAAAGCCCGTACACGTTCGGCTATTCCTGGGCAGACGGCACATGCACGGTGAGGTGTTGGTGCCGGGCGGCGCCATTTTTAAATGTAAGGTGGAAAGGTAAGAGAGACTCTTCCACGGCCCCAGCTTCTCCTCAGGAGATGCAGTGCTGCGGGCATGGTACAGGAGATTCTCTTGTATCATTCCTGCAGCACTGCATCTCCTGTGCCATGCCTGTGTACTATCTCCTGTGCCATGCCTATTACCATGCCCACAGCCCTGCATCTCCTATACCATGTCTTCAGCCCCTGTTTTGGGTATTGTGGTGGTCCAGTTGGGTCCAGTAGCTGCTGCATTTCCCACCCTAGGCTTATAATCGAGTCAATACGTTTTCCCAGTTTTTTTAGGTATGATTAGGTGCCTCGGCTTATATTCGGGTCGGCTTATACTCAAGTATATACAGTAGTTTGTATCCTGTGAAATGTATGGACTCGATACAGTCCACCATTATACCTCATAGTTTATTCACAGATTAATTGTTGTGCTGTGAGGAAAAGAACACCTCTGGCTGACACATAGCAGAACTCTGCAAGGGATATAGCACTCTGCATAGTCTCAAACGGTGGAGTTAATGTAAACCTATCATAATAGAAAAAGTGAAGCTGTCAATTGCTGACTAGTGAAGCCTAAAAATAAAATCAGTAATGGCACCTTCCATCATTTTCTGTTTCAGTAGTGTTTATTGAATGTTTAACAATTTAAAGTTGGCAAAACATAGGAACAGAGAGAATGCGTAATCTATGCATATTTTTTTTTTTCTGCATAATGTAAAGAAGGCCTTGCAAGGCAACAACGCAAGCTATTAGTCTGTTTGAGCATTCAGAATGTGCACTAGGAGTGACAATCCCGGGCATATCCCCTCCCGGGGCTGCGGATTAGTTAGAGGAGTAAATTGAATAGGCTATAGTCTTTGTGGTGGGCAACCGGGGCCAGAAAAGGGTCAGTAATCAGAAAAGAGCAGCAGGGGAATAGGGGGGGAGACAGGACCAGGAAAGGACTTGGGGGGGGGGGGGGGGGGATGTTGAGGTACGGAGCAAGAAAGGGAAAAAGAAGAAAAAATTGAGTGAGGGAGGAGCAAGTTCTTACTGGAATGAGCATCCTGATGTCAACAATCTTATCATGAAAGTTTACGTAATAAAGAGGGAATGGTCAAAATTTACTGATAAAGGATGTGTAGTCCAAGGCTCCTAAATTCTGTGGAATTTATGTAGTCTGTCATCCAGAGTGGCTACCATTTTTTTTAATCGTCATGGATAAGTTAAAGTGGTTGGAAAGCCTAAAGGTTTTTCTTCTTAATGCAATCTATGCAGTAAGGTGAAAACCTTAAAACCTTCTGTGCTGCAGACCCCCCCCCCCCCCCTTTTTTTTTCTTACCTGAGCCTGATCTGATCCAGCAATGTGATGTCTCTCTCCTTTGAGTCCCGCTGTCTGTGTCAATGGATGCAGCAGCAGGATGTGGGAGCAGCTTTCTGTGGGGGCACCCAATGAAGAGGAGGGGCCTGGATCATCGGGGGACGGGGGGCACCCCAGAAGAAGAGGATCGGGGCTGCTCTGTGCAAAACAATTGCACAGAGCAGGTAAGTATAGGCATGTTTGGTATTTTTATTAAAAACCCCTGTAATGCGAGATGTAAACTCCTTGAAGGGGATAATTGGTTTTCTTCAGGACCTAGCTGGGTAGGACCTTACCTGAATAGGCAAACCGAAATCAATTTTAGTACAGTCATCTGGCTTCTTATTCTGAGGGGCTTCCACTGGGTCAATGTCAAGTTGTCCTTTAAAACAGATGAAAGTCTTGACCAGAATTTCTTTAGAGTTTTTATATAGGAAGCCACAAATAAAACCATGTAGGACTTAAGGCTGCCATACACCGAAACAGCCAAAATTCAAGCCATGGTTGCCCCTGTTAAATCAATTGGTTCAACAAAAGTCAATTGTTAATCAACTTTTGTTAAAAAAACAGTGTGGAACATTGTTGGCCAGACAGTGGCGGCATCCAATCAGATGCTGTTACTTTTCTGGTATTTTGACAGCTGCGGGTGCCGGCTGTCAAAATACAATTGCTGGCAAGGTAGATTTCATAAGTCTGCTCCATTTAGCATATAGGGGGGAATCTGTTAGATTTGTTTCATTGTCTGCAGGCTCAGTGAAAGTTATCCGTACCATCCCTAGTCTATAAAGGCTGTAATCTTATTATATTTCTGTGTTATCTTTGAAACCTGACGCCATACACAGATATTTTTTATAATCTACACTGATCAGTGATATAAAAAGTGTCATGAATCCATTAGCCTAAAACATTATAGAGGTGGTACATTAAAGGTACAAATGGTTGCATATCTTTAAATTCTGCCTCGTCATAATGCCTCCCCTTTTGTACTTATTTGTGATTATCTACTTCTTTAGCTAAGTAGCAGAAAAAGCCATTCACTATACTGTAAATAAAACAATTTGACATTTGTTCTATGGAAATGTCAAAAGTCATCTTGTATCTTTCTCAAGAAGCATTAGCTTTGATTACACGTCTATGAATGTACAGGAGTTCATTTCTAATGTAGAGCAATGAAATAACTGACACTTTGTTCTCTTCATTCCTTTTGTAGGATGGCACCTTTTGTCTCCTAGTCCCTGGCCAAGGCTGTCCGAAGTTGCCTTCAGCTCCGCAGCTTACTCTGCCTTGCCTTCGAGCCAGCTCCAGAAGGGGGTCGACAAGTGTGAGAGAGACGTGAGCTTGATGCACTTGTAATGGAGAACACACCTACCGTAACTTATTACAGAACAATCTTTATTTGCCTCAGTTGGTTTGGCATAGTATTTATTTAAGTGCCTCAGAAAAAACAACTGAGTTTTAAATCATTTTATTTGTTACTTTTTTTTTGTTTTACTTGGTTTTGTAAAAATGTGTAATAAAAAATATATATATATAAAAAAAAAAAAATGTTTTCACTCACTATATATCGGTGTTCTGGCAGAGTATTTTTTGTTTAGCTAGAATAGACTTCACTTGTATCATTGTAGTGTTCAAAATAGGCAGAAATGGTGCCACCGCTAGCTGTTGCTCTTGGACTTGGAAAAAATACATCAGCTACTGTTACGGAAGAGGAGAACTGCTTTGGAAAGTCAAAGGAACTAAAGTAACCCTGGAAGAGATAATCTGAAGCAAAGAGCTGGATGTGCTTTCATGGCAGCCAGAAAACCGTTGTACTCCTCTCATATGGCAGTCTGTACTATCCCTTATAAAGACGTACTTACCGAAATGGTAACTACAAAGGTGTGCCTATTCCTTAACTGGATAATAAGTGGTGCTTAATGATCTTTGGCACAATTTACTAAGCTATAACAATAGTAGTAATGACCATTATTTCTAACAATACAAGTCAGTATTGGCACATGGGGTGAAATTGCTCCCCCAACTCACTCCTCAACATGTTTTCTTGGCTGTAAGACTCATCCACTACCCATCTTCTCCATTTCTTCTATTTGCGAATAATTGCTCCAACAGTTGTCTCCTTCTCACCAAGCTTCTTGCTGATGGTCTTGGAGCCCATTCCAGCCTTGTGCAGATCTTGTGCAATCTTGTCCCTGACATGCTTTGACAGTTGTTTGGTCTTGCTCAAGATGGTGAGGTATGAATGGAAGAACTAGATTCTCTTAAAAACTCCGGAAGAAAATTTCACCATTTTGATTCTTTATTAATAATATGATTCAAATGTATTTTTTTAATTAAACTATAATAACCTGTAATTTTTCTTTTCCCATAGTTTTTATTGGTAAATTTTAGGTAATGCATATGAAACTGATACAAATGTTTAATAAAGAAAATGTATTTTTCATCTAAATCAACCAATGATAACATACAAAACTGGAGGAGACCTTTACATCTACCCCCTTTAAGTAGAATTCCCAGACTCCAGATAACCAGTTTGGGGGGGTAGTGAAGGAAGAAGAAAAGAGAATTTGTGTTTCAAGCTATGACAATACTGCGAACTTCAAATCACATCAGGTCAAAAAGTATTGTGGGGGATTTCCACAACTTTCCTATCACAATGCGGGCCGCCAAAAAGACAAGCGATCGGCTTCCTCACTCATTGCGGAACTTCTAAAATTGAGTGGCCCAGTAAGGCCTCTTGTAAATTCTTTTTAAGGTTTGTGCCTGTTAATGAGTAGAGAAAATTGTAGAACCTAATCCAGAATCTACCGATTTTTGGTCATTCACACCAAATATGGAGGAACGAACCGTCTTGGGAACAGCCTCCAAAGCCATGTGGGGTGGCTCCTGGGATGTAGGAGGCCAATCTTGTTGGGACCATATACCATCGAAGTAGCACTTTGTAATTTGCCTCTATAATATGTTCTGGATGCATTTCCAACTAGTTTGTGCCAATGCTCAAGATCCGACTCCACTTGCAGGTCCTGTTCCCATTTTAGCATATACCATTGTTTAGAAGAATATGACATTAGCATTGAGTTAATTGCTGATATCAAACCATATTGTTTGTCGCCTGTTCTGCATACATTGTCAAAGGCAGTCTGGCTAGCAATATCCCCTAATCATTGTATCGGCTGTAAGAAACGAAGTAGTTGTGTATAACAGTAGAACTTATGTTTTTTTTATTATCTTAGCTTCTTGTAATTCCCTGAGCAGCAGGTTTAGGACTAGGAGAGAGGACCAGCTCTATGATTAAGTCCAACTTTACTGCATGGCACAGTGCTGTAAGTGTTAACTTAGGGACAGGTAGAATATTCCCATCACACACATTACCTGGAATGGCCTGAAACAAGTGGGTGCTGTAACAACTATCAGTCGGGAACCGGTGTCAACACAAGTCAAAGCATATATCGGCAGCAAATCAAATAATGCCCAAGAATGTAGGAAAGTGATCACATTACAGTAGTAGATTTCATTTTACTGCTGTAACGTGATCACATTAATAAATTATTGGACTTTTTTTTTTTTAAGATCTGTGGTAAGTTGGTGATATATGCTTTGACTTTTGTTAACACTAGGACAGAAGTGAGCAGGGTGATGACCATATTAGTGTGGTGATCCTTCTTTGTTCAATCAGTGCTCTGGGGATGGATAGGCGACTAAGCTGTATTCTTTACCCACAGTAGAAAAAAGTGAGGTCCCCAGCTTGGTTATGCAATTTGAAATCATTACCATCATGTGAGTTGATAAGCAGAATAAGGTCAGCCATAGATGATGCGATTTTCTTTCCTGTAACCATAGGTTGCAGGAAAGAAGGTCGTTGATTCCCCATGAGTAGCTGTCCCTGCCGAGAGAACACAGTGAATATGGCCAGCAGCTATCCGCTGGCAATAATCACATGCTGGAAATCCGACATGCTGGTTATACCCAAATTGGCCGGTCCCTGTTGAGCAGCCCGAGATTCGAACGTCTATGGCCAGCTTTACACATATTTTTGAGCAGTAAAACTGTTCACGAGGTAAAAGAGGTATGTTAATAATTGTGGTTGAACAGAATTACATGTATTTTTAAAGGTAAGTTAAGCATATGGAATTGGATCTCAGGTGTGTGCCTAGCTGTTTTTTCCCCCAGAATTGTGAAGATGTCAAGAAATGCATAAGTAACTAGACAACCGATTAAACAAATCTATAGTATGAATCCCTTTGAACGGCCCTCTTTAGGCATTTGACCATAGTTTGCATGCCAGTCAAAAGCTAATTGGGTCCCGGTTCACAATGGTGTGATGCAGGAAACCCTGCAATTCAGGGCCGGTTCCTGCATCACACCTGAGTCGCACACTGGTTCACACTGAGATCTGGGAATCGCTGGGGGTGTCAATGTAAGTGATGTAGTGATGCCCCCCAGAATTGGATCACATTGCGAACTTTGAAATGGTGCAGGAATTGGATCGCATAGGTGTGAACACCCATGCAATCCAAGTGCGGACCAAAAAAAGGGTCCTGCACCGTTTTGGTGCGAATGAGATGTGATTTCAGCCATAGAGTTTGTATGAAATCGCATCGCCCAAACATTGCATGTAATCTGCACAGCAATGCGGTGCGAATCACATGCGATATTTGGCATTGCACTAGTATGAACCGGCCCTTACTGTGGATCTGCTCAGAAGAAGGAATGTGATCTGCTTGCAGTATATTTGTGATTTGAGAAATTTAACTGTCATGCCCACAGAACTCCATTACCAAGAAATGCACAGAGATCTTAGTATAGATGTTCACTCACAATTTAAAGCTGAACTCCAGGATAAGCAAATATTGTCTAAAAGGCATTTAAATCTTGGTATATTTAATCCTGATCTGTTCTGTGAAACTTCTCTGTGTGCAGGAGCTTCTTGTAAAGATGACCAGTCACTGCTGCACTCTCTACTTGTGCAAGGTTACTGGTCTTGTATCCGATGTCCCTGTAGTTTTCTGTGGGCAGCCTGTAGTGGGTGGTGTGTTCCCTCCCACAGCTTTGCTATGTACAGCACAGTGATCATATCTGGGTTTGCAAAGGCATTTGGTACACACAGTGTATTTATACTGTATATTGTGTGGCTATTGAGGAAAGTTTCTGTGCCTGGAGTTCAGTTTTAAAGCTGAAGTCCAGGATTAACAGATATTTTCTAAATACAAGACGTGTATTTTTGAATCTTGGTATTTTTTGTGTATTTTTTCCAGATCTGTGCGGTATGCCAGCACTATTCATAGACTCTATTCAGAGCATCCTATAATGAAGACCGGTCATTGCTGTGTTCTCTCCTTGTACAGGGTGTCTGGTCTTCTCCTCCCCTCCTGTAGTTTTCTGTAAGCACAGACATGAAAGTGGGGGGTGTCATGGCGCTCTTCTAATATCCCAAGGTGGTACAAGGAATGTGGGTGGATGGGAGGGGGGGGGTTATGGGGCTGCGTGGGGGGGAACAAAGTTTGGTACTGTAGGGAAGCTATAGTCCGCGGCAGCCGGCTGAAGCGTGGAGAAGCCCTGAGAGATGCAAGAAAGGAGAGAGCGGCGCCAGCTTAGTATAGTACAAGTTTATTTAACACTGTTAAAATTGGTGACTCACTGTCCGAGGTTGGGTGAGACCGGTACACAAAGACTGTTAGGGTCATCCATCTTCCTCTTCCAGGATAGTGGTCATAGGAGAAGGTGGTGAGGTTCCAGAGGTATAGCCGAGCCGCTGTGGGGCTGCTAGTTGTCACTGGCCGCGGCGGAGCATGCACAACAGGGCTCCGGCTGCCGACTTCTGATCCCTGATGACATCACTTCCTGGCAGGAGAAAAATAGGGGTTGCACGCGTTCAGAGCATCCGTGCTCCTTCGTCAGGCGATCTGTTTTCTGTAAGCAGACTGTAGTGGGTGGAGCTGCTGGGTCCCTTCTACAGCTCTGCTCTCTGCACAGGCTATGTACAGCACAGTGATGATGTCATCGCTACCTTTTATAAGTTAATATCTGGATTTCTAAAGACATTTGTCACACACAGTGTATTTAAATCCTTTGGCGAAGATTTACTAAAACTGGTGCAGCTGGGCATAGTAACCAATCAGGTTCTAACTTCAGCTTGTTCAATTAATCCTTGACAATAAAACCTAGAAACTCATTGGTTACTGTGCACAGCTGCACCAGATTCTGTGTGCACCAATTATAGTAAATCTCCCCCTTTGTGTCTGTAGTGGTATATATACACTATATTACCAAAAGTATTGGGACTCCTGCCTTTACATGCACATGAAATTTAATGGCATCCCAGTCTTAGTCCATAGGTTTCAATATTGAGTTGGCCCACCCTTTGCAGCTATAACAGCTTCAACTCTTCTGGGAAGGCTGTCCACAAGGTTTAGGAGTGTGTCTATGGGAATGCTTAACCATTATTCCAGAAGTTATTCCAGAAGCGCATTTGTAAAGTCAGGCACTGATGTTGGAGAGCTGGTCTGGCTTGCATTCTCTGCTCTAGTTCATGCCAAAGGTGTTCTGTCAGGTTGAGGTCAGGACTCTGTATAGGCTCATCCCTCTGTGCAGGCTCACCCCAAACTCGCTCATCCATGTCTTTATGGACCTTGCTTTGTGCACTGGTCCAAATCATTTGGTGGAGGGGGGATTATGGTGTGGGGTTGTTTTTCAGGGGTTGGGCTTGGCCCCTTAGTTCCAGTGAAAGAAACTTAAGGTGTCAGCATACCAAGACATTTTGGACAATTTCATACTCCCAACTTTGTGGGAACAGTTTGGGGATGGCCCCTTCCTGTTCCAACATGACTGCACACCAGTGCACAAAACAAGGTCCATAAAGACATGGTGAGTGAGTTTGGGGTGGAGAAACTTGACTGGCCTGCACAGGGTCCTAACCTCAACCCGTAAGAACACCTTTGGGATGAATTAGAGTGGAGAATGTGAGCCAGGCCTGCTCGTCCACATGAGTGCCTAACCTCACAAATGCGCTTCTGGAAGAATGGTCAACATTCCCTTAGACCCACTCCTATACCTTGTGGACAGCCTTCCCAGAAGAGTTGAAGCTGTTATAGCTGCAAAGGGTGGGCCAACTCAATATTGAACTCTATGAACTAAGACTGGGATGCCATTAAAGTTCATGCGTCCCAATACGTCCAGAGATCAGCTTTAAATCTCCAGTCAGGTATACTACATGATGAGCTGATTGAATTGTTCAGTGCAGGGTATCAAATTTTCTTTACTAGCTCTACCTTTGGCCTACTGCAGCTCTCATACACGGAAGCACTAGTAGGGTTTAGCGTCTTCCACTCCACTTAGCTATTCACAGAATGCCATGTATTCCGAGAATGGTTCATAGTAGGTAACTGCTAGTTCCTAGGGGTTCCCTTCATACATTTTCCTCATTCTCCTCCTCATCTTGGGTTGCCAGCTTTGTCTATCACAAATTAGCAACCATGGGTTAGGAGAGCCATGTTTGTAATGGAGATAGAAACTTCTAGACATATTAGTAGGCAATTAATTACACTTTTTTTTATTGAAAAGAAAAATGGTTCTTGTGTTTATATTCCGTTACATCACCTTTTTCTGTAGGAGGCACCATTTGAATAACGATCTAATGTTTTACCTTTTCAAGAATGTTGAAAAAGTCAACAATTACTTTTTTTTACGTGACTATAAGTAGGCTGTCTTTTCTGTACTTTCTTTCTGAAAACGCTAGTTATCTGGCTGTCACACTGGTCCAATAACTTCAATACTTTGAGTCACTGACCCAGAACAAGCCTGCAGTTCTGACTTCACTATTACTTTACTTGCTGCAAGTTTGCCCATCTTACGAAGATGGTCAGCAATGCTAGTCTCCCATATTTCTCCCAGTATAGTCGTGATAATTATTTCTTGTGCTTTACTTTGACAGTTTCCAATATAAACAAATTAATAAAACCACCCAAGCTACAAGTATTTTAAAAAATATCATATTTTTATTAAACAGTTTGCACTTACATATTGTATGAATAAAATACTGTTTAAGCTTTTATTTTTACAGTACATCACATAGTCATGGCAATTGATTCACGTTTCCAGTTAAGTGCTTAATTAAGTTAACAAAATAAGACTGACCGGTAAATAAATATTCTTCTTTCTATTTTACAGCATTTGTTATCAAACTGAGATCTGAGCCTTTTGTAAAAAGAAAAAATTGGTAAGATGGAGGATAAGTGCACTTTTGAAAAAAAAACAAATCATAAGCAGAAATTGAGCCAGGAACAAAGGGATATAAATGAATAGCCCATTTAAAGATAAACTATAAATCAGGTTTTACTGCAATAGTCTGCTGGATTTCTCCTGCAGTACTATTTTTCTTCCAGTAGATGTCCTCAGTCTGATTTCTGTATCATTTCAACCTATTTCCTCTGAGTCCAGGTCATTCTGCGCCTAGTCTTATGGGCCATACATACTATAAGATTTTCTGAAGACTTTTTCCTTTAGACTTACCAAAACCATATAATATGAGGTCAAACCTAAACACTTTCAATTTGTATGCAATCTGGCAGGCCCTTGCACTACATAGAAAAGGTAAATCTGAAGGAAATCTAACCACAAAAGTTGGATAGTGTGTATCCAACCTATGACTGGACATGAGCACATTAACTGATTGGTTCCTTGTACTGCTTCTTCCTCTCAAAACCCAGCTCTGCTGTACAGGAAATGCAAGAGGCTAATACCAGGTCAAGTTCAGGTACTTGCATTTAAAAATATATTTAATGTTCTATTTATTACAGTGCTGCAATAATGTCCTTTTACATCTGCCTAGAGTTCCGATTTAAAGTGTACGTAAAGTAAAAATAGTTTTTCTTTTACAATAGCAAAGAGCTAAACACCTATCGGGTTATTTTTTATTTGCCTGTGTGGCGGTTTCTCTTTACTTCTGTCTAGAGACGCAACAGGAAACAAGAGAAAATCTTTCCAAACTGAATATAGTTCTATCCTAGAGTGTTGTCACAAAAGCGGGTGATCCCATTGGAAGCTTTTTCCCTCCTCTCTGCTGACATCTCTAAGATTTCAGATATTCCCTCACCTTCTGTCTTTGTGACTAAAGGATGGGTGAATCACTCTACTGGGGACCTTTACATACACCTTTATATATTCCAAGCAACTAAAGCAAGTTTGCAAGGATATCCTTTTTACATTTTCTCCACGATTTTCTCATTCTTGAGTGTTATCAAGGGTCCAGCCAGCAGAATATCCTGATTTGATCTGGGAAGTTATAAAGCTTCTCTGGATTATTTTAGAAGCGTATGCTTCTAAAGGCTTTCTCAGAATTGGCTAATAGAGGTCGTATGGAATGGTCTCTGCTTGAAGTAAATCTGTCATAATAGAAATAAGGGAATCCATCATCACTTTAAAAAACGTACTAGTTCCCTGGCTTTGAAACTCATGACGTCACTACTTTGTGGCTCATTGACCCAGATGCATGCATTTGGGCTCTTTACTCTGGCTAAACCTCAGTGACTCAGTGGGGTTGATTTACTAAGGCCCTGCTCACACCTGAGCATTTTTCAGCTCGTAAAACGCTCATCTCTGAACTCTCAAAACACCCAACAAGCAAAATCCCATTCATTTCAATGGCCCCTGTTTACATCTGAGCATTTTGTTGCTTGAAGCAAAACGCCTGAAGCTCAAAAAAGTACATGAGCTTCTTTTTTTTTTTTTTTTTGGCAAATTACAGGTGTTTTTGTTAGATGTCAATACCTGCCTCCAAACACCTGAAAATAACGCCTGAAAAACACCTGAACCCCCCCCCCCCCAAAAAAAAAAAAAAAACGCCGGAAAACTAGATGTTCAGGTGTGAATGGACCCTAAGGGCAAAGAAGCTGTTCACTTTGCAAAGGAATGGGGTGACTTCCATCATCCTGTCGTGCAAGAAAAAAAATACCATTTTGTAGTTTTTTTCATTTTCTTTGCTGTGCAAAGGATAACTCCCTGGCAAAGTGAAAAACTCCTTTGCACAGCCTATTTTCCTTTAGTAAATCAAGCATAATAAGTAATAAAGCCATAGAATGAAAATCATACCTAGGGAACCTGCAACTTGGCTTTAGGTGAAGACCTCCTATTTTTATCATGATAGATTTACTTTCTCTGAAGATCCCTTTTTTTAGATTTTATATCTTTCTGTACACATACTAGTTCCTGGAATAAAAAAGTAAGCTGCTTATTGTCAACCTAAGAAATTGTTCCCCTAATGTAGGAACAACAGGTACACTTTATTATTCAAGATGCAAGAGCACTTTAACCAAGATCAGCCAATCCAATATGGTTTCTTTTAGTGTTATTGAAATTTTTAAATACGTGTTTGATGGTCCTATTTAGAACCTGTAGTGAGAAAATATGCAGGTTTCCATTGCTGACCCCCCTCTTTCTAAAAATAATGTTGTCCTGGCCTGTCGTGCTTTAGTAGCATTCAGGCAACCGACCTGAGACAAGTATGGCGATTAGGAGCCCTGACCTTCACTGAGGCTATTCTGGTTTGTAGGTTTGTTCCAGGTTTTTGGGACTGACTTACTAAAGGTAAGTAGGCTGTCCACTTGTCAAGGACATTTTCCCCACAGATTAGCAATTGTGGTAAAGTTTCAGTTGGCAAAGGAAACCCAATCACTTTAAAAAAAAAATAATTTTTGGCTTGCGCATGATTGGAAATTCAAGAGCCTCACCTCATTCACTAAGCTCTGCGATAATTCCCTTGTAAAGTGAACAGCCTATTTGCTTTTGGTGAATCAACCCCTAGGCAGCAAGCCTTTCCAGAAGGGTAATAGCAATGATCTTCAACATTTCTCTCAGTGCACTTTTATTTTTTTTTCATCAGTAAGTACAGTTTTATTTTCAATTGTTCACAGTGTCAAAGTAACAAGGTATAAATAACAAAGACTTGAAAAAAATAAGTGCTTTCATTTCATGGCTTGTTCGCTGGATTCATGTCTTTAATGCAACGTTGCTGTATGACAAATCAGAAGCTTCATGTGTGAAAACCGGCCCACAGCAATCATTACTCCAGATGTGTCATTTTTCCAGCTCAGTCACTTAAAGTGCAACTAAACCCTTCTTTCCTTTATAGCCAAAGAAGCTGCCATCTTATGCCTCGTACACATGCAACAATTGTTGGCCGACTGATCGGCCGTCTTTTGTCCAGTGTTGTTGTGTTGGTTGAAATGTGCTCTAGACTGCACACACATTTTCTCGGCCAACAACAACCAACTTCAGAAGTGATGTCATGTGCTGGTTTACTTTCCGTGTGCTTTTTCTTCTCTGAGCATGCCCAGTCTTGCTCATCTGATTTTTGTCTGCCAAAATCTGTACTGACTGATGGAAAATCGGCCGTTCTGTTGACGGCCAACAAAAATTTTATAGCATGCACACCAGATTTTGTTTGGCCGAAAAGTCGCAGTCGGTTGTCGGAAGCATCATACCAACAAGCCAACGATCGGACGTTGGCCGAAAATTCATGGCCAACAATCGTTGCGTGTGTACGAGGCATTAGCCTCTGTTTAATCTGCAGGTTCTTTGATGCTGCACATGATCAATTATGATACCAGCCATTTAATGGCTGGATATTTCGGTTGAGAGGCCAATCAACCGCGACAGTTATCATTCATGGCATGTCTTGGATATAAAGGTTTTGGCACACAGTTAAATCTGTGGGCTTAGTTCCTTAAAATAAAGAGCAAAGCAGGTGCTGCGGACAATATGCGTGCCCACAGCTCCTCAATTTTTATAATACGTGGTCCCAATTGAACTTTGTCAGTTAAAAATAAACTTCCTGGCAATCTGTGATTTCACTTTCTATGAATGAAAATTTGTTCAGCTCACAATATGGCTGCCTGAACTGTGGCAGGCTAAATACCCAGCAGCTATCCAAACTGAAAAAAAAATCCAGCATTAAAAAAAGGTGAGGGCCATGGAATCTTTTTGTATACTGTCACTAAACATTCCAACCTTTTAGAACCACGACCCCTTGTTCTAAACCTCACATCCTTCGTGTTGCACTTTTTAATGTGTTCAATAGCATAAAATGTTTGTTTACAGCTCCATTAGGGCTGATACAAGATTGCAGTGGAACCTGGCATTTTAGAGGTATAAAAATCCAATCCCACACCTTAATGATTTTCATCTATTCACCCGGTTAAACGGTTATTTGTAGCAAATAAAAACCCACAACATGTCTCCACTGCTGTATGCCAGTTTTATGAGGCACTTAGGACTAAGGATTTTTATTTCCAGTAGCAGCATATACATTAAGCCAAGCTTTGGTGGAAGAGACAAGTGATTTTGTTTTGCAGTACATTAGACATGGGGTTATGGGAGAAATTGCAGAGATCAAGTAGAATTATTGAACGGTTATTATAAAAGGCTGTTGGCGCACAATGTTAATAATCCTTTGTATTTAGTCTTGGTTTTTCTAAAACTAGATATATATATATATATATATATATATTCAAATTTTTTTCTGGATAGTGCAATTAAAGGCTGAATGATAGGCATTACTGCATTTGTATATATCAAGCATATCAAACTCTAATAAAACAGCAAGTCAAATTGGGAAGACAAAATCTTTAAGGCGGCCACATTATGTCTACTGAGGGCCGCATCTACCTAAATCCAGGAAAAGATTATGGCACTTTCAAAAGTGACAGTATAGTAGAAATTGCAAGTTACAATATTTAATCTCCGAGAAAGGTGCCATAAAACATCTCCTGAAATATTTAGCTGCACTATTATGTAAGAAAGTGTAAATCATGAACTGGAGAACAGCTAGGGGCCAATTCCTTTTTTAATCCCTTAACCAAGGAGGATCGCAGAGAAGAGAGAGAAGGCCTCATGCAGCTCATAAAACACCAGTTTGACATGCCTGGTCTATATGGAAATAAGATTTTGCTAGAACTGCATCTTGAACACTAAAAAACTTTTTCTTCCATGAAGTGCACATAAAGTTTTACATTTCATCAGGTACATATCGGTCATATAATACTGTATTTTCCAACTGTATGCTGTAGGCCCATGTCAACATGGCCATTCACATCAATGTAAAGTATCATTCTTTAACACCATGGCAACATCCTGTCCCTGCAAACTTGCCACACTTTCTGCCCATCAAATAGAACCTGTTGAAATCCATGCTACAACAGGTAGTTTGTTTTTCTTTCTCTGAATAGACCGGAAAACATAGTTTTAACCTCTGAGCAATGGCCATAGAGGGCAATGAAACAGATAGGCAAGTCAGTGAGTGTCCTGCACATCCAATCTCCACAGTAAGTAGAGTTCCCTCTAATGTTGACTTAAGTCCACCAGAATTCTTGCTCATATTCCATGTGTTACCAGGAGGGAATTAGAAGGCAGCTTAGTAGGTGTTGACTCTGTTGTGCATTTTAGGTTACCGGTCTTAAGGATGCACTGTACGGGCCAAAGGAGGATGCAGAATAAAATTATCACCATAAAAGAAATGAGTAAGAGTCTTTTCCAGTCGTTGCATAAACAGCAAATCCGCTGCAGTCTGGAACGTGGCCTTGGTGGTGGGGGAATGTCTTTTTTACTTAACCCAATGTCTACACAAATACACAAGTCTGATTGGTTGGACTCTGGGTCTTGTTTGTAACAAAGCTTAGTACCCTCAATCCAAACTGGTTCTTCTTTACGTTGATGGGGAGGCAAGTTGGAAAGCAGTTCTTGGCTGGTCTGTAGTGCCGGTACCCCCTGCTGTGGGATTGGTGTGGGTTGCCTGCAAAAAGGACATGACACCTTGTCCTGCTCACTCTCTGGTGAGATTGAGGCTACAAGCCTTGCTACACACTCCAAGCAGAAGGTGTGTGAACACTGAAGCACCTTAGGGGTCTTGAAAATGTTATCATAGCAGTTAAAACAGATTGAACACTCGGGCCTGTTCTCCAACCCTTCTTCTACATCTGCTTGTGTATGCCAGACATCAGTTGTCATATCCATGTTTGGGACCTGTTTAAGATGAAAAAAAAGGCTAAATTAATGATTTATAAGCATATGTAATAAATTAGAAATATTAAAAATATACTGTAATGTTAATTCTGTCATGTAATGGACATAGGTATTAGAACACAGCTTGGGGGTCCTTGCAACCCAAAGGTAACGTAAACTGAAAAGAAATCCACATTGTCTCCTAAAGAATTCACATATTTAAAGTGGCTACAATTGTGATTGGTGCTGTTTACTGTGCTTGTTTTCAGCATTGAATTTGCATAATTTTACCACTAAACACTAAAATGTTTATTTATACAGTAAATTTTTTTATATATAACAACTACTGATTTTTATGATAATTGCTATTGTTGTAAACACAAATTATCTATGTGTTTGTTCATTTATTCATATTCAGTTATTTAAATTACTTTATGAGTAATCATGCCGACAGTAAAATATAGCCAGAAGAAATTTGAAGAATTAGTACTAATAAACAACAACTAGTAGCATATAGTTTGCTATATTTAATTCACATAAAGCAAAAGGCATCACAAGTTGACATTTCCAGACCTTGAGGGATCACCACCTCATGGCAGAGTTTCACAGCCTTAAAGGACCCCTGCGACTCCCAAAGCGATTTTTGATGCCTTTTGCCTTATGTAAAGTACAAGATTACTACTATACCTAGGTGTGCTGTTTAAAATTCTTATTTTCCTTTGATTGCAGGTCAGGTGTTGGAGACATCTAATAGAGATGTCTCCAAAGCATGTGACCATCCCAGAAAATCAGGGACTGCTGGTAAACCATGGCAATAACTGTTGGTGAAGATTGTGCATGTCTATATTAAAAGATACCTTAAAAAATTACGATTAGCAGAATCTCTGCCTCTTTAGTAACCTCACCTCTTAAAAACGCCAAGCCAATATTTCTGTCACCTGTGTTAGCGACCATCAATAAACCACACTACCACAGTCTGAAATCTGACTGGTATAAATGCTTGGTTCCTGACTAGTCTGCTAGGTAAACTATTAAGGTTATATGAGCTATAAATAAATAACCCTTCAATCTGTTAATGCTCTGAAAGTTTATAACCTGATGTAATATAATTTCCAAAGAAAATCATACTTTATTAGGTATGGTACAATGCAGTGTCATGCTTGCTAAGACACAATGATGTGACACCACAATTAGGTATTTTCCCACAACATATTTCCTTGTAATGCTTGCCAGTTTTAAACCAATCTTCCTATTTTATGTCGTTTTGAATAAACAATAAATGGATGTAATGATTGCTCACTGTATACTCCACCAAGCTGTGCCAAAGAATAAGACAAACTGTTTATCTTTTTACTGAGTAGTTTGACAAAAGATAAAAGGGTCCATGGATCAAAGCAGTTTTGGTTCTAACTGATTTTTTTTTTTTTGGGGGGGGGGGGGATATTTGCGCTACTCCTCACCGTTTCAGAGTTTTTTTTCTTCCCTCCTTTTTTCTCCTCCTTTTTTCTTCTGACACTACTGGGGCTATCGATTGACTCACAGCGTAGGGATTCCTCTTTGGATAAGTCTGGATCAAAGCAGGGCACATTTAGTCCTTTGGCTGTCCCTATATGGCCTTCAATGCCTCCATGGTTAGCATGCCTTACTGAGCTTCTCAGCTTCCTTACTGATGAAGCTGACAGGCTCAGAGAGGCAGGCTGACAGATGTCCATGTGAAGAGCTGAAAGAAGAGAGCCTGAGGAGCTGATCGGTACAGCGGGGAGGCCCAGTTCTGGCAGCAGAGCATTGCCTAGGAGAGGTTCCGATGCTCTGCCACCACTCAGTCAATTTCTTCCTGTTTTATCTCCTGAACGCCAGGAGCCATGGACCTGTTCTTTGCTCCAGGTCAGGATCTGCAGAAATGCCAACTCTACTGATCTCAGGCTCTCTCCTTCCAGTCACAGTGCTTTCCAGTAGGCATTTGACAGGTGGGAAGGAAGTGTTATGTCAACTCCTCACCGCCTTATTTAACCCATGCATTCCCACAGGTTAAATATTTCCCACCCTCCGCACTCCCATGCATTGGTTGTGGGAGGGCCCCATTGAACTCAGTTGGCTAGTTTGACAATCAGTGCCACTTGTCAAACTCTGCACCCTGAGTTAATAGTAAACAGCCTTGTCCAGTCTTTATATTACAGTTCAGGTGAGCAGACAAACTGTGGCTCAGTCACCCGTTTTTACCACTCTCCAACCACCTGTCTGAAATAGACCTTTTTCATGAGCAGTGGTTCTAATTATTCCTAGCACCAGGTGTTTGTTTTCTATATGTTTACGTTCTTATGAACCTTCCCAGTTCCAAAATTAACACTGAGAGGAATTAAGTTTGGCCCCCCACCGCTAGCCTTGAGGTTTGTGCATTAGCCCTAGATAGCCTTAAACCATGGGTGGGCTAGCTTTGAGGTCACTGGTGTTTAGATAAAGAAGGACCTGCAAGGCACAGAATATGTAAAAGGGTCTTCCTAAGTGTTGAAGAAGTTAGGGCGATCCAGCAAGGGACAGTCACTTTACATTCCATATACTGCAGGGTTTCTCAACCAGGGTTCCATGGATCTGTGGGTTTCCTTCAGAGGTTTCTATGGTGTTTATTGAGCAATGAACAATAGCCTCGTACACACGCAACGATTATCGGCCGACCGATCGTCCGACTTTTGTCCAAGTTGTGTTTTGTTGGTTGGAATGTGCCTAGACTGCACACGAATTTTCTCAGCCAACAAAATTTTACTTCAGAAGTGATGTCATGTGTTGGTTTGTTTTCTTTGTGTTTTTTCTTCACTGAGCATGCCCAGACTTGCTCATCAGATTTTTCCTTGTCAAAATCTGTACTGACTGCACGAAAATCGGCCGTTGTGTTGATGGCCAACAAATGTTTTATAGTCTGCACACCAGAATTTTTTTGGCCGAAAAGTCGGAGTTGGTTGTCGGAAGCATCATACTAACAAGCCGAAAATCGGCAGATCGGCGGACGTTGGCCGAAAATTCCCTGCCAATTTTCAAAGCGTGTGTACGGGGCTAATATCTGCCTCTCAGATAAGTTCCCACTGACATCATTAGTCTTTTTAGCCATCTGTAATTCTTCCCAATGACCACAAAGGTAATTCTTTCCGCTGGCCATCACACTAATGTATCATCTGTTTTAGATATAGTAATTGTTTGCAGGGGTTCCCTGGGACCAGAAATGTATTTCATAGGTTCCTCTGTGCGAATAAGGTTAAGAAAGGCTGATCTACAGTATATAGCATTACCGTTATTATCACTCTCCAGCATGGACCTGCAATGTCTGAGATACCTGACTTCTTGTGGGATAAACGAGAAGCTACCATGCTACTTTGAACAGTCTTTACCAGATAATAAATATCTAAAATATATAGAATAGCGTTTACTATCTTTGGTACTTCCCAGTTACAAGACCCCATCTATTCCCTTGCTAGCTCTCTGACTAATCAGAGAAACCATGCTATGGATCCCAATAATGGTATCCTTCTTGGCAGGACCCACGTCTCTATTCCACAGCCAGGACGCACAATGTTTCCAGTAATTTAGCAGATCTAAAATTAATTTTGCAGTGTCATCTCTACACACACGTGTGATGGTTATGTGACAGGACTACATAGCTGACCTGTTTGTGTGTTCAGAATCTTACATAAGTTTTTTTGAAATTCCTAAAGACAGCACGTGAACAAATTATGGGGCTGTGTCATTGTTGTCATAAGACTGGAGGGAATTCTTGTCTTTGCACTCAGCATCTCTCAACACAACCTCATCACTAGCAGCTGGTAGCATGGATCTAGACAATGATCTCATCCTCAACTCACAAAAGGACATTCATGCCCTGGGGAGAAATAAAGGATGGAATTGTTTCAGCATCTTCATGATGAACTGAGGCTTATGGTTCGCATAGAATGACACACACAGCTCCCCCCTTTGTGTGCGACTCCTTTCACTGTACCAGACTATAAAAAAAAAAAATGAAATCTAAATCCATTATGTCAGGTCTGTGATTGCAACTCTTCATCTCTTCATATTAAATTCTATGTCTACTCTAACAATGATCTTCTCCTATTTTCTTCCTTTAGGTTTGGTAACTATGCCATTGAAAGTCTTCTGAAACATACACAAATCCATAGCTCCTCTCAAGACTCGCACCTCCTATACATTGACAGTGCCGGTGCTAGCTACTATAGTCCGTCTCCACTCTCCATGAAAAATATGAAAGGATGTATCAGTCAAACTCCACTGTTAGCTCCTTTTACTTGGATTTATTAATAGCCAATAAATTGACTGCATACAACGATGTCTCCAGCCAAGCACCCACCTTCCTTGACACGTTTCACCACTCCTGGCTTACTTACAAGGACAGGGGGCTTTCCCTATCTTTGTGAGCAAGCCAGGAGTGGTCAAAAGCGTCCTCCACACAAAAACCAAGTAAGGTTGGTTGTTGTGTGGAGACATTGTTGTATACAGACAATTTATTGGCTATTAATAAATCCAAGTAAAAGGAGCTAACAGTGGAGTTCGACCGATATCGATTTCATTTTATTGAAAGCATTTACTTATATCTGTTTGATATGTGTAAAAAAAATACTTGTTGATTCAGCAAGAAATCTTGGGAGCTGGTAATTTACTGTGCTCTCCATCTCCACTGCACACTTATATTTTCCATTAAAGGAACAGTAAACTGCAATACTGTATATTCCTTTTTTTTTTCACGGACTTAGATACAAAATAAAGAACAATTGATGAGCACAAAATGTGTATGAACAGGAATATATAATAAAAAAATATATATATATATATATATATAAAGCGTTGCATAGTCTGACATTATGACTAAATACGTGGAGCAAAACATTTTTCCTATTACGCTGCTTATGGCAAATAATGTGAGTCTATGAGTCAGCCGACATTGTGTTTTGGTCCACTATTTAAAAAGCAGAAAAAAAAACTATTAAGGCCCCGTTCACACTGGGGCAACGCTACTTTGCCGGGCGACCTCATAGGTCGCGGCGCGCTGCTTGCACCGCGACCTCGGAGCGGCAGGCACGGACTTCATAACATTGAAGTCTATGCAGATCGCTCCGGGTCGCCCCAAAGAAGCTCCGGACCTTTTTTCTAAGTCGGAGCGACTTGTGTCGCTCCTATTAGAACGGGTCCGCAGCTTCTCTATGGAAGGTGACCTACGGCGACTTGTCAGGCGACCAGGTCGCCTGACAGGTCGCCCCAGTGTGAACGGGGGCTAACTTGTGGGAGCAAGAGGGCAATTTTTCATTGGCCTCCTTTGTTCAACTCTATATAGTAAAGCGCACTGATTTTGCAAAAAAAAAAAAAGCAAAATCATAAAATATATCTATATATATATATATATATATACACATATATGTTCTAACGTGTGAAGTATACTCAGCCGATCTTAATCATTTAAATCACTCTACCTTTATTGGAGCCTCTCCAATCCTATGGAACTCCTCTATTAGCTTTTAGGCGATCTCTGAAAACCCTCCTTTTCAGAGAAGCCTATCCTACACACCTAACAAATATATCTCCATTTTCTCCATCAGCCCACCCCCCGTGGTTATTGCCTTTTGTTTCACTTGACCCTCCCTTCTAGATTGTAAGCTCTAACGAGCAGGGCCCTCTAGTTCCTCCTGTTTTGAATTGTATTGTAACTGTATTGTCTTCCCTCACATTGTAAAGCGCTGTGCAAACTGTTGGCGCTATATAAATCCTGTATAATAATAATAATAGTAATAATGCTTATTGCAGGTTTTTGGTTAAAAAAAATAAAATAATGCCACATTGTAACCAGTAGGGGGCACTTATGTAAAACTCTTGGCCTGGATCATCAGCCAGTTTGCGGGTTATGTAATTTATTTTCTGTACACACTCACTAAATGACTTCTCTGATAGAAGAGAGAATCATATCCCAAAAATTGGAACTATGTACATGTCACATGGTCTATAATAAGATGAATGATACTGATCTACGTGCAATAACAAAAAGAAAGAAAAATCAGATTGCATTCTTTTCTTTTTGCTGCCTATTATAACCTGGTGTTGCATTTGTGGCACAATATACATCAAATTTATGCATATACTTGCATTATTACACTGTTTATAATAGTCTGCCATAGTACTGGCTAATTATAAAAAAAAATAAACACTGATTATTTATAGCTAAATAATATGTTAATTGTGTTAATTGTGTTACTAGGAAAACAATTTCAAATTCTGTTCAGCTGAATTGTGAGATTCAGCTACCCCTCCCTGACAGCACATTCAGGTTGCTGACCTTACTTTTCTCTCCTACAGTTAGGCCCCCCTTTAACACTTGGATATGACTTTGCCGCAGGACTTTGCCGTGACTTTGATGTGACTTAAAGCAATTGCCTGTGTAATCTTAAGCTCTATGGACCTCAAGTCGCATCAAAGTCAGACCAAAGTAGTGCAGGGACTACTTTGAAGTTGCTGCGACTTGAAGTCACACAGATATAAACGGTACTCGTTGGAAATCATGGGGTACAACTTGCCATGCGACTTTGCAGCCCCAAGCCGCAGCACAAGACGCACAAGTGTGAAAGTGGCCTAAATCAATATACCTAGGTTAGGGACGCAGATAAGGCCCGTACACACGTACCGATTGTCGGCCGTAAATATTCGTCCAACGTCCGATCGGCCGATTGTCGGCTTGTTAGTATGATGCTTTCTACAACCGACTGCGACTTTTCGGCCGAACAAAATCTGGTGTGCAGGCTATAAAATTTTTGTAGGCCAACAAAGAACGGCCGATTGTTCGTTAGTCAGTACAGATTTCGGCCGACAAAAAGCAGATGAGCAGGACTGGGCATGCTCAGAGAAGAAAAAACACACGGAAAGTTAACCATCACATGACATCACTTCTGCAGTCGGTTGTTGTTGGCCGACAAAATTCGTGTGCAGTCTTTAGCACTTTTTAACCTACACAACAGCACCGGACAAAAGACGGCCGATCGTTCGCCCGACAATTGGTGCGTGTGTACGGGGCTATAGTCAACATAGTCTAAACCTGGGTTGGCCTGGACCAGCCCCCAGCCTATGACTGGAAAGTGAAAGGAGAAGCAACACAATGATGAGTACAGCTGCCTGTCACTCTGCTTTCTCCTCCTGTCAGCATGCTTCTAGGTATAATTGGTATCAGTGGGAGGGATAGTGCCCCATCGTTGGTGTCAGTGGGAGGGATAGTGCCCCATCGTTCATGTCAGTGGGAGGAATAGTGCCCCAGTGTCAGTGGTAGGAACTATTCCCCGATGTTGCTGACAGTGGGGTGGGAATAATGCCCAAGGGCCAGATAAAAGCAAGCTAAGGGCTGCATCGGGCCCCCAGGACCCAGTTTGGAGACCACTGATTTACAGTAATCTGTATATAAATGATGTAGCTATGGGGGCAGGACCCCACACATGCAGCTGTGTCTAAAAAGTGAGAGTGGGTGCAGGGAGAAGAACACCTGCCTGCTGTCAAGGGGTAGGGAGGGGAATCGAAGGAAGATGGGGCAGGAGTTGAACCGTGTTACATGTTACACCCTGAATAAGGGTGGAACATGTAGCTTGTTTCAAAGGTGAACTTAGCCTTTAATATACTCTTTTGGCTCATTTGATTTCTAAAGCACAAAACAATCAAATTTAGAAAGAGAATTCATTAAACCTTTTGTTCTATTCTGCTCATACATAATCTTGACGTTTCCTTTAGGCCCATGTAAGAATGTACAAATGTTTTTCAATGTGGGAATAAATACAACGCTGTGTCTATAGAAACTTTTCATAGTTACTCACAGACAGCTAGAGACTGACTCCCATGGCAGTGAGCAATACACATCCTGGAGGGTACATACTTAAAAAGTCCATGTAAATGAAACAAAATGTATGAAGTAGAACCCTGTTTGCCAACATACAGTAACTGTTTCATTGCCTGGCTGTGCAGAATCACATTTGCCACAAAGGTGGAGTTACCTTTTCTACCCCTACCAAATCATATATTTCATTGCTTTTTTGGTTCCTGCTAGGGAAATTCTGCTCCTATCCTATCCTGGTTACCAGAAAGTTGGGTGAAAATCCAGTAAAGACTTGCCGGAGGTTTTGACCCTTACTTGTTCTATCCAAACTAAAGAACAAAAATGTTTGTGCAACAATAGTATAATTCTGGCTAGAAATAACATCTCTGCTTTCCTGCATGCTAGCAGTCTATCCAAGCTCCAGGAAGATAACCTCAGTTGGGTTAAAGAAGATATTATGTCATCTCAGAAATAGTGACTTAGAAAACTGGTTTCTGCACAACAGGATTTAAAAAGAAAAAAAAAATTGCATTGTTAAAGATTGAGTAGGAAATCTTATTCTATTACTACAGGTTCTTGTTGTGCTGCATATCTCAGAGCCTACGTGACCTTTAGCTGCCGGGTGACAGTTTCGTACTCAGTGTATTATTTAGCCCCACCCAGGCAGTATCGCCCAGCCAGCCAGTACAAGCCAGTCTTTCATGCACACAGGTTGAGTCACACGTCACAAGAATTTAAATAAAAGAAACGAGGGATTCTGTTGTGCAATGCTTTCAAAATTGACTATAGCCTTCTGGGAAGGACAAGCTTCAGCTTTTGACACAATCAGCACTATGCCAATAATCCTTCTGCAATTCATATAAATATTCCAAATTCTGGTCCATTGTAATAAGTTTGTAATATATATATATATATATATATATATATTTTTATATATATACACACACACACACACACACACACACACACACACACACACACACACACACACACACACACACACACACACACACACACACACACACTATATTACCAAAAGTATTGGGACGCCTGCATTTACACGCACATGAACCTTAACGGCATCCCAGTCTTAGTATGTAGGGTTCAATATTGAGTTGGCCCACTCTTTGCAGCTATATCAGCTTCAACTCTTCTGGGAAGACTGTCCACCTGGCTTAGGAGTGTGTTTATGAGAATGTTTGACCATTCTTCCAGAAGCGCATTTGTGAGGTCAGGCACTGATGTTGGAAAGAAGGCCTGGCTCACAGTCTCTGCTCTGATTCATCCCAAAGGTGTTCTATCAGGTTAAGGTCAGAATTCTGTGCAGGCCAGTCAAAATCCTCTACTTCAAACTCGCTCATCCATGTTTTTATGGACCTTGCTTTGTGCACTGGTCTAAACCATTTGGTGGTGTTTTTCAGGGGTTGGGCTTGAACCCTTTGTTCCAA
Source organism: Pelophylax lessonae (assembly GCF_965119305.1). Taxonomy (NCBI): domain Eukaryota; kingdom Metazoa; phylum Chordata; class Amphibia; order Anura; family Ranidae; genus Pelophylax; species Pelophylax lessonae. The sequence goes on along the minus strand of NC_138779.1, from coordinate 72,533,071 downwards.
TGAAGTGAACTCTTAAGGCGTCAGCATACCAAGACATTTTGGACAATTTCATACTCCCAACCTTTTGGGACCAGTTTAGGGATGGCCCCTTCCTGTCCAAACATGACTGAGCACCAGTGCACCAAGCAAGGTCCATAAAGACATGGGTGAGCGAGTTTGGGGTGGAGGAACTTGAATGGCCTGCCCCAGGGCTTGACAAACCCGGGCGCCAGGTCGCATTGGCGACTAGAATTAGCGTCCTGGGGCCTGGGGTGCACTGCAGGAGGTGTTCTGTCTCTTTTGCACCCCCCCCCCCCCCAACCACTCACCGAGTGCACGGACTTCCCCGCCGTCCGATAATTGAGGCCGCGGCTTTTCTGCCTTCTTCAGTGAGAGAACAGGGAACTGGCGTCCTCTTGTGGTGGCCGGGAGTTTGACAAGCAGTCACTAAAGGCTGTTTCCCCTGCCTGTCCTCAATGCCTGTCCATCTCCTTCCCAAGAGGAGATGAGAGGGAAGTTTTTGCAGGCTTCATCTCCCTGTCCACTTACCTTTGCTTAAAGGTGGACAGGGAGTGTGGTTATTATTATTTATTATTATTTCTTTTTTTTTTTTAATTATTAAAAAAAAATATATATATATATTATATATATATATTTTTCCTCATTGCCATGCCACAGCCACACAGCCAAAGGCCCCTTTAACACGGGCTGTCTGATCAGGTCCGCTTGTCAGTTTTTCAGGCAGACCTGATCGGACTCTTCAGTCTCCTCTATGGAGCAGCAATCTGCCGCCATCTGATCCTGTCCGCCAAAAACAGACGGATGGTGGTTCTATTTTCTATCCATCCCGTGGATCGGATCAGATAACATCGGATGGTTTCCATCCGATTGCGCTATAGAGGAGAGTGGGGTTCGAGTCATCTTTATGTGTAAATTTAGTATGTTATTTTTTTGGAACTAAAGCTTGGTTGTTTGTTTAAAAAAAAAGAAAAAAAACTGGCTCCTAACTTTTTTAGCTGGCTCCTAGATTTCAGGCAAATTTGTCAAGCCCTGGCCTTCACAGAGTCCTGACCTCAACCTGATAGAACACCTTTGGGATAAAATAGAGTGGAGACTACAAGCCAGGCTTGTGATGTAAAGTAAGAAAATGTTATATATGTGTGTGTATACAGTATGTGTATATATATATATATATATATATATATATATATATATATATATATATATATATATATATACACACTGTATATTCCTAACTAAAATGGTTCTTCTTTTGCTTTCAGCCTCTTCCTCCAAATAAACAAAATCCCTTTTTCCTTCTTTTATTTTTTTTTTTTTTTTTTTTTTTTTGCTGCTGGGTGGCTATATTCACTCTCCATGGTCCAACTGTATGTAAGAGTGTAGCCACCCTCTCCTGCTCACTCTTGAACTTGAGATAAACTATGAACTATGAGATTTGTAGTGTACATATAGCAGTGCATATGACCACAACTAACATGCACTGCTCATAGATAATTTAAAGGAGGCAGAAAAACACAGTAAAAAAAACGATTTCATAAAAAAATAGATTACAGGGCCAATAAGTAGTGGATGGGTATGTATTTATTTTTGGAAAATAGGGATATTGGTGTACAGAATTCCTTTAGAACTGTAAATCCCTGCTTGTGTGATTGGCTCACTGATTTTCCCAAAAGTCCACACTAATGTACAAATCAAATTTTAAGGGACCCCCTGTAATAGGAATTAAACTTTTGGTGAAATACTCCTGAAAGGTTAAATAATTTAAAGGGATGCAAAACCTGCAACTTTTCTCATTGGATCACTGAGAGTGCACCAGTTGATTATAATGAACCAGTCCCTCCCATTCATAATATCACACGATAAAATAAACTCAGAGAAAACTCCACAGCAAAAAAAGGTAGGAATCTGCAGCAACATTTGTTAAACTCTCTGAAATGTACGTTGATCACCCACAGATGATTGTTTTTTTTTTTTCTCAACAAAAGTAAAATTACTCTTTAGGGCTCTTTCACACGGGCGTTCCTTTTTTTTTTGCCCGATCAGGTCCTTTTTTTTTTTTTTGTAACGGACACGGATGACACTTGTGTCATCCGGTCCGTATGTCCGTTTTTCATCCCATCCGTTTGCGGATGAAAAACTGACATAATGCATGTCTATGTAAATACGGATGTCTGCGGATGACACCACTGACATCCGTTTTTGCTTCAGTTCCGTTTTTTGAAAGGAAGAAAAAATAGGGTTCTCCTCCGTTCAAAAAAACTGAACTGAACTGAACTGACAAAAAACGGATGTCAGAGGATGATCATCCGATGACATCCGTATTTACATAGAGATACATTATGTACGTTTTTCATCCGCAAACGGATGGGATGAAAAACGGACATACGGAACGCCCGTGTGAAAGAGCCCTAAAAGTGATTTACACTTTAAGAGCCCGTTCACACCAGATGTATTGGGTTGTGCTGGGCACCCTTGCCCAATGTTTTCCCAATGCATAGACCAGGCAAAAAGTTTTGTTTCCTATCATGGCAGTTTATTCCTGCTCAGCCGAAATTTGATCTTGGCAAAACTTGAAAAAAAAAAGTAGTTGGGTGGAAAATTGGTGGCCAAACAGTGACTGCATCCTATGAGATGTGCTATGGCTGCTTAAATACAATAGCCGACAGTGCAAAGGTTTAGTGTTGATGGATGAATCTATTGATTTTCTTTTCTTTTTCAGCCCTCAGACCGCGAACAAGAGAAATCTAGCCGTGTATGGCCAGCTTTAGTATATTAATTACAATTGGCAGCAAGAAAAGGCTTCCTGCTAATTCACAAGCACACTCTTATGTATGTTGTCTATATTTATTTTGTTCACGCTACCATCAACTAAGCTTTTGGATTAGCATAAATTATAGTAATTGGATCTGATATTGAAAACACCCAGTTTGATGCACAGGTAAAAGCTTCATCTATAAAGAAGCATCCATCTAACTGTTCAGACATTCCTAGAGAGCGGAGCAAGTCCTATTTTTACAGGGATCCCAGCTGTATTTAGACTCACTGCCACACCTTGGATAAAACTCCACACACACCCAAAATATAAAACACTCTGTATATGTACTGAGCAGAACATGACCCATAAAGGAACAGTACTAGGAATACCATACTATAATAGCTGCCTAATGTAATGCAATACACATCACTAACATAATAACTGCCAACGCATTCTGTTCATTGCAAGTTAATTTAGAACTTACACCAATCCCTTCTTTTTAAATCTCAGGTTTCATTAAAATAATCCTGCTCTGAAGGTTCAGACACTTCCTTTTGTGGGGTGAAAACTATCTTCTAATGCCTCGTACACACGCATCGATTATTGGCTGGGGAATTTTCGGCCAACGTCCGATCGGCCGATTTTCGGCTTGTTAGTATGATGCTTTCGACAACCGACTCCGACTTTTTGGCCAAATAAAATCTGGTGTGCAGGCTATAAAATTTTTGTTGGCCGTCAACACAACGGCCGATTTTCCGTCAGTCAGTACAGATTTCGGCAGACAAAAATCTGATGAGCAAGACTGGGCATGCTCAGAGAAGAAAAAACACACGGAAAGTAAACCAGCACATGACATCACTTCTGAAGTAGACTTTTGTTGGCCGAGAAAATTTGTGCGCAGTCTAGGCACATTCCAACCAACAAAACACAACTCTGGACAAAAGTCGGACGATCGGTCGGCCGATAATGGTTGCGTGTGTACGAGGCATTTACACCCAACTGAGACTACAAGAGGCCGCGCCACCACACATTGCGCAGCTATGATCCATCCTTCTCATCATCAGGTAGCCAGTCTATAACAACGATATTTAGCCAAGCAAGCAAATGTATATAGACAGAAAGTGACTGAAAGAAGTTGGACATGATCAGCATTATTCGGATTTAGAAATTGAGTAAGAAAAGACATGGCAGGTAATTTGAAATTAAATGTCATCCGGTTAGGAATTAGATCCATATTGCAGGTCCTTCACCTTCAGGAGGACTGCTCCTATCAGCATGCCATGCAGATCTAGATTGAAATTAATGTGTTCTGTTACAACGTTGTATGATAATAAACCTCCTCTGATTGGAGCTTACTAATGCTGGGATTTGTAGTCAGATTACGTAGATGCTCATCCTTAGCTCCTCTTATCAGCTGGATTTATAGATCCCCATAGTCTTGTAGGCTTCAGGATGGATGTTCTTCCTGTGTTGCCAGCTGCCACAGCTTGCTGGAACTTGTTGTTCTTCAACAAGCTGAGGACCGCAAATTCTCTAAAGGATAAGAGAACATTGTTCTCTAGGTGAGATGATATTTTGTTATAGGTCCAAAAGTGTTTAGAATTCACATTTTAGTAAGAAGGTTCCAAGTCATGACTGCGATCACTGTTAGATAGGAAATATGTTTTTATATTCCGGTACAATACATAGCCCTTTTTCTAAGGTGTACTAAGGTGAAATTAGAACTTTCGATAAATATACTAAAAAAAAAAAGCTTGCTGTAATAAAAAAATCACAAATATAATCTGTTTATTCATGTAATATAATAAATTAAACTACCCTTCTACAGACATGAATTAAAAACATGGGGATCATTAAAGTTTCATTTAACCTTCATATACCAAACAAAGCTCAATTTGCAACTTCAGTAGCCAACCACAACCAACACTAAAAGCTGTCTCTTATTGCTGAAAATACACTAAACCTTTCAAAAAGCAATATTTCTATGGGTTAGTGCCCATATGGAAGAAAAATATATTTCCAATATATTTAGGGGAAAAAAAATAGAAATATATTGAATATGGCCAAAATTGTAGCATTTCAAAGATATTTCCAATATATTTGGGAAAAAATAAATTAAAAATGTTTTTTTAAATATATTTTAAATATATTTTTTTTCCTATGTGGGTGTGCATTGAAGATCATCATTACCCTTCACATTACTCTAGAATAGTTCTAAACAAATCAGAAAAAGTGACCTAAATGTGCACACTGAAGACGTAGTGCCTTCGTATTAAAAGAAAACAAATTAAATTCCCAAACTTCTAAAATAAAATCCGAATATGAAATCAATGAACTAATTCTACATCACAATAATAGCACATACAGAGAAATTCAATAACTTCCTGCTTATCTAAACTACAAAATGTTTAGCAGAGAGATTTGTTTCTTTGACATTATCCGCACCTATAATGCCATTTAGAATTGTACACCTACCAGAAGATTTCCTGAGTTGTGAAGTTAAAACTCCGGGATGTCTTTGCTGGGATGTTGTGAACAGTACAGTTCAAGATACTGCACTGTTATTGTTCTCTTAGCACTCCCTCCCAGTCATTGGAATAGTCAGTGCTGTGCAGGTTGTAGTATACAAACTGGTTACTCCTTTACTGCCAGGTGCTTATATAGCTTCTTTGTAAAAGGTGAGTCAGCGAGGCTGTTCCTCCCCTACCTAGTATAGCAGACCGAGTCTAAGGTGCTTCCGAGAACCAATGTCTGCTTACTGTAATAGAACTGCTATTGGATTTGGATATGTTCATATGCTCCCATGAAGTTCATTAGGATTAATCCAGTGTATCAAGGGTTTAATTGACAAGTGTCTTTTGTAGCTTAGCAATGATTGCCAGCACTGCTGGGAGAATAAGCTTCCGTTCCTGATGCAAGATATATGAAGAAAGGATGGCTGCACACTCCACTGGAAACACCAGTTCTTTTTTGAAGTATCAAAAGTTCAAAATAATAGACATTACACACCTGTGTGTGTTCCTGTGCTGTGATGTCTTTTTTTTATTTTTTGAACTTTTGATACTTCAAAAAAGAACTGGCGTTTCCATTGGAGTGTGCAGCCATCCTATTTTCATATATCTTGCATCTCGAAAGCGAGCACATCTACAGTATTTGGGCTACAAATTCAGGATGGACCCTCTGCCCACTGCTATACACGCTCTCCAGCAAACTATGCAATGGAAAAACAAGGATATTTAGTTCACATATATTGCAATACATGCTTAAGCTGGCAAACTATGTCAAAGTAATCCCTCTTATGGCCAGTCCTACAGTGCTTTGCCCCTGCAAATGCTACGGTGGACACCATTTCAACCTGTGGCATAGAGACACAAGGTAGGGGAGATCAACTAGGTTCAGGTCTGGTCTCTGACCTGCGTTACAACAGAGAAAAGATATACCTGTGCGCAAATCCCAATAGCTTGTACATGCATTTAAAATATCAGGTGCAAATAGGGTGGGATTTGATCACAGATATATCTTTTCTCTGTTGTAACGCAGGTCAGTGACCAGACCTGAACCTAGTCACTCTCCCCCACCTTGTGTCTCTATGCCCCTGGTTGGCATGGTGTCCACCTTAACATTTCCAGTGGCAAAGCACTGTAGGACTGGCCATAAGAGGGATTACTTAGATGCAGTTTGCCGGTTTAGGCATGTATTGCAATATGTGTGATCTAAATATCCTTGTTTTTCATTTCATAGTTTGCTGGAGAGGGTGTATAGCAGTGTGCAGAGGGTCAATCCAGAATTTGTAGTGTTAATATGTGGTCATACCCCTTTAGCACCTGATAAGTTAAAGAGGAAGTAAACCCTCCTCAGGAAGTTGTACCTATAGGTAAGCCTATGATAAGGCTTACCTATAGGTACTGTAAATATCTCCTAAACATGTACGGTTTAGGAGATATTTACCTTTAATGCAGCCAGTGACGTCACTGGCGCATGCGCTCTGAAGGAACGGCTGATCGTGCCGTTCCTTCAGAGCCCCGTGCCGTGACCGTCGGCTCCCGCGCGCGTGCGCGGGAGTGACATCACCGCGGCTCCCGCCAATCAGATGGCCGGATGCCGCGATCCCGGAAGACGGGCGACTGAACATGTCGCTCGTCATACAGGTAAGAGAGCGGCACGGCGGGGGCTCGTTCTAAGGTAAGTATTTCATAATGAGCTAGTATGCGATGCATACTAGCTCATTATGTCTTTCTCTTGCAGGTTGTAAAAAAAAAAAAAATTTTTTTGAACGAGTTTACAACCTCTTTAAATGCAAATACAAGGTATTGTGATTTGAGCACAGGTATACCTTTTCTCTCATCTCTATTTCGGGACTGTATATGGGGTAGGGTCACAGGTGCTCTCTACCTGAAGTGATGTTACCTTTGTGTAGGCTTCCATCCATATACAGTCTAAGCTTAGAGTAAGTCTTCCATTCTGAGAAGGATGCTTCTTTGCGTTCTTCTAAACAGAGGACATCTTCTCCTGGCACCTAGTCAGAATGATTCAAGGAAAGTGAAATGTACGAGCGTGCCACATTTGTGCCAGTCAATAAATAGTTAATTAAAAATGTGTATATATTTATATACATGTATGTGTGCATGTTTACTCATTCGCAGGTTGCTGTGCTTCCATACAAATTTCTTTCACACCTGGTAATCTTCTTACACTGTCCATTAATGAAATATAAATAATGTTAAACACTTTACCTGGCTACTTTGCACCTGATTTTGGGCTCTTTCACACGGAGCGGACCGCATTGCGATCCACTCCGGCACTTTTTTTTTTTCATGGAGCGGATGACACTTGTGTCATCCGCTCCGTATGTCCGCATATCATCCCATCCGTTTGCGGATGACATACAGACATAATGTATGTCTATGGGCATTGCGGATGTCAGCGGATGACACCGCTGACATCCGATTTTGCATCCGTTCTGTTTTTTAAACGGAACAAAAATAGGGTTCTGTTCCGTTCCCAAAAATGGAACAGAACTGAAAGGAAGGAAATCGGATGTCAGCGGATGGTCATCCGCTGACATTCGCAATGCCATTGACATGCATTATGTCCGTATATCATCCGCAAAAAAAATAGGATGATTTATGGACATGCGGAACGCCCATGTGAAAGGGCCCTTTATCAATTGATATTGATTTATGTTATTCTATTTCTTAGCCCTGGTGAAGGGAGATTTATGAGCCTCTGAAACGCGTCAGTTGTACCTGCTGCACTGCTGGGAAGATAAGCTGCAATTACTATATAGTCTTTAAGCTTAGAGAAATTCTTCAAGTCTGAGAAGGATGCTCTTTGGCATCCTCCCACACAGAGAACATCTCCAGAATGATGATTGGACCATTTGTAGGCTTGTGGTGCTCACATCCTTCAAACCTTTCTTAGATCCTTCCAAGGGACCTCTAGGGCACAGGTGTCAAACTGGCAGCCCTTCAGCTGTTGCGGAACTACAAGTCCCATGATGCTTTGCAGTTACAAGTATGACTCCTATAGGCAGAGGCATGGTGGAACTTGTAGTTCTGCAACAGCTGGAGGCCCACCAGTTTGACACCCCTGCTCTAGGGCTACAGTGTTTGTTAGAGAGCTGCCACTCAAGACTATTAATTACACCAAATCCCACTTATTTTTGGGTCCAGTGCTCCATCAACGCCTAATTTATCTAATCAGAATGGAGGAGTATGACTTTTCAGTGCCTAGCTTCTAGCCACATTTGTTCTATCTAATTATATGATCAGATTTTTCTGCCTCATTTTTTTTCTAGAGTTTATGATTCATTGCTTGAAAAGACCGTCTCTAGTCTGGATGCATGCAATTCTACACATACGGTGGGTACGGAAAGTATTCAGACCCCCTTAAATTTTTCACTCTTTGTTATATTGCAGCCATTTGCTAAAATCATTTAAGTTCATTCTTCTTCCTCATGAATGTACACATAGCACCCCATACTGACAGAAAAACACAGAATTGTTGACATTGTTGCAGATTTATTAAAAAAGAAAAACTGAAATATCACATGGTCCTAAGTATTCAGACCCTTTGCTCAGTATTTAGTAGAAGCCCCCTTTTGATCTAATACAGCCTGGAGTCTTTTTGGGAAAGATGCAACAAGTCTTTCACACCTGGATTTGGGGATCCTCTGCCATTCCTCCTTGCAAATCCTCTCCAGTTCTGTCAGGTTGGATGGTAAACGTTGGTGGACAGCCATTTTTAGGTCTCTCCAGAGATGCTCAATTGGGTTTAAGTCAGGGCTCTGGCTGGGCCATTCAAGAACAGTCACGGAGTTGTTGTGAAGCCACTCCTTCGTTATTTTAGCTGTGTGCTTAGGGTCATTGTCTTGTTGGAAGGTAAACCTTCGGCCCAGTCTGAGGTCCAGATCACTCTAGAGAAGGTTTTTGTCCAGAATATCGCTGTACTTGGCCGCATTCATCTTTCTCTCGATTGCAACCAGTCGTCCTGTCCCTGCAGCTGAAAAACACCCCCACAGCATGATGCTGCCACCACCATGCTTCACTGTTGGGACTGTATTGGACAGGTGATGAGCAGTGCCTGGTTTTCTCCACACATACCGCTTAGAATTAAGGCCAAAAAGTTCTATTTTGGTCTCATCAGACCAGAGAATCTTATTTCTCACCATCTTGGAGTCCTTCAGGTGTTTTTTTTAGCAAACTCCATGCGGGCTTTCATGTGTCTTTCAGTGAGGAGAGGCTTCCGTCGGGCCACTCTGCCATAAAGCCCCGACTGGTGGAGGGCTGCAGTGATGGTTGACTTTCTACAACTTTCTCCCATCTCCTGACTGCATCTCTGGAGCTCAGCCACAGTGATCTTTGGGTTCTTCTTAACCTCTCTCACCAAGGCTCTTCTCCCCCGATAGCTCAATTTGGCCGGATGGCCAGCTCTAGGAAGGGTTCTGGTCGTCCCAAACGTCTTCCATTTGAGGATTATGGAGGCCACTGTGCTCTTAGGAACCTTAAGTGCAGCAGAAATCTTTTTGTAACCTTGGCCAGATCTGTGCCTTGCCACAATTCTGTCTCTGAGCTCTTCAGGCAGTTCCTTTTGACCTCATGATTCTCATTTGCTCTGACATGCATTGTGATCTGGAAGGTCTTATATAGACAGGTGTGTGGCTTTCCTAATCAAGTCCAATCAGTATAATCAAACACAGCTGGACTCAAATGAAGGTGTAGAACCATCTCAAGGATGATCAGAAGAAATGGAGTTAAATATATGAGTGTCACAGCAAAGGGTCTGAATACTTAGGACCATGTGATATTTCAGTTTTTCTTTTTTAATAAATCTGCAACAATGTCAACAATTCTGTGTTTTTCTGTCAGTATGGGGTGCTATGTGTACATTCATGAGGAAGAAGAATGAACTTAAATGATTTTAGCAAATGGCTGCAATATAACAAAGAGTGAAAAATTTAAGGGGGTCTGAATACTTTCCGTACCCACTGTATCTTATAATTCCTGTTTATAACTATAGTTTTTTTGCAAGCTGCCTTTTATTTTATTTTTTCACATTTTTTTAAATGTAATAACTTTTTTTTCGGGTCTCAAAGCTTGAAGCTTGATGTTTACATACAGTTGCTGTTCTGGCATGTGACTGTAATGTGATGTTAAGTGAAAGTGTGGGCTAGAGGTCAAAATTTCAATACACTCAAAAGTAATATTTTAGTTATTTGTGGAGCCTGGAGGACTAATAAAGCACCTAGCTTTTTGGATAATGAATAGAGAGATCGCCCTGTCATAATTCCTGCCACCATATTCCTGTCCACCTGGGAGTTTTGGGTCTTCTGCCCACCTTTGTGCATTCCATTTCCTCCTATTGCATCCTTCATAATATAAAATAAAAACTAAAAAACCCAAAAGGGAGAGCGTGAATCCCTTAGAATGGGCAAAGAAGGTTAGTCAATGAGAGAGATAAGATCTTAGGCGATTTGAAGGATATCTTTACTTTCAGTACTTTTATCCTGTAAATGCCTTCTCTTACTAAGCGTTAATGTTACTCCTCCTTTCCCAGATATCTTGGTTGTGTGGTCTGCTGGGTGCCAAAGAACCATTAATGCTGTATTTCTGCTGATGCTCCCCTTATGTCTTTGGAGCTCTAATACTATATGACTCACATCACTGTATGTATTCCTTGGATCCAGTGCACTTTTATTCACTTTTCCATTGCTCTGCAGAATGTGAATTATTTGTGCACCCTCTTTTACTTCTTAGTGGTACATAACCCTCAACTTTTGAATATATTTATCCTTTGTAACAAACATGTTTTCTTTCCCAGTTCTCAATTCTCTTCTTCCCCATTCCACGAGAGGAATTCACTGTTGACAGATTTCTACCTTTGTCTTTTGATGAGAACTTTCTGATAGGTGTATACATTGTGTACGGTACATGTGCACCATTCACATGGTATGCCAAGGTGCATTTCCTGCTTTGATGTTGCCTTCTCACTAAAGCATTGAGCAAGCAAGGACTCCAGTAAACTATGTTCAAATTGCCTTCAAGGAGAACAGCTGTAATCATTTACTATTCTCTTACAGAATTTAGACAATTACAACACTGTCCTAGACCTAGAATCAAAATACAAAGTAAACAATTCAGATTACAATAAAACAAATTATAATTATTGGGATTACTTTAAAACTATGTTAATATCCCAGGCTGCTAGAAAGCACAATTCATAGATACACAAACAGGGGTATGATTTAATAAATGGACAGTTAGTGCAGATGAACTGTTGTTAAACTGCCCAAAATAAGCAAGTAGATCACTGGTGTCTTCAGCATAAAGATATAGCAGATATTGCATCATACTGTATTTACGTAGGTTTGCCCATAGATCTCTTTTTTTTGAAAATTTGTTTTTATTGAAATTTTGCACATAAAAACAGACAAGACAATGCCACGCAGGGCAACAAGCACAAACAGTGACAACAGGTCAAACCCCCCCCCATACCTCACCCCACCCACCCCCCCACTTCAAGGTTCCACCCAGCACGTTCAGCGTAAAAACAAAGCTTCCATCAGTAATAAAGATACCCCTCAAGTCTGCTCCAGCTATCAAGGAGCAAGGTCATAGAACATATAGATTAGTCCAGCACAGAAACCATAATCAGCAACCCCATGCCTTATTCAAAAAATAGAGAGACTTCTACATATGCAGCAAGTACACAATGAATATGAGAATATCACCAACTGGCATGACCACCCCCCCCCCCCCAGACAACCCTGAACAGCAGCACACAAAACACTAAAGCTGAGCAACGGAGGTCGAGGCCGGGGAGTCTATCCATGTTTTCCACACTTTATCAAACCTGCGGGGGCATCCCCTACTGAGATACGTAGCCTTATAGAGCGGAGTCACTTTATTAACTAAGCCCTTCCAAAAGAGGATCGTGGGAGCCAAGGGACTTTTCCAGTGTAAGAGCAGGGCCTTGCGAGCATAGAAAAGAAGTAAACTGACCAGAGTACGAACGGCCCTCGCAGGGGCCAAGCCATCCACCAACCCCAAGAGACAGACCTCCACGGAGCTGGGGACCGGAATCTTAACCACCTCCACAATGCAAGCTAAGACGGATGCCCAATAGTCCTTGACCACCGGGCACCCCCAGAAGATGTGGCTGAAGTCCGCCGGAGAATGCGAACAACGCCAGCACTCCGCCGAGGCCGTCTGATAAATACGTGCCAGCCTCGCCGGCGTGTAATAAATCTGATGCAGAAATGTAAAGTGAATCAGGCGGTCCCTCGCAGAGACTAGGTAGGCGAAGGGTGAACTCCACATATCATCACAGTCATCACCATCCAGGTCAGGCACCTCCTCTACCCAGCGTTCCCGACACCTACGTACAGCAGGTGGAGTGGTAGCAAACAATTCCTTGTACAATTCCGAGAGGGGCTTCCGCATATCCGCCGCCTGTATCGCCGTTTCAAGAGCTGAAGCTTTAATCACAACTCGGGGGGAACCGAACTGTGCCACAAATGCATGGCGAAGTTGAAGATAGCGAAAAAAATACCTATTTGGAAGATCATAACGCGCCTTCAGGGCATCAAAGGTGCACAGCTCCCCACCAGAGACAATATCCTCCAGCAACTTCACCCCCTTAACGGCCCAGAGGGCAGGATCAGGGATTGAGGCAAAATGAGGAAACTTGGGGTTCCACCACAATGGGGAGGCCGGGGAAACACCAGTTGCTCCTGGCTCCACCAGCACCTGCATCTGTTCCCAGGCTTTGATGGTGGAACGCATCGTTCCCGTCAGCTCAAATTTAGCCCTGGACCCCCGATGCAGTAAAAGTCGAAGACTCTCGTAGGAGCCCAAAACAGCCGCCTCCAGCACTGTGGCAGAGTCCCCATCGTCCCCCGTAAGCCAGCGCCGGGCCACCACTCCTTGCCCGGCCAGGAAATATTTATAAAAATCAGGTAAAGCCAGTCCCCCCTGACCCCAGGGCTCCTGTAACACCTGCATACCAATTCTAGGAGGAGAGGTACCCCAGATAAAGAAACCTATCAGGCCATGAACGCGGCGGAAGAAAGAACGTGGGACCCACACCGGAGAATTTCTAAGGAAATACAGAAAGACAGGGAGGAGTTTCATCTTCACCAAATTAATGCGCCCCAGAACCGACAAAGGTAAGTCGCGCCACACCTCCGCCCTGCGTTTAAAGACCTCCAGCAATGGGTGAAGATTCAGATTGAGATAGTCCGCCACCCTCCCAGGTAGGTGAACTCAGTCACCCATTTCAATGGCAACGCTCCATCAGCTGCAGCAATGGCACCAGGATCAATAGGGAGCATGGTGGATTTATCCCAATTAACCCTTAGGCCGGAAAACTTTGCAAAAGTGTCCAGGATAATGAATACCGCCCACAGGGAAGCATTGGGATCCTTCAAAAATAAAAGCATATCATCCGCATAAAGCGCCAGGCACTCTTTAATGGAGCCCACTTCCAGCGCCCCCACCTCCGGAGACGCACGCAATGCAATAGCCAAGGGTTCAATCATCAGGGAGAACAGAAAGGGCGAAAGAGGGCAGCCCTGTCTAGTCCCCCTACCTACCTCCCTTAGATCTCAATGGTATAAACCTTTCTCAGTGGTCAAGGACCAAGCTGGAAAGCAAACCACCTAGGAGTTTATTTCAGATTAGCCATATAAGAGTTTGCGAATTCTGGAATGATGGCAGAACCATCAAGTCACATCTGATCAGCAGCGTCTGAGAGTGGACAAATTCTTAATTTGTAGAACTCTGCTTTTCACTTTCACCTAGATCAGCCTTTCTCAACCTTTTTACCACTGGGGAATCCTCTATTTATTTTTAGGTCTCAGGGGAACCTATGTCAAAATCAATTCATGGGGGTAAGGGAATAAATGCCCCTTACATTAGTGGTCAGTGGCAAAAATGCCCCCTTACAATGTTGATTAAAATGCCACTCTTACAGACCACTAAAAAGATAATCGGTGTCATGCCGCTGGCTCTGCCAAATGGTGTTTGTTTCAGAACTATGCAAGGACCATCAAATGAGATGTCAATTAGCCACAGCTTAAGGAACCTCTAGCAAACTCTAGAGGTATCCTAGGGTTCCACAAAACCCTGATTTAGAATTGCTTTTCTAGATTGTCATGCATTTTATTAATACCGTGTTTCCGCAAAAAAAAAGACCGACCCTAAAAATAAGACCTACTGGTATTTTCGCTGAGGGCTGCAATATAAGCCCTACCCCGAAAATAAGCCCTAGTTTAGTGTTTCTAAAACCCTAGAATCTACTTTATTTGTGTTTTATATAATGTCCAGTATGTGTTTCTGTAATAGAATAGTGTGAAATACCTTTGGTACAGCGCCGCTCAGCTGATCTCCCGCTCTGCTGTCCTTCTCCTCTTATAGCTGTCATTAAGGGATCTCAGCCCCTCCCCTCTGCAGTGTTCAGAGCGGGTCACAAAAGTGCAGAGTACTAGATTAGAATTGTATGAATTACCTTTGTTACAGCGCCGCTCGGCACTCAGCTGATTTCCCGCTGCTGTCCTCTTCTCCCCCCGCTGACAGCTGGGGGTCACGGAAGCGCCAAGTGGCGCTGTAACGAAGGTATTTCACACAATTCTAATCTAATACTCTGGGCTTCTGTGACCCGCTCTGAACACTGCAGAGGGGAGGGGCTGAGATCCCCCTCTGACAGCTATGAGAGGAGAAGGACAGCAGAGCGGGAGATCAGCTACCTAAGGTATTTCACACTATTCTATTACAGAAACACACACTGGACATTATATAAAACACCAATAAAGTAGATTCTAGGATTTTATAAACATTAAACCAGGTCCACACAGGGGATTCCCGATAGGCAAGGAGGGAGAGAAGACAGCACATTAAAGATAAAACCTACCCTGAAAATAAGCCCTATTGTGTCTTTTTGTGCCAAAATTAATATAAGACCTTATAAGGGCTTATTTTTGGGGAAACACGATAACACATATATGGCTTCCAGTGGAGCATAGTGGTAATGCTGAATCCACTCTTGAACCAATTCGTTGATCTTCTACTAGAGGTGGTTCAATCTGAAGAGTCACAAATTCACTTTTTTATTTTCCTGAAAATATTCTTTCTAAATGTTTCTATCTTTCTGATCTTAGTAGAATTATGCAGTTCAGTTATCCACGATCAGCTGGGTTGAATATGACCCCAAGCAGTGGTTTGCAGATGTTTTTGAGCTCTGCTGTTCTTCACATTGGGTTTTTTTTTTGGTTTCTTTTAGCCCACCCTTTCTCGTTGCTCCCCTTAAGCCTTCTCAATAAAAGCCATTGTTTCTATGCATTGCACTGATGAGGCTGAAACTGTTGTGTGCAGTTTGGAATAAATGATTCTATAAGATTTAGATTTTTCAGATTGGTTCCCACTAGGCCCCTCCGCACCTTATTGAGCTTGCTGCTCTTTTATGCTCGTAAGGCCCTGCTCCTACTCTGGAAAAGACCGATACCTCCAACCGTCCTCTTTTGGAAGGGTCTAGTGAACAAGGGGACTCCGCTCTATAAGGCTACATACTTGAATAGGGGTTGCCCGCGCAAGTTTGATAAAGTCTGGAGGCTATGGTTGGACTCCCCGGCCTCGACCTCCTGCTGACCGGTCATGAGTATCCTATTTAAACTGTCTGTCCATGCTGCTGTTAAGTTTCTGCTGCTGAAAGATTTCCTCGACTGAATGTTGCACGGTGACGGTTATTGTATTTTATTACTGTATCCAAGGGTGGGTGCTGGAATATGCTGTCAAACGACTTTTATATCCTAGTGGCACTACTGTGAAGCTGTAGGCGTGTTGGGAATCTCCTGAGGTGTTTAAGCCTCCTCGGAGGCTTATCTGTCTATTGTGATGGGCCTTATGGGTAGAGCCTTGGTTGATGGGTGTGGTGGGGGTGGGCTGGGGGGGGGGTTTGCTGGCTTCTTGCCGGCTGTATTTGCCCAGCATGGCGCCTATGTTTAGTTGTGTCTTTTTCTTGTTTAAAATCAATAAACAGAAATTCATTAAAAAAAAAAAGATTTAGATTTTTCTTCCTTTTAACCCTTTAGATCAGGATTTACAATTACTCCACAGACGTAAAAGAAAAAAAAAAGTGTGATTTGTGTTAGAAGTGAGATATGAAGATACATTATATTTTAGGATTGCTCTAATGTGCGTCATAATGGTTCAGTGTAGGTTTCTTTTAGCCCTCCTCATCATAATCTGTTTGGTTTTACTTTCCCTAATATGAAATAAAAGCCATGAGATTCTATACAGTGAATGATATGAGTAATTGATTTCAGTCAAACAACTAAATACTTAAATGTGAACTGTTTTGCCTGCTAAAATATTTGTGATTCTGATTCGTAATCCCTGCTGGATAGCAAAATCATTGTGGTCACTCTTCTCTGTTTCTTCTCAGATATATATTACAGGCTGGTCACCTCCTTGCTTCCAGCCTGCTAAATAGACAATGAAAGAGCATCACCACATGAAGAGGTCATCCCTAGGCAGGGTCAAGGGTAAACCAGTACAACCGGTTCTCCTGTACCGGGCCCGGCCTCATTGACTTAACAGGGAGGCCCAGGCAACTTTATCATTTATCTATTATAGTGCAGCAGATTTACATAGATTACTGGATTGAGCCAAGTTCCTAGGTTTGCTGGGCCTTAAAAGACATTCCTCTGGGCCCCATCAGTCCAGCAGAGAGGGGTTTTTTTGGCTCGCAGGCAGATAAAGCCGGTGCCGTTGTGTGCTGTCTCGGCTGACCGTTCACTGTCTTTTCCCGGCGGAGTGATCTACCTGCCTCCTTCAGCAACTGCTGAGGAGGCAGAGGCTGTACACGCGCGGCCGGAGGGGGACAGAGCAGGAATGTAGCTGAGGGCACAGCGCAGAGATTCTAATACTCAGGCAGGCGACACAAGTTACAGCTAAACTTTACAGCACTTCTATATTGAAGGTACAGCACCTGTAGACCTGCAAATGGAGCCTCAAGTGGTTCTAAAGTCAAAAAGTTTCTTACTTTAATGCAGTAATAGGGAGAGAGAGGGGGGGGCCCTGTCAGGGAGTCTGTAAGGGGCCCCAAGATTTCTAACAACAGCCCTGTCCCCATGCTCTACCTCTGCTTTTAGCAACCTTTAATAACGACTGTCCCAACGAGACTAAGATAGATGAGACCTTGTGTGTTCTGGAGTTATATTTTGCTTTTTATGCCAAAGTGCTATTATGTTTACATTTAAATTAAGCCTGTATTTTTTTCGTTAAAGGAGTTCTAAAGTCAGGAAGGTTTTTTTTTATCTTCATGTATTCCTTGCATGAAGATAAAAAGCCTTCTGTGTGTAGCAGCCCCCCTAATACTTACCTGTGCCCCCTCTCTGTCCGGCGATGTCCATGAGTCCCTCGGCCGTGCTGGGACTTTCCCTCCTGATTGGCTGAGATACAGCCGCGGCGCCATAGGCTCCCATGGCTGTCAAAGCCAGTGAGCCAATCAAGAGAGGGAAAGGGCAGGGCCGAACGGCAGCTCCATGTCTGAATGGACACACGGAGCTGCAGCTCGACTCGGATGCCCCCATAGCAAGCTGCTTGCTGTGGGGGCACTCGATGGGAGGGGGCAGGAGCAGGAAACGAAGGACCCGAGAAAAGGAGAATCCAGGCTGCTCTGTGTAAAACCAACTGCACAGAGGAGGAAAGTATATATAACATGTTTGTTGTTGTTTTTTTTTTTTGTTATAAAAGGAGACTTTAGTCGCTTTAAGGGAAAAGTAACAATTTTATTTATTACCCACCTCCCATTCCCAGTGCCACAATAGTTTACTGTATGTTTTTTCCTTGTACAGTTTGTTGTAGACGAGATTTGAGTGATTTCCGTATGTAAGTAATTCCTCATTTGGGTTACCCAGTGGCAAGGTAATGATTTGTAAGGCTGTAATAGTTGATTGAATTAAGACTCTTTAGATCTTAAAGTGGTTTCCTCATCATATGACTCACAAACCTAAATGGGAAGAAAACGCTGAGGGTGCAGAATATTTGTCTCATTCCTGTTTCTGAGGTTATCGCAAAGCAACCATTACTAAGACTAAACACCAATTATAATACCTCCCATGAAGTGGCCATTTCCTGCAAATGATATTTCCTTAGTAGAAATAATAAATGGGAATAAAGGTTTTATCAATATGTGTTAAAACAAAACTAGTCACACAATAAAATCTGCTACGAAAAAGTTTTTTTTTTTTTTTGCAGAAGAGAAATACAACGTCCCTTTTTTGGGGTGTAGCACACCCCTCATGAAAGCTGCTGAGTTAAGATTCCCCCAGTGCTGTGTGCCAGGCACTTAACATTTCCTTCATTCACTCCAACACAAAAAATCTGTCCTTGGCTTGTTTTGGTATTTTATTAGGGGATGATAACTTGGATGTGGTAGGGAAATTATGGGATGCCCAACTTGAAAATGTCCAAATGGTACAAATGGAGTGAATAGCATAACACAGTCCTTTCTACTTCCCTGTGGCCACTAATCCCAGTTCCACTTGCTTGCAGAATGCTAGCCCACCTTGCTGCCACCATCCATGCTTGACTGCTCTTCCTCCCAGTCCTGCCCGACTTGCACACACACATAGAAATTCCCTGGGGCAAGGTTAGATAAAGACTTGGCACACCGCGGTCTTCAAGAGAGCACTGTTACAGCTGACGGTCTCTCCCCTTGTCTTGTCCCTGCACCATGCTGATCCACTCACTGTCTCTGCTTGCTAATTCCTGCTGCCTCTACGGATGAATCCCTCCAACTGCCTCCTGTGGTGGGATCCTTCCAGGCCAACTTTCCTGAGCTCCAGCCTGTAAGATGCAGAGTATGGAGCCAGGTGCAGGGAACTCCTGTGTGCATTTGAGTTTCATCATCAATGGCCACCCAGTGACCAAAAAGGAGTGACACGGGTGATGGGATGATGATGGGAGATGGTGAGGCAACAAGAGCCTAGACCTATTATTGTTGGAGGAAGGTGCAAAAGGAGGTAAGTGTGCCATTGTATGCAAGTGTGCTGTGAAAGAACCCATCCAGCAGACTTTAGCTCCACTTATTATTTATTTATTACAGGTATTTATAAAGCTCTAGCAATTTACACAGTGCTTTACATATTGCACATTCACATCAATCCCTGCCCTGCTTATAATCTAAAGCTGGCCATAGATGGAAACAAACAGATTTCCCCATCCACATATTCAAGATGGATGAAGGAATCCTCCGCACTGAGCTATTGTATTCTGACAGTGGGACTCCTCCACTGTCAGAATACATTGATCAATCCCCTGCAGTACTGATCGAATAAAAAATTTCCAACATTGCCATTCAAGAGAAGCCAATCATTAGATCAACTTTTCTCTAGCGGGAACGGACATAGATGGATCAAAATTCAGCCGCCCCCCCTGCTGAACTAGCCAGATTTGGAACCATCTATGGCTAGCTTTAGGTCTCTACCTCACATGCATACATGCACATACTAAGACCATTTTTTTTTAGACAGGAGCCAATTACCTACCAACATGTCTTTGGAATGTGGGAGGAAAGAAAGAATCCAGAAGATATATAAGCACAGGGAGAACTCCAAACAGGTACAGGGGGGGGAAGTAGAAACCAGAGGCCCATGGTGCAGCGACTCAGCCCCACTCCACTCTCCCTATTCCTGTTCTCCTCCTGACCCTCATTCCAAGCTGAAGCCCTGCTCCAGATACTCTCTACTTACCGGCTGAATCCAGGTTCCTGACCTGGCCAGCAGAGGGCGGTTAGGGGGAGCTTAGACAGCTCGGTTGGGGCTGGCCGGGGGGAAGAAGAGTCTCCAGTGGGGCATGGGACCAGCTTCTGCTCAGACACAGTTTACACCATCCATGCTGGTGGGGGGAGGCCTGTGCTCTGTTCTTGTCTTCAACCCGCACTCAGTAGGTCAGTGGCAGGGACTTTTTAGTTCTGTTCACCAGGAATCCTTTAGGCATGTCTGTGGCAGAAGCAGTGCAGCCTTTTTATGGGGAATCATAGCGGCCCAGGGGGCAATTGCTCCCCTGCCCCCTGGCCCAGTACTCCCTTGAACATGTAGTGTCCTTGCTGGGATTCATACAGAGGACCTTAGTGCTGCAAGACAGAAGTGCTAACCACTAAGCAAGTGTTCTGTCCTCTAATGTTGTAAAATATATATTTTTTTAGTTTTTTTTTTCTAGGAACGTTAGCTTTTTTTTTTTTTTTGGGGTAAGAAATGAAGCATACACGGCCTGTTATATAAGCTAAAAAATCACATTAGATGCCTCAGCCAACCATATAACGTCTATAGGGGTTCTGCAGACATTGGCTACTGGGGCTCATCTGAGGAAAAGTTTGGTTGGACAAGGTAGAAATCTCTGTTCCATTACTTTTTCCTTTCTTGTATAGACTACTACAACAAGGTCTGTGGGGCACCTCCTCCTAGGACCTCCATCTTTTTCCATTGCCTGAACATGAACTTTTATCTAATACCAGTGTCAAGCCTAAGCCATAGCAACCAATCAGATTTCATCTCTTGCTGCAAGTATACATAAAGTGATGCCTGGTCAGTTGATATGGTCACTGCCCTTTGCTCATCATCCCTGCCTTATAATCGAATCCTCATAGTCTATGCAATATGTTACTATAATCTCTAGTAGTGTATTTATGTAGCTTATGTAACCTTAAAGAATTGAATGAATTTCAGAGATATTATCATGGCAATTCAGAGATGACATAATATTCAGCAATTTACATGTAAAAACAAGTAATTAAATGCACACAAGTGAAGTAACAGTGTTTCAGAACAACACATACAGTAGCTTAAAATAAACGGTTGTACTATTCAAATTGATAATCTTATAATAACTGTTGTTCAGATGTTATCAAAAGCATGATACGTATGGCAGCTGAACAGATCTGTTGTAGTGTGTGTACAGCACGTTATCCACTATGGAGAGTTATGTCACATTGGTAGTGATTAATAACAAATTTCTCTAAGCATTTCCTAGAGAATGTTATTGCTTGTGTACAACTTATCATAATGCAAAGCTTTAGGCCTGATAGTATGTAACACTCGAATAACCAGAAGCTACCTAAAACATCTACAGAGATTGCTTTTGATTGTGGTATAGGTGAGAGTGTACACCCGGCATGCATAGGGACCCTATATAAGGAAAGGTAGGAATTTTGGTAATGACCATCGTAGCTGTGGGCACCATGTCTTATCTTCTGCTCGTTTGTTCTCAGGTTAATAGTCAAACTGGCAAGATGGAACTATCTGTTGCAGTTATACACTGCCAGGTTCTAACTGCACTTCTGACTTTCGTATTTTGTCAATAGTTAGTGTAAGGCTAAGTTTACACTGGCATTTAAAGCAGGCGTTATAGAGGCGTTAAAAAGGTTGCTTCAAGCCTTGAAGGTTGCTTGAAGCCTTTCAACACCTCCCATTCAGGCAGTTGCGGTGTGGTTGCTGGGCGTTAAGATAAGTTTATTTCCTGTAATGGAATAGGCATTTGTGGAGCAGTTTTAACGCACCTTAACACTCATCAATCGCTTCAAAACTGCCCATAAGGCATTTGGAGAGCATTTTTACCTCGTCATTAATGCTTGTAAAACACCAGTCTAACGCCCATACTAAAGCTCATTAACGCAAATCTAACTCCCATATTAACGCTATGGGATCGCTTGTTAAGTGTTAGAAATTTAGTCAAGTGTGAACAAGCCCTTAGTTCTATGAAACATTATAGGAACCATTTAAACTTGATATATGTATAAGAATACCCTGCAGAGAAATAGTAGACAGTGATGGAGCCCAGCTTTCTCCATGCCCACCATAGTATACGTATCTTAGTCCACAGTGTGGCAACGCCTAACCCTACACATAGATTTTTCAGATCACGGGACAACAATCTAAGTGCCAGCAGGCTGAGAGTGATCATCACTGGGGTTGAGTAAATCTGCAATGAACTCTTAATACGCACAAACAATTGCTGCCATCACGTGTTTTAACTGAAACACACTATCTACAGTAATGATTCTGACCTTAAGAAAAGTCTGTCTAATGGACCCCGAATCTCTCCAAAAAGAGGCACGTCACGGCCCATGCTGTCACGGCCCGTGCTGTCACGGCTCATGCTCTCACAAGGGATTTTGTTCATCCCTTGTGATAGCAATAAATTAAGTCCAAAAAAAAAAAGTGTAAAAAAAAAAAAGTCCCACTGTGCTTACGTTCAAATGTGCCACCGTGCTTACGTTCCGCACGCATATTTAAACAGTGATCGCACCTCACATGTATTGCCACGAACGTCAGAGCGAGAGCAATATTTCTAGAACCAGAACTCCTGTGCAACTCTAAACTGGTAACCTGTAAAGACGTTTAAAGCGTCGCCTATAGACAATTGTAGACACTGTAGTTTGCCGCCATTCCATGGGCAGACGCAACTTTAAATCGTGACATGTTAGGTATCTATTTACTCGGTGTAACATCATCTTTTACATAATACAAAAAAATTGGGCGAACTACTGTTTTGCTTTATTTTAATTATGAAATTGTTTTTTTTTTCCAAAAAAGCATTTGAAAAACCGCTGCGCAAATACCATGTGACATAAAAAAAATTGCAGCACCCACCATTTTATTCTATAGGGTCTCTGCTAAAAAAAAATATATATATATATATAATGTTTGGGGGTTCTAAGTAACTTCCTAGCAAAAAAAAAAAAAAAACGTAGATTTTTACATGTGGGAGCAAAGTGTCAAAATAGGTTTGGGAAGGAGGTAGTTAAACACACAGAACACTCAAAACTTGATCCTAAAAAACAAATCATAAATCCTTAGCTACTGTTTGCATCTGTATTCAATTCAAAAGTCTCCATCCAAAACGGTTTTTGAAATTTCCTATGGGATTTTCCTTTAAAGAGCACCTGTCATGAGTAAAGTATGGGGGCTGCTAGTTTCCTTCTGAAAAAGCTAGTCTCCTGGTTTGATTTAATACTTTTAGATCACACACCTGGAACATAAATGCTGTAAATTGCTGTGTTGGAATTCCTTATCTGTAGTTGTAGCCAAAGTATTACCATGAGATACAGACAGGTAACGTTTACTAAAAGAGAGGTCAGCAATGGCAGCCAACATAATGACTTTAGGGCAGACATTCTGTCAATTAATTTGCAGTCTGCTTTATTCCAATGCACTCTATTGTATTCTTCTTTCCTTATTTTCACATATACACATAAAAAAAGGACAGACTTTATTATTCAAGTCCATGTCTCCAATAATAATAAAATGACTGTTCTGTGGATGTCACCATTTTCATCTTCAGCGTTTCATTTCCCAGTGCACAGAGGCAGCCCCAGCCATTCTTCAGCACCAACTCTGGAGCAATTCCTTGGTGATTTTAGAGTAATGAGCTCAGTAAAGGCTGATACTTTTCACTGTCAATTGATATTGTGAACAGTATTCATCAAAAGCGTGAAAGTGCTAAATTGCTGAAAAAAGTGGTTACTTTAGTCAAGAAAAGCCAGTTTTATTTGTTAGTGATGGATTGTGTTTTCAACTTGTTTTTTTTTTTTTCAGCATGGTTTAGACCTTCTTCCTTTCTTTGCTATTAAAGAAACACTTTTCTAAGTGGTCCCTTGCGTACATTTGGCAAAAGGGCTTATATTTAAAAGGCATTAAAAAATTAAACCTTCTTTGTAACTGAAATCCTAATGGGATAGTAAACTCTATACTAAAAATGTACAAAGCTAGTGTAGCGCTGGTGGTAAAAGTTGGTTCTTCCCAATTTAGTACAAAGGCTGCCTGTCCCCACAAGCACTAGTCCAGTGTTTCTCAACCTTTTTTCAGTTGTGGCACCCTTAAAAACTCTGCATAATCTCGAGGCACCCCATTTTAAAATGTAAAAAAACCCCTAAACAAATAGTTTTACATAACGCAGCAACATCCATACACATGGGCCATCCAACATTAGAAATGATTTATTCCTCCACTATTGTAAACTGTGTGGACTAGTATTCTAGGGTTTCTCTTCTCCCCCAGTTTCTCTTCTGTTATTTGCTAATGTGACCCTAGTGCTGATGGAAAAGGGATGAGGAGGACTAAATAAGGTTGCTGTGCAAGCACCCGTCATTCTCCATATCACTGGTTATCAGGGTGCCAGTGTCTTGACCCTCACAGTGCCATGGGTTGTAATTCTACAAAGTAAAAACCTGTGGCCATTTTTTTGCAATTTTTACCAAGGCACCCCTGAAGAACCCAGGAGGCACACCAGGGTGCCAGGGCACCCTGGTTGAAAAAGGCTGCACTAGTCAATGCACACTGGCTACAAAAACTCAGTCTAGGGGATATCTTTTTAATATTTATTACTTGAAGAACTTTAAACAGGAGTGGGGTTAGGGCATGGGATATTCCAAAACGCTGCATAGTAACAGAGGACACTCTTCCCCAGGTTTACTTACCCTGTTTAATTTTGTTATGGTTGCCAAAAAAAGTAAAATGCTTAAAATCATAGGAAAACAATAAACCAGGGGCCCATGGTCAACATAAGCATACATTATTTTGATATGCTGTAAACACAAGTATCTGTGTGTCTTCAGATGTGCCCCAGACTGTGATTCAGCATAGTCAGGCTTGTGTACATTGCCAGTTCCATGTGACCATGGGGAAAACCCATTTTACTGACCCAATTTTAGTGTTCGCACCACCGATAATTTCCTTAGTTGGAAAACATTTTTTTTATTGTTTTTCTCTTATTGATTGC
Organism: Pelophylax lessonae; assembly: GCF_965119305.1. Lineage (NCBI taxonomy): Eukaryota > Metazoa > Chordata > Amphibia > Anura > Ranidae > Pelophylax > Pelophylax lessonae. Next base: position 72,508,039 of record NC_138779.1, on the reverse strand, counting down.
CAATCCTTTCAATTGACATCACTGGCTAGTTCACCTTTACACTTCCTACGTTATTCATGTGATAAAATTCTGGTTTCATCCTGCACCAGAGGATATCTCAGCCACAAGGCTGTAAACTTAATGACCGTCTCTACGTAACATCTCTGTGTGTTGGGCTAATTTAGCCATTCACATCTTTAGATCACAGGACTGTCAAACAGGTATTTAGTCGCATCGTTGGAGAATTATATTGTTTACCACAGTGATGACAATTCTTTTTGGTTTCAACAAGCAAAATGAATTTTTATAACTTACAACCATGGGTAACAATTGTGAGAACATTCCCTGTAAGGCTCGGTTCACTTGTGTGAGATGGACCAGCACAAGTGTGATGCTGCACGTTTTTACACGAATGACCGTGTCTTGTGGTAGGGTAGTTAGTTAATTTGAATGTTAATTCACAAAAAAAACGATCTGGCGCCTGCTGGAAGGTGATGGCAGAATAACATAGCCTGATATAACTTAAGCTGCTCTGGAAACCTCTCCATGGGGATGAGAGTCAATAGCAAAGACTCACAATGTAGAACACTAGAGCACTATAAGAAAGGCTTGGATGGGAATGAATCCACTGATGCTTCTGAAAAAGACTCAAAGCCCTTGTTGAGTCTTTTTCAGAAGCATCAGTGGATTCATTCCCTTCCAAGCCTTTCTTATTGCGCTCTAGTTTTCTACATTGTGAGTCTTCGTTAATTTGAATGGACTGCCTACCGCTTCTAAATCACACCGAAGAAGTGCGTGACCCTTTTGTTTTAAATCGCACTGCACCACAAACCATGTTCATAGGTTACTACTCCTTGTGGTGCGATGCAACACACATATTGTGGTTAGGTGTATTGGGGTGTCATTAAGAAATATGGCTTTGCAGAGCACAATACAATTTGACACAATATCTCACTTGGCACACACTCATGCATTACAGACATTCACTAAAATTGAATCCAAAATGGTATTCAAAGTGTATCTATACCTGAAATGTTTTTTTTCAGTTTAGGAATATAGTAAGGAAAACTAGAACTCTCAAGTTTCCATTGCTCTTTGTATCCCCACTGGGAGGATTTGCTCTCTATATGTGTCCCAGTGATTATGAAAGTAAGGCAAAAACCCAAAATGTTGAGTTGTCACCAGGATTAGATGGAAAATTTTCCAATTGCTCCAGTGACAACTGTCTGAGACGGGATTTCCTCTACTTTTTTTCTCTCATCTGTTATGTCTGCAGGGCAGAAAGTGAACCTTGAGTGAGTAAAGCTCAACTCCAGAATAAAATGAACGCCCTTCACCTCCTTTTTTTAAATTCCCTGTTTTCACTTACCTTGTGTTGAGGTCACATGATCATCCATTGCCACATCCTTCACCTATCTGTGTACATCCTGCTTTGGTTCATCTTCTGGGTGTCCAGGTCACTGCTAGTGTTATGCTGACAATTTCCACTGGCTGACCAGTGGAGGGTTCCTCTTAGGATCCACAAGAGGACAGACATTGTACCAGTGTTAATTTTGTCGATAAAAATATTTTCCATCTACGAATTTAAGACTATTTACTAATAAGCTAAAACAATTCAGATGACTATAATACGACTAAAACTAACATGGCATTTTAGTCAAAAGACTATGACTAAAACTAAATCGAAATTTGACCTAAAAATTAACACTGGTTATATATCACAATGGCTAAATCTGTGTCTGTAGTGCATGTTCCAACCTTAATACCATAAATAATAATATGTTATTAGATTTTTACTCCAGGAGTATATAATGAGTTTGGCAATTCCAGAGAAATGCTTAAATAATGCATTACAATTTAACTAAACCCATTCGATTTTGGTTGAATAAAATGTAATTGAGATGCTCATCTTAGTCAAAAGACTATGAATAAAACTAAATCGAAATGTGACATCAAAATTAACACTGCAATGTACCAAGGGGGTTAAAGGAGACCGGCCGGCACAGGTTAATGTGTGCTGTTGAACTAGCAGTCCCTGCAGAAGGAAACAGAGTCAGTAAGGGACCTGGATGGGGGACTCAGTTGAGTATACCTGGCTTCACCAAGAAAGGAAAATTTAGCACCTAGCAGGATGGGTTAAAATGGGGTGGGGTGGGGGAGGAAGGAAAAAAGTAGATTTTGCCCATAATTGAGCTTTAATCTTTCCAACCAAACAAGGAGGCAATACAACAAAGGTGAATTGCTTTTCAGAGACCAAGAGAGGCAAGTGTGAACAAGCACTTACAAAATCTCCCAGCTCCCCTTCCTACCCCCTTACCATTCACAGAATAGCCGTCCCACTGCAAATGCTTAGTTACCCTTTCTAGTGGCAGCTATTGGTAACATTTAGTGGTTTGTTTGCAGGCTGCATACTCTTGCTCAATAACTTTATATAGATTTAAATGCAAGATACCCATACTGTGGTAAAACTTTAAATATACTGTAATATATATAAATATATATGTGTAAAACATTTGTGTGGATGTATATACTGTAATACTTGTGTAGGAACGAGTTGTAATAAGCCATCCCTTGTGCCAAAGTGCGTTATAGAGCCTCCTGCCCATTATTATTCAACAACACAGCAGCAATCACAAAGGTTTACCCCTTCAATGATCCTTTCTACACAATACAGCAACAAAACATGGAGAAGAGGGATCAAAATACATAGTCAGCAGCCATTCAAGAACATAAATTGAAAACATTTTCATTACATAAAGATGTTAATGTAAGAAAAACAATACAATTTGTGATATATGGCTAAGGGGATAGGGCTGGGATAGGAAAAATTTACTTTTTAGCCTGCTAAAGGACTTGGTGAAAATTTATTTCAGAATCCGAGAAGGATGAAAACATAAGGGACCACATCCAGGATTTTCTTTGATCCTTAGCGTATAAGGGGACAGTTTCACAATATCCCTGTAAGCCTTTAGCAGTGTTCTATTTTATTGTCACCTATCCAGATGAGCCTGTACTTGTCACACGTGTACTACATACATCTCCAACTGACACTACCACACTAGGAGAGCGCCTTCTTCTTTCTTTTTTCTGTTCCTTTGGTGATAGATCCCTAAAGAAGAGAGGTAACACCCCAAGAAATAGACTAACAGAATACAATTCTGTGTTTCATGTCACTTTTATCCCTTCCTGTGCAATTTTGCATCATGTCATTGATTAAAAAGGGTTTTATTAAGCACATGTATAAACAAGATCAATAAATACCAGTTGCTGCTATGTGCGGTTCATCTAGCACTGTCTATGTACGGATCAATTTCTTCTCATTCCAACCTATGGGTTGCCCTGCTGGCATCACACAGGTTAACAATCTGAAAATCAAAGGAGCCAGTAGAGATTTGTTGTTTGAACAGCTACTGCAACCAATAAACTGCAGGCACTGATGGGGTAATCTGTATACAAGTTTCGTCCATCCGTGCTGTTTACTTGGAAGGAGGTGAAAAACAGTACTGTGTGCAGTACTTTTTTTTTATCGCAGCTTAGTGCAAGGCAATCCATTGCTTTGCACTGCGTTGTGGCTCTGACATTTCAATAAAGTTAATAAAAAAAAAAAAAAAGTGAACATTGCAGTGTATGTCAAGATTAGCACATCAGCGCTGTGCTGATCCGGTTGGACCGCACCACACATCAGCTGCTGCGTTGTAACACAGATGCTGGTGTGAACGCACCTTAAATGATATTACCTGGGAGCAGTGTGTGCAGCTCTGCCTTTTTTGTCTCTGTGTGTATCTATTATTTTGCTGCTAGCCATCATTTTACTCTTTTATACATTGACAGGTCACTAGCAGCTCATTTTTTGACCAGGCACGCTTCCACATGCACCCGCTGTGCTTGATCGGGTGATATCAGTTCACATGACCAAGTGCATGAGACAGAAGGAAGCATCACTGTGCTTTTATCCTGCCCGTGTCCTGAGTGCATAGCTATACAGTGGAGGATCCAGCAAATCTCTGCCATAATGTAAGTACACAGCAGGGCAGTAAGTGGATTTATTCCAGAAAGAAATGCAGGGGAGCACAGCACGGGGGGAAAATCAATACTAAATAAGCATCAGGCACTTACCTCTGTAACCAAGTCACTGGTCAAACATGAGGGGGGGGGGATAACATATAAAACATATATAACCTTGTTCAAAGAACTCCTTTCAATATACAGGAACAGAATGCAGATGGACAACAGGAGATGGGATGTAAAGTGCTCTCCTTGTGTTTCAAGTAGTGCATAGTCTAAAGCCCCGTACACACGTACCGATCGTCGGCCGACAGAACGTCCTACAAATGTTCGCGGCTGGTGTGTTTGTTGTTTGTCTGTTGAAAAGTGCTCAAAACTTGCCCAGGACATTTGTCTTCCGACAGAAAATGACGTCACTACGTTCCACGCACGTTCGCCGCTACAAAAGAGGAAGTGAGTGTTTGGCCGTGACCCTTCTGGGCATCTCGCGCTGATTTCGGTAGCATTTGTTTGGTTGACGACATTTCGCTATTTTCCGAGACATCGTTCGAGAATTTATTATGGCGACCGTGAATTCGTCCGTTGCTGTCGTTAGTGTTGGAGTTTTGGCTCTGAGACGACGTACGAGCAATAGGAAGAAGAAGCGGACCTCCTGGACGAAAAATTGGTTGCTTAACCGTGATCAATTTTCTCATATGTCCTTGCTGAGGGAGCTCCAGGAAAATAATCCTGATGACTTCAGGAATTATTTGAGGATGACGGATCCCATCTTTTACCGTCTTCTTGCCCTGGTGTCCCCCTATATTCTGAAGCAGGATACTTGTATGCGGCTTGCAATTACTCCTGAGCAAAGGTTAATTGCGACGTTGAGGTATCTTGCAACAGGGAGAAGCCTGCAGGATCTGAAGTTCACCACAGGCATCTCCCCCCAAGCTCTTGGTATCATCATCCCTGAGACCTGCTCTGCCATCATCAAGGTCTTGCAGAAGGACTATATCAAGGTATGTTTGATTTTTTACATTACATTACATGTATTACTAGTTTCACCCGAATTATGATGTTTTTGGATGTACAGCAATTGACACAGGCCATTATTTGTAAACTACCCTCTGTCCGCATGCACATAGTAGTAAAGATGTAGATTATCTTTAACCATTTGTAAAATTACCCACTAACCACCCCACCATTCTCTCCTATGTGTCCCTAAACGCATTGCCTGTTAACAGTATGTCGAATTTTTCAAATTTTATTGCTTTCCCTCAAACAATTATTCCTTGGCCAATGTTTTAGTACCTAGTTAATGATTTATCTAAAATACATCAGTCCATCCATTCCCACCTATGATTCTGTATGTTTATGTAATGATGTTAAAACCTTCACTGACCACAAGCCCTTATTGATGTATAAATGCCCAGTTTTACTTACCCATACCCCACCCACATGCTAAATCTCAAAGTCAGCATATACCAAAGCTCAAGTTCAGAGGTCTTCAAACTATGGCCCTCCAGTTGTTCACGAACTTCAATTTCCATCATGCCTAGTCATGTCTGTGAATGTCAGAGAATTACAAGGCCTCATGGGATGTGTAGTTCTGCAACAGCTGGAGGGCCGTAGTTTGTAAATCTCAGCTCTAGCTGGTGAGTATAATGGGCCATACACACTAGAAGATTGTCAGAACAATTTATCTTTCCGATTTACCAAAACCAAATAATATGAGGTCCAACAAACACTTTCAAATCCTATGCAATCTGGTAGGCCCTTGCACTACATAGAAAAGGTAAATCTGCACGAAAAAGTCTTCAGAGAATCTTCTAGTGTGTATGGCCCTTTACAATATAAGAACAATAGGAGGTTGAAAATAAATGTATGTAGATGTTACATCCCCATATCCAAACCTTTGCCTTCCTGTTGTTTATTTTTTTAGCAAGTTGCATAAGCATTTAACAGACAACTGTGTGTGTAATTAATAATGTGATGTGCTCAAGAACTAATTTTTTTTTTTTTATTTTTTCCCCACAGTTTCCTTCAAACGCAGAGCAATGGCTGGAGATTTCTGATCAATTTCTGGAGAAGTGGAATTTTCCCAATTGTGGGGGTGCTATTGATGGGAAGCACGTCCGCATTGTCCCCCCTCCGAATTCCGGCACATTTTATTATAATTATAAAGGTTTTTTTAGTATAGTCATGCTAGCCATAGTTAATGCAAACTATGAGTTTATTTTTTTGGATATTGGCAAAAATGGCCGCAATTCGGATGGGGGAGTTATTGATCAGACGGAGTTCGCTCGTCGTCTAAAGAACGGCACTCTGAACCTGCCATCCAGGGAGCAAACTGTTGAGGGTATGAGCTTTGTGTTTATCGCAGATGAGGCTTTTGCGCTTGGGGAGCATCTCATGAAGCCCTACCCTCAGAGGAACCTCACCCCAGACCAAAGGATTTACAACTACCGGTTGTCCAGAGCTCGCAGAGTTGTGGAGAATGCCTTCGGGATAATGGCCAACCGGTTCCGGATATTCCTGACGTCCATAAACCTGGCACTGTACAAAGTGGATAATGTGGTCTTGTGTTGCTGCATTTTGCACAACTTCCTACGCAGGAATGCACAAAATTATGTATTGCAGCAACTGGATACTGACCCTGCTATGCCAGGTACAAGTGGAGAGGCCCAACCTTCTAACCAAGTGGAGTCCATGACGTCAATGGAAGTTGGACGGTCAGCATTGGCATCACACAGGGCCCGTCAGATCCGCCAGGAATATCTGGACTATTTCGTGGGGAGAGGAGCTGTGTCCTGGCAGCAATCACTGTCACACACCCATTAATCTTGTTAAAGATTGGACACACAAGATAAATGTCAGAGATATATTATTTTTCAACACATTAAAAAAAAATTGCAATGATTCAGTATTGTGGATTCTAATCATTTGGGCACATATGCCAAACACAATTATTTGGGTTAATCATGTGTTATATATGTGTGACTTTGGAAGGGTTAATACATTCATCAGTGTGTTTCTTTACTGTAGTCTCTCACCAGCTGATCCAAAGTGATGATGGCCATGTGTTATTTTTGAGCCAGTGGTGTAAATACAAGGGCCTTCTGCACCCCACAAAATTTACACAAACCCTGTCACATTGAGAACTAGGTCACACCCATGGTTCATCTAATGTCACCTTACATTGGTGGTTCTTGTCCAGAAGTTGCCCATAGTATATATTTAATATAATACATTAGGGTATTAACAACGTACCTACACCTGTTATGTTGTGTTCATTTATGACATCCTTCTCACTGCCCACCAATGTTAGGATATGTCAGTGTTATGTGAAACTTGATCATTGTTCATCTCAAAGTGTTATATATATAAGTAATGGAAAGTGAACTAGAGCAACGAACAAGCAATACACTATAGATTACACTGATCTCCCTACACTGCCAATATCAATGCCATATTGAATCCTAGGACTGCTAGTACCTTGAGTGTTGAGTCACACTTATGCAATGTGGGAAGTCTGCGACTTTGCATCCTTCCTGCATCGCATAAGGGTGACCCACCACTTAATTTTTCCACAGGATTGTATTACACAAGTCTGAAGAACTGTGCCATCCAATCCTGATACATCAGAAATAAAGGGTCATGTGCGACTTGTGTGCGTGTTCAGTGTGAATGTAGCCATACAAAGTGTATGTCTCAATTCGCACTACACTCGCACAAAAGTCGCACATGATGCATTTATTCAGCTGCATCAGGATAGGATTGCACAGTCGTTCACACTTGTATGATCCAATCCTGTATGAAATGTCAGATCGCACTGTGATATGCGTATAAACGGTTGGGATCTTTAACATTTCATTGACACCTCCAGCAACTCGCATATGGCAGTGTCCAAAATGCTTTCATTAACATGTAAATGTGGGAATAGGACAGCCATCATACATGTAATGCTTCTTTACACAGCTTTAGATCTCGACCCCCCCAACGAAAGTCAAATAAAGAATGGAACACACATTGTTGAATGTACAAAATTTTTTTTTCAAAACATTCACAGGGTTAGGGTTAGGGTCAGGGTTAGGGTTAGGGTTAGGGTGTTTTCAAGTTTTTTTCCCAAACGTGGGTACACTCTTAACAACTGAGTGCCATCAAGATATCATAAAATATTAAAAAACTTTTGTAAGAAAAGGAACCAATAAAAACATAAAAAATGTCTTTAAAACTTTTTAAAATTTGGCAATCATGTCGACAAAATCTCGCATTTTGGATTGCAATGCCGTTGCTGTTTCCTTGATTTGCTCGAGGTCTGAGCAACATTGGAGTGCCTCACGGGTTAGTTTTGCTAAAGTGCAAGTAGGTAAATCATGATCTGTAAAAAAATATACAACTGAGTCAATGTGAATCACCTACATGAGGTCATAATAGAGAAACATTTGGTGTCCAGGTTATTTTTAATTACTCTCGAGTTAATACCTACCCTGTTATTATGCTCTTTTGCCCTAGGCTCTTCTTCTTCCTCCTGTCCTCCTCTGATCCTGTTGCTGATGATTCTGCCGGTCTCCTGAGCTTACTATATATTCATTAGGGGTGTGAACGCATGATGACGTCATTGTGAGGGCATGGTCGTAATGTATATATATTAAGCTGCAGAGACCAGAGACGGGCAGAATGCACGGCAACAGCATCAGATGAGGACAGGAGGAAGAAGCAGAACCTAGGGCAAAAGAGCAGACAACATAAGAGCAGAAGATTGCACAGCAGAAGAGTGGAGAGGAGAAGATCCAAAGAGCAGAGTGGAGAAGACCGGATGAAGATATTTAAGAACATTTCATAAACGTCTCCTGTCGTTATTCACATACACTTCCATTTATGTGGTTAATGTGTAGGGGTACTATGTACCCCATACCCATTCACACAGTGATTGGTGTCCGGGATCTGGGGCCACCCTTTGTTGAAGGTTGCTTCCAAAGTCCTAGGAACCCCCTGGCCGCATGACCCCCCAAAACCACCAGACAGGGTTGTGGGGATGAGGCTCTTGTCCTCCTCTACATGGGAGTAAGGTGCTTTTGGGTGTGCGGTGCAGAGGCCCCCTGGCCCAAAGCAACAAAACCCCCCCATGTTGAGGGCATGTGTCCTGCTGTGGTCCAGGGGGTGTTTGTTCCGCTTGCTCGTTCTCTTTCCTGGCCTGACAAGCTGCATGCTTGTATAAGGGTCTGGTAGGGGTTTTGGGGGTAACCCACGCTGTTTTTTTGTTGTGGGCATACCCTCAAACTCAATACCACACACAAAAGGCCTGGTTGTGAACTTGGGGGGACACCCACGGTGGGTTCTTCAATTTTTTGGTGTAGTTCCCCCTCAAAAATCTTCACAACGCAAGTGGCCCCGCAAGTCAGAGCATCCTGATCCGACTTACGGTGCGACTTCCATTCAAATAAAGAGGCTCCCATAGGGAACTAGTGTTGTAAATTGGAGGCTAAAAATAACAATGATAAAAATCATTCTGAAAAAACCTACGTGGGCACACAATTGGCTCTTGGACACTTGGTCCGGGATCCTCAAGATTTTGGGAAGTGGCTTCCACGCTGCTTGGCAAGTTGCCAGGAGATCTGGGTTCTGAGCTGGCTGGGGATGCCACATCCTGGCATGATGCAACATCTGCAATGTAAATTTGTAAGGGAATACAAGAATATAAGGTTAAACAATCATTGCAAATACACATATTTCTATGATCCCACTACACAAAAATCTGTGACTACCAACCTTCTTGTTGTTCTGGTGTCTGGTCACTTGTTGGCTCCACCAGAATCACCTCAGGCATAATGTCTTCATCTACATAATACAAAACATTGGCCATATCATAAAAGTCACAAGAGGTACATTTGTTAGGACATGGTGCCCTGCTTGATAGCTCTTTCAGTAACAAATATGAAGACATGTACATGGTTATCTACGAAAAATATGGTACATTAATGTTTGACAGTGCATAGGAACCAATTACCTTTAGTGGAATCTGTGCCACCATCTGGGCCCATGTCCTCCTCTTCTTCCACAACTGCAGATGGAGCTGCCAAACTTCTCCTCCTCCTTTCCCATTGTTTGGCACGGAGTTTACGTTTTTCTCCTATTTAAAGGTTTGAATAATAATCTGTGATTAATAGTAATGTTTGCTGAGAAGATTCGTGCAGGAAAGAACGTTCGTTGCAACACAATACATATATTTTTAACTATGGCTTCCTGACTTTTAATGTCATATACTAAAACATCAACAATAGATCGATCAAATCACGACATGACAACTAAAATGAGTAATCTAACTTTTTACATAGACATTATAATCTAGACATGTTAATACAACATACACCAAATTATAAAAAACATATTGCATGATTAAAAAAAAAAAAATAAAACTTACTTTTTTTCAAAATCCTATGGATTTGGGAAAGCTGATCCTGCTCACGGTGTTTCAGGTCAGACCACCGTTTCCGAATCTGATCTTTCGATCGCTCCACACCGAATTTTTTTACCAAACAGGCCACCACCTTATCCATGATGCCATCTTTCCTGGCATTGGGCCGATCGTAATTTGCCAACTTGCCATCATAGTCCATTTTTTCTAAAATGGAGACCATCTCCACCATTTCTGGCTTTGACATGGGTGTAGCCCTTGATTTTCTGGTGGCCCAATCACTTTGGCCCACACTAATTGAGCTCCCAGATTGTTGAGACATTATTCTTGATTACAAGATTTTTCCACTGCTTCAGGTGTGAGTGTCGCATGTAGGCCTGATCTTCGGCACGTACACACCCCTGCACAAGCCCGCCACTGGAGGAGGAGTTGACGCCTGCGCTGTATTTAAAGGACGCAAGTTCGTTCGGCCGACGATTCGCTAGCGGACATATGGAGGGTTGGAGCACGATCGAGCGGCGAATCACGACTTTTTCCCACAAACAAAGGTACGACTCTTTTAATAGAAAGTGTGTGTTTTGGGCCCTATACAGCTTTTATTAGGAATATCTTTATTATGTGCCAAAATACATGCTATTTTAATATGTTTTGTGTTGTGTTGTGTCTTGCAGGCATATACTGTCCTGCAATATGGTGGACAATTACACCACCCACAACTTTCTCATCAGTTTCATTGATGAGTACAGGCAACTGCCGTGTTTGTGGCAAGTGAAGTCGGCAGAATATAAAAATAAGAAACTAAAAAAACAGGCCATGGAACATTTGGTGGCCTTCTACAAGCCCGTCTGTCCTGGGGCAAATTTTAATTATATACGCAAAAAAATAAACAGCATTCGCACTGCCTACAGGCGGGAGGTAAAGAAAATAGAAGATTCCACCCAGTCTGGAGCAGGTGCACGGAATGTACATGTACCACGGCTGTGGTACTATGATAACCTGCGGTTCCTGGCAGACACCTTGGAATCCAGGCCGTCAATTTCTACGCTGCCTTCGACTTCGGCAGAGGGCTCAGTGTCAGTTGATCCAAGCCAGGATGAGGATTTCCTGGAGGAGAGTTTTACTCAGGTATGGCGTTTCACAATATATTGTCTGCTAAAATTTAATCATGTAACAAAATTATAAGCTAAACCATAATTGACCCTTTATGTAAACGGGCATAGCAAGGGGTTGGCATGACAGGCAACCGCCAGGGGCGCAGGCCAAGGGGGGTGGGTCACAAAAACATTGGCATTGTTTTAGTGTTTATTTTAACAATCCACTCAGCCTGCACACCCCAGAACCCCCAGTTTGCAGGCGGATTCATGCAGGTGTAAAACATTGAGAGCTGCTTCATGCAGGTGTAAAACATTGAGAGCAGCTGAGCCAAAAGACCAGGAGACTGAGACTGCCTCTCACTGCATCCCCAGCACACCTCTGGTCTTACAAACACTGCTGCATCCCCAGCACACCTCTGGTCCTAACAAACACTGCTGTAGCCTCAGCATTCCTCTGGCTCAACCTTTTTTAATACAAAACTAACAGCTCCTGCAAATGATCCATCCATCCTTGCTTCCATGTCTCTGGTCTCTCACTCTGGGTCAGCAAGGCAGGTGGCTTCCTTATTCCTGTTTCCCTGCACTGCTTCACCCTCAATGCCCTACATCAAGCCCTCTGCAAGTTCAGGCCCCTCTCTCTCTGCAACCCCCTCCTCTCTCTCTCACACCCCCTCTTTCTCTCCCTCTCTCTAGCTCTCAACCCTCTCTTTCTTTTTCACACCTGAGACAATGATTGCCCACTAGAGAGCTCTACACTGGGCAAACAAGGGGCAAATTAGAAACTTTTAATGCCCTTTAATTTTTTTTTGGGGGGGTGGGTTACAGTTTTACATTGATCTTGGGGGGGGGGGGTTGTTGCCAAATACAGCTCCTCAACAAGGGCACTGGAGACCCTAGATACGCCACTGTATGTAAAGTCTGCTATTTGTTCACAATAATATAACAAACATGACTTTTTATATACACTATAACATTCTAATCAATTGTTCATTTCATCAACAGGGAAGTGTCACTGAGGAGGAGCCAGGTTGCAGCCAGGAGCCTGGGGAGCCTGCGGAGCCTGAGGAGCCTGTGGAACTATTTCCACCACCACCTCCTCCTGCCAAACGGAGGCAAAAGAGGAAGCACGTGGATGATATCACAGACGAATTTATCCAGGAGGCCACCATAGCCCTACGTCGGAAACCGGAGGCCAATGAGTCCTTCGGCAACATGACGGCAAAAATTTTGGATAAGGTGGACCTCAGGCAGTGTCAGTATGCCAGAAAAATTATCCTCGATGTGCTGCAAAAGGCTGAAAACGGGATCCTTAATGAGCACAGCCATGCATGCCAGGAGCACCCGTGCCCTCCACCTCCACCTCCACCTCCACAACACTCACCACCTCGCCAAATGCCACATGGCCAGTGGCAATATGGCCAGCATGATCCAAACCTGCCCTCATGGCAACCTGATTTCAGTTACCAGCAACTTTAATTTTTGTAACCCCCTATTATTTATTTTACCCCTGTTTGCCAGTTTCTAGTTTAATTTTGTCCAAATGGACCTTTTTTATGTTTAGTTATACGGAAAGTATTGATGTTTTCTTTGGTTTTTTTTTTGCTGAGATACAAAAAATAAAGAAAATGAAAATAAAAAATGGCCTATCTGAATTTGTTAACATGTTTAATATTGTGCATAACCTGAAAAATATGTTTTAGACATTAATTCATACAAGAATAAAGGGTCATATCAATAGTTAGATCTTTGCTGTTTACAAAATAATAATGGTGAAGAGTTCAAATTATTTAATTATAAAATTTTATAGAACAGATAGAATAGACAAACATTATCTTCATCATAACAGAACACATGCCTTTTGATTAGAAAAGTATGGCATTATGAGCAGCATCTTCCTTCTTCTCACATTTATCAAGATGAGCATGTGCTCCGCATTTCACCTATTTCTTGGACTGCCGCGAGCCGAAAGTTCTTTCTGAATAAAATGATGAGTTTACTAGAGAAAATTCTTCCGGGAACTCATTTGGTTTGATCATGCGTGTTGGGATTTGTAGCTGTGTGTCGGCCGAATTCTGTACTGACAGGCGAACAATCGTCCGTTCTGGTGTCCGCAGACAAAAATTTTCATGTTTGCAAGAAAGACTTTTGTCCGCAGATTGTGCGCAGACAGCTGTCGGAGGCACCATACTAACACGCGTACAATCGGCAGATCTTTCGTCCGCCGACGTTTGTATGACGACGATTGGTACGTGTGTACGGGCCTTTATAGTGACTATACACACTTCAGTTTTGTTATCTGATTCATGTGCAATTGGATTAAATCAATAGAATACCTATCTCTGTAAGATACGGTGCTAACAAAAATTAGATGCAAATAAGTGATTACATACAGTGGGTACGGAAAGTATTCAGACCCCCTTAAATTTTTCACTCTTTGTTATATTGCAGCCATTTGCTAAAATCATGTAAGTTCATTCTTCTTCCTCATGAATGTACACATAGCACCCCATACTGACAGAAAAACACAGAATTGTTGACATTGTTGCAGATTTATTAAAAAAGAAAAACTGAAATATCACATGGTCCTAAGTATTCAGACCCTTTGCTGTGACACTCATATATTTAACTCAGGTGCTTTCCATTTCTTCTGATCATCCTTGAGATGGTTCTACACCTTCATTTGAGTCCAGCTGTGTTTGATTATACTGATTGGACTTGATTAGGAAAGCCACACACCTGTCTATATAAGACCTTCCAGATCACAATGCATGTCAGAGCAAATGAGAATCATGAGGTCAAAGGAACTGCCTGAAGAGCTCAGAGACAGAATTGTGGCAAGGCACAGATCTGGCCAAGGTTACAAAAAGATTTCTACTGCACTTAAGGTTCCTAAGAGCACAGTGGCCTCCATAATCCTCAAATGGAAGATGTTTGGGACGACCAGAACCCTTCCTAGAGCTGGCCGTCCGGCCAAACTGAGCTATCGGGGGAGAAGAGCCTTGGTGAGAGAGGTAAAGAAGAACCCAAAGATCACTGTGGCTGAGCTCCAGAGATGCAGTCAGGAGATGGGAGAAAGTTGTAGAAAGTCAACCATCACTGCAGCCCTCCACCAGTCGGGGCTTTATGGCAGAGTGGCCCGACGGAAGCCTCTCCTCAGTGTAAGACACATGAAAGCCCGCATGGAGTTTGCTAAAAAACACCCGAAGGACTCCAAGATGGTGAGAAATAAGATTATCTGGTGTGATGAGACCAAAATAGAACTTTTTGGCCTTAATTCTAAGCGGTATGTGTGGAGAAAACCAGGCACTGCTCATCACCTGTCCAATACAGTCCCAACAGTGAAGCATGGTGGTGACAGCATCATGCTGTGGGGGTGTTTTTCAGCTGCAGGGACAGGACGACTGGTTGCAATCGAGGGAAAGATGAATGCGGCCAAGTACAGGGATATCCTGGACAAAAACCTTCTCCAGAGTGCTCTGGACCTCAGACTGGGCCGAAGGTTTACCTTCCAACAAGACAATGACCCTAAGCACACAGCTAAAATAATGAAGGAGTGGCTTCACAACAACTCCGTGACTGTTCTTGAATGGCCCAGCCAGAGCCCTGACTTAAACCCAATTGAGCATCTCTGTAGAGACCTAAAAATGGCTGTCCACCAACGTTTACCATCCAACCTGACAGAACTGGAGAGGATCTGCAAGGAGGAATGGCAGAGGATCCCCAAATCCAGGTGTGAAAGACTTGTTGCATCTTTCCCAAAAAGACTCCTGGCTGTATTAGATCAAAAGGGGGCTTCTACTAAATACTGAGCAAAGGGTCTGAATACTTAGGACCATGTGATATTTCAGTTTTTCTTTTTTAATAAATCTGCAACAATGTCAACAATTCTGTGTTTTTCTGTCAGCATGGGGTGCTATGTGTACATTCATGAGGAAGAAGAATGAACTTAAAAATGATTTTAGTAAATGGCTGCAATATAACAAAGAGTGAAAAATTTAAGGGGGTCTGAATACTTTCCGTACCCACTGTAGATTATAAAGCACATAAACTCAAAAACAATAGCATACAACACTAACAGAAAATATGAAAGTACATAAATGCATAAATAGTGAAACACATGAATCATACATAAATGAAAAAGTCAAAGTCCATAAATAAATAAAAAGTTCATGCATAAATTAAAGTAAGTCCCACACCAAATATAGTGAATCCAAAATAGGGTCTCCATGAATCCCAACTTGGATATCTAAAGAGAAAACCCCAGGAGTGCTTTCACTCAGTATACATTTAGGCTTTCTACAGCATATGTGACTCCCTATGTAGAGAAGTAAAAAAACGCTTGTGTGAGTGAAACCTAACTGTTATGATCCAATATCTTCCAATTGACCTCCACAGATAGGTTCTCCATCGTTTAGGGTCCCCCAAGAGTAAAGAAAAACAGAGGACCAGGCTCGTATTGTGTACAAGCCTTGATGGTATACTTAATAGTTAAAAACACACCAAAAAGTATGTATAGCAATCGGGATCTTTAAGAACTACGATTCCCACAATGCAATTCGAGATCACACTTGCGTGCAGACGTCATGGCTTCCAGTTCCGCCCTACACATGTTTCGTGATGATGTCATCAGGATGTCATTTTTCACTATTTGCGCTGTATCATTTTTTTGTTGTTTTCACTGTTACTCTGTTTTTTTTTGTTTCACTGTAAACTGATAGAATAGCCATACCTTTGATTTAGATTTTGGTTAAGTTTATAACATTGATTTGATTGGTGAAAAGACAATTTGGTCAAAAATGTGATTGCATTTTGAACAATCAGATTACAAAGTAGCATGGTCCAAACAAAGATATGATAGATAACTTACGATTGTATCTTTCAACTATCTATCTAATGGCACTTTCCTGCGTGTGGCATATCAATCAATTGTGTTGTCGTCTATTGATCAATGATTCCTGTCAGGAGACATTGATCGGAAAATAAATATATCACTTACTGAAATGTGTAGCCACCATAAGGTGGGCAGATCTTGTAATGAATCAGATAGAGAGATCCATATATCATTTTATTTGATTCACATTTGCTCCTAGCAACAGTGAAGTATGATGCATGTTTGATGAAAAAAACTTCCCCTTTGTGTGGAGTAAAGGCTGGTACACACTGGCCAAATATCGGCCAGTATTGGCTGGTTCAACAGAAACCATCCAACATTTAGCTTGTATGTACAGACAAATGGGTATTGGCGCAAGACAGATGAACAATAATACTCAGGCACTCCGTGGTAAGACAATTAACAAGGGGGGAAATGGAGAAGGCAAGAAAAGTTCCAATGGGGTATCTGTACACTGTGACGGCTGCTGGCGGTGAAGAGAGAAGCGGCTCTGTCATCAAAAACATAAGGGAGAGAACCACAAGCGCCAATCTAAGTGTAGTAGTAAAACACTGTAATACAGGATAAAAACATTCTTACTCACAAGAGTAGCACAAAATGAGTGTGGTCCAGGGCATCAGACATCAAGGGGGTCCCTCAGGTAATGGTCACCTCTGTGCTTGGGAATGGAGATCTCCTGTGTGCTGGCAGGAGGCTTCCCTGAACCAATGGCTAAAGAGGCTCCGTCCGTCCGAGGGCCGTGACGTCACTTCCTGGATGCTGAGCTGCTACTGTTGTGAAGTAAGAATGTTTTTATCCTATATTAAAGTGTTTTACTACTACACTTATATTGGCACTTGTGGTTCTCTCCCTTTAGCCTGTATGTACAGCAGCCTGTCCAACAGCCGGTCTAATGACTTATATCAAACTGGCATGCTGGAAAACCAGCATTGGATCAGCACTTGCAGCTTCTTCAAAAGTGCATGTTATCACACACAAACATGCTGATACAGTATCTCACAAAAGTGAGTACACCCCTCACATTTCTGTAAATATTTTATTATATATTTTCATGTGACAACACTGAAGAAATGACACTTTGCTACAATGTAAAGTAGTGAGTGTACAGCTTGTATAACAGTGTAAATTTGCTGTCCCCTCAAAATAACTCAACGCACAGCCATTAATGTCTAAACCGCTGGCAACAAAACTAAGTACACCCCTAAGTAAAAATGTCCAAATTGGGCCCAAAATGTCAATATTTTGTGTGGCCACCATTATTTTCCAGCACTGCCTTAACCCTCTTGGGCATGGAGTTCACCAGAGCTTCACAGGTTGCCACTGGAGTCCTCTTCCACTCCTCCATGATGACATCACAGAGCTGGTGGATGTTAGAGACCTCGCGCTCCTCCACCTTCCGTTTGAGGATGCCCCACAGATGCTCAATAGCGTTTAGGTCTGCAGACATGCTTAGCCAGTCCATCACCTTTGCCCTCAGCTTCTTTAGCAAGGCAGTGGTCGTCTTTGAGGTGTGTTTGGGGTCATTATCATGTTGGAATACTACCCTACGGCCCAGTCTCCGGAGGGAGGGGATCATGCTCTGCTTCAGTATGTCACAGTACATGTTGACATTCATGGTTCTCTCAATGAACTGTAGCTCCCCAGTGCCAGCAGCACTCATGCAGCCCCATACCATGACACTCCCACCACCATGCTTGACTGTAGGCAACACACACTCGTCTTTGTACTCCTCACCTGGTTGCCGCCACATACGCTTGACACCATCTGAACCAAATAAGTTTATCTTGGTCTCATTAGACCGCAGGAAATGGTTCCAGTAATCCATGTCCTTAGTCTGCTTGTCTTCAGCAAACTGTTGACAGGCTTTCTTATGCATCATCTTTAGAAGAGGCTTACTTCTGGGACAACAGCCATGCAGACTAGTTTAATGCAGTGTCTGGCGTATGGTCTGAGCACTGACAGGCTGAACCCCCACCCCTTCAACCCCATAGCAATGCTGGCAGCACTCATATGTCTATTTTCCAAAAGACAACCTCTGGATATGACGCTGAACATGTGCACTCAACTGCTTTGGTCGACCATAGTGAGGCCTGTTCTGAGAGGAACCTGTCCTGTTAAACCGCTGTATCATCTCAGCCACTGTGCTGGAGCTCAGTTTCAGGGTCTTGGCAATCTTCTTATAGCCTAGGCCATCTTTATGTAGAGCAACAATTCTTTTTCAGATCCTCAGAGAGTTCTTTGCCATGAGGTGCCATACTGAACTTCCAGTGACCAGTATGAGAGAGTGAGAGTGATAACACTAAATTTAACACACCTGCTCCCCATTCACAACTGAGACCTTGTAACACTAACAAGTCACATGACACTGGGGAGGAAAAATGTCTAATTGGGCCCAATTTGGACATTTTCACTTAGGGGTGTACTCATTTTTGTTGCCAGGGGTTTAGACATTAATGGCTGCGTGTTGAGTTATTTTGAGGGGACAGCAAATTTACACTGTTATACAAGCTGTATACTCACTACTTTACATTGTAGCAAAGTGTCATTTCTTCAGTGTTGTCACATGAAAAGATATAATAAAATATTTACAAACATGTGAGGGGTGTATTCACTTTTGTGAGATACTGTATATTAACAAGGCATTACAAGTGAGGTCAAACATTGGTCTACAATCAGGTGCCCTATGACTTCCTCTTTCCCTTTTGATAAATGATAATTTACAAGAGTAAAAGGAGCCATTCTTCATTTAAAAAAAAACTACATTTTTTGGTAGCACAGTCCTTAAATCAACAAAATGATTCCTCCATACACACTGTAATGCTGGATATAGTTTACAGTAGAAAGATAAATAATCCATAAGACATTTTAGATGATTCTGCAATGAATGTATAAGGGCTGGGTATCAGATGGCTAAGTGCAGCCTGTATTTAGCTCTAACAAAATGCTAATTAGGGTGGAGTCAGCCATGCACTTATAAGCAACAGGTTCTTATTTTCATGGAAAATAATTGTTGATTGAACTACATTCATAGAAATGACAGGCTGTCCTTGGGAGTACTTGCTGATCTACCCTTTCCTCCTTGACAGCAAATAGGTCACATCCCACTAATAGCTTTAACACTGATGGTTATATAAACAGCTATTTCTACAAGTAAAGGTTATCGAACATATCATTAGTTCTGGTAGAATTGTTACATAACACTTACATAGTGAAAGAAAAATGCTTTCCAGACCAGTAAAGCTACTAGTAACAGAAGTGAACTTCCCGATAAAGGCCAGTGGTGGAAGCAGAGGGCATGCATTCTGAGTCCAGTCTCTGACCTCTATTAGGTTAGGTGTTACAACATTTTCCAAATCCTTGCCAAAATGGAACTGTGAAATGGAACTTGCCTAACATCTGCCAGAACTTCTAGAACTCTTGCTAATACTTCCAATCGCACTTGCAGAATCCCTGCCAGGACTTCCAGAATTCCTGCCAGTACTTCCAATGGTACTCTCAGAATCCCTGCAATTACTTCCAATGATACTCCTAAAATCACTGCCAATACTTCTAATTGTACTTGCAGATTCCTTGCCAGAACTTCCAAAATCCCTGCCAATACTTTCAATGGTACTCCCCAAATCCCTGCCAGTACTTCCAATGGTACTTGCCATGACTTCTAGAGTTCCCCGGAATGATGCTAGGTGTGTTCTCTGACCCAAACGGTATTTAAGCTACAGGCTTTCTAATGGTTTTCAAACCAGCCACCCATGAGCAAGAGCTATAATATTAAAGCCAGTAGTCTGTTGTTGCTGATCCAGATTGCCTGACTATTCTCTTGTTTTCTTCCTTCTCCTTTTCAGTCCAACCAGGACTGTCTGATTACCCTTTAATTGCTGCCTGCCCAGACCCTGCCTGAACTTCACTGTTCTCATCTCCAGCCTAGTTTACTGCCTAATTGTTGACCCAGACCTTCGGTCTTCCCACAGTAGCCCTCCTGTACCTGTTACCTCCTGGTGGTGCAATCCCAGGGGTCACTGCCCAGTGCTAGTTGCAGCAAACAGTTTCAGGGAACACAAGTATGAATCTTTAAAGTTTACTGCACTTTTAAAACGGCTATGAGGACATGCAATTGATATCAGGTCTTGATAGTAGGGTGTTATTATACCATGGACCCTGGGCTGTTTTCAGTTCATGAGTCTTAAGTAAGTTTATGTTTCAATATTTTTATTGAATTTTCATCATAGTGTACAGAACATTTTATAGCTGTCAATACATTGTTTGTCTTTTGAACATCTATCACACTGTAGAAATGCAACAGAGTTTTATGTCTTTCATTGGTGAATCTGTGCAAGGCAATCATTAACAGTGTAGGCCCAACCAGAACATGTCAACCACCACCCCCGGCACCCCCATGGGAACAAACTGTACCCTAGGGCAGAGGGCAGCACATCCAGCCCCAAGCCCACACCTCAACAGTATTCATTAAAGTTTCCAACGATCATGTTTCTGAACGGTTTGTCTTTGTAACCTCCAACAGGAGGCGTTATATAATGATATGTTTAATTAGGACAAAGGATAAGCAACAATACCAAAGAAGAGTTAAAGGAGAAAGAGGAGGGGATAGAGGAGGGTGGGAACAAAGTAAAGGGAAAGGAAGGTGTCTGTGTCCAAGTGTCAGTCAGTGGCTCCTCCATGTAAGGAGCCAGAATCTCTCCCTCAAGATCATGGGGGCCCTCACAGGTGTTTCATCCAAGGCTCCCATATTTTTCCAAAGAGGGTTAGCTTAACCTTAAGGATGGCTGCCATTCTTTCATTAATCATGATCCAGGTCAGTTTAGCCTCCAGCAAATCGAACGGGATCATTGGCGACTGCCAGGAGCGAGCTATAGATCTCTTGGCTGCTGTAAAGATGAAGCTGATTAGACGTTTCGCATGTCCCGGAATCCCCTCAACCAGTCTCCCCAATAAAGCCCGCTGTGGAGACTTCGTCTCAAGTAAGTTTGATTGGATCACGCATAAGTTCAGTGTACACAGACATTTTTATTTCAAATTAAAGGACTGCTCTAACACAATACACAATAATGCAGGATAATGTTTACCTTCATGCAAGCATCACAGCTGCTGCATGTGTATACCCCCTGTACCCCCTGTGTGCCTTTGCATCTTAAGGGGGGCAGTTGGGGGCTGGTAAAAATATGGCTCAATTTTTACCCCCCAACTACAAGTGTAAACTAGGCCTAATCAAGTTTTGTAAAATAACTCACTTGTCTGGAAATTAATTTTAACATTATGCTACACCTATTAAAATACATAGTCCTGATGAATGCTTAGAGAAAATACAGTTGGATTCTCCCTCCTTGTTTTTTTGTAAAAAGAATGTTTATAAAGCTTTGCACATTTTAGTCAAAAACTTTATCTGACAAGTGGAAAGACATTTTTTGTTGTAGTCCGGTGTCATGATGAGTACTTCCTGTTAGGGACCGCTGGAAGAGGATCTGATGTCACCGGAAGTGCGTCATTGCACTTCCGGGTCCCCGCTACGGCCGTCCCGGAAGTCTCCATTTCCCAAGGCATTTATGAGAGAGAACAGCAGCACGGCTGTAGCTCCAGTCCCAGAAGTCGACTTGTAAGTGGAAACGCGTAGGAGGAAGCCAGCCGTGCTGCTATTTAGTCCCGGATCGTTCTGCAGGCGCCCGTGACCATTTTGAACATATGCTGTATATCGTTTGGATTTGTGTAAGTGTCTTTCCACTTGTTTTAATAATAAATTTGGAGGTAATGCACTATCAGTCCTATTCTCTTTTTGGTGTGATCTCCTTGGTGGCATTCTCACCCCTGGAAGCCCACAGATCCCCCTAAACCGAGGAGCTGACGATCTATCCATTCCAGTTGGGATCCTGTTCCATCTAGCTGGCCAATTGGATTTGCATACACGTTCTCATCTCTCTCACATGTGGTAAGAGTCCACACACATCACTGGGTGTCATCACTGAATTGTGTTACAGTCACGTATTTGGATTGTTTGCTGGGAAGAGGTTAAATCATCTACTCTTCATCACGTTCAACACTCACCATTTATTCATATTTTTTGTGTATATTTGGGATCACTTCTTTGTTGTTATAAAGGACTTGATTCACTCTGAAAATATCTATATTTATATGGACACTTTTATTTTTTCAACTTATATGGACATTTTTGTTCTCTTGATTTATTAGCGCACTTTTGTAACATACTATATGGTACACACTTTTGCATTTCTGATTTTTTCACAGTGCTGCTTTTACACTTTATTTTATTGGTTCGCGCACCTTCTTTTATTCACATGTTCACTAATCCCTGGAAATATGTATCTAATTTCCTTTGATTTACAAACATATAAAGCCTCTTCCTCATTTATATCAAGTTCGCTTAGTCAATGGGCTATCTCAGTTTATATTGTCATAAGTAATTTTTTCCCTTTATTTTCTTGTATGTCATTTATTTTGCAATTCCCTATATAGAATGTATAGGATTTTAATTTGTACGTGATACTAATTCCTAATGAATTCAGATTTTTTTTCCAAATAGAAAATGTTTACTTTTACAACAGATTTTTTTATGTTTTTAATGAAGAAATCAAACACAGAAATGTTTTTATTGCAGAACTAATGTAGAAAGAAACACTTCTAATGTAGAAATCAAATTAATTTGTCAATAGCCTAGAGTTTTATTTATTCCCACCTGGATCAGAGCAATGTTTACAATTCCACTATGGGTCTATTGATTCAGCAATAGCTTTATTACATATGATACCAAAGTAAGACATTTATCATTTTGGGGGAAAATAAGATTTTCTTTTGACAGTATTGTCAAGAATTATTTTATTTTCTATATAATCTAAAGACAAAAAATATATAATAAAACAATAATTTTTTTTTTCCCCTACTCTGATCAGGATTAGTTTTGCTAGTGTTACTGAAGATAAAAGGTAAAGATTTGGGTTGATAGTTTTCTCATTTTTAAATTAGGCATTATGGAGCTCTGCAGAGACACCACTGCTTTCAAACAGAGAGCAATGATCCTTCTCTAGAGTATGCTGGCAGGGAACAGGCTTTTTTTTTTACTCAGGCCGTGGCTGCTTGCCAAAGAAGATGAACTGAAAGACTTTAAATACCTTTTGATTTGATGCACCTGCATTGCATTTTGATTATATAAACTGAAAGTTGAATTGGACTTTAAAGCACCATTCAGCCCAAGTGTGGAAGCACTGAATGAAAAGTTAATTTGCAAGCTTTAGTTGGCTTTAGCAGTTTTACCCAAAGAGCTAATGGACACTATAAAGGCTTTTAGAAATCCCTTTGAAGCTTCATAAATGCTCTCTGAATCCAATGTTTTTCAGAGTAATGTTTACATGCTAAGTTTAAATCTTGCTGTATGTAGGAGGCCTCAGAAACGTTGGTAGGTTATATTTAGTTACTATACATACAATTATAGTACTAAAATATATTAGTACGGTGTTATTACCACAGATACTGTATACAAAGTGAAATTGTATCTTTAATGATAATGTGACTGTGAAAAAAAAAAAGTTTTTTCAGGATTTTTGGCCATTTTTTCCATTAAAAACAAAACTGAGGTTGGTACCTGTGGTTGCAAACCAGGGTCTCGTCTCCACAAAGGGGCAAGAATTGTATTAAAAGTCTGATAGAGGTGCTGAAATACATACTTAATCCACATCCGAAACAGAAGTTAATAAGTTGGTTCAATCAAATCAACAGGTATCTAATCATAATATTATCTGCAAAACATCGTTGTTAATTATAAGGTGGAAACCAGTTCTCTGCATCTTGTATTTGTCCTAACATACATCAATTATAATATGTCATTTATATATAATTCAACTTAAAGAGATGGATTCTAATTGGAATAGCTCTGTACAATACTTTTTGTTAATAGAACTGAGTGTTCTGTTCAATAATTCATGATCTGGGTATAGAAAATGTGCAATATTTTTAATTGAAATCAATCATGGAAGTCCTAATTTAAAAGATTTATGAAATAAAAAGTGCAATGGCAATGTCAATTAGTATTTCAGAGGGACTGAACTGAGGTGGAATTGTTAAAGTTCTGGGAAAAAAATACTTATTAGTGGTAGACCATAAATATGTCAATATGGTAGAGCTGGGTAAAGTGATATATTAATATAATAAGATAAAAATAATACAGAAGAAAATGTGATGTGTTTTTAAAAAGCAATGACAATGTCATAGGTGTACACAATATAAATGGGTACTAACATTTTTTTTAGGTAAAGTTGATCCAGGGAATATCCGATTGCCTCTCGGGGGATCAGAAAGGAATTTTTTTCCCCTGCTGTAGCAAATTGGATCATGCTTTGCTGGGGTTTATTTTTGCCTTCCTCTGGATCAATAGCGGGTATAGGATTGTATATATGGGATTGTATGGTTGGGTTTTCAATACTGTTTTTTTTTTTTTTTGGTTGAACCGGATGGACTTGTGTCTTTTTTCAACCTGACTAACTATGTAACTATATATGTAACTATGTATGTCATCACTGCGGAGTTACTTTTTAGTGTATATGTGTAAAAGCTTTATTATTCAGAACTTTTTATGAATTTAAAATGGATCAGGGCTTGCGGGGGACTATAGTTGGGCTTCATAGTGGCCCTAAACTCAAAATGTGGGGATGGTATGTGTATAGGGATTGAATATTTAGAGATTTTAAAGGGAAAATATACTCACCTCCACTCCAACGATGTGGTGTCCTGGAGCTTCGTCATAGACCTCTGATATCTTCAGCTGGTCTTTTCCTGGGTTCCCAAACTTCAACCATTTTGATTGGCCAGATTGAAATGATGTCATCCCTACACATGCGCGGGATACTATTCATCTCTTCAAATCTGCAGAGTGCAGAGTACAGACAGGCAGGTAATAAACTTTCAACAATTCAAGAGAATATCCAGTGCTTCAGGAACAATTATAAAAGGTGAATATTATTCTGCGGAAGACTTTCCAAGCCTCTTACCAGATTTCCAATCCACCCAAATGGGTCCAATAAACTGTCAAAATCACCAACTGGGTTACCTTAGGCATTGGTTACCTTAGGCATTACCTAAGGTTACCTTAGCATTGGTTACTAACATTTTGTGTATTTTGTATTTTGTTTTCCCAAGCCTGGGTATGCCCAACAGGCTTTCTTTTGTAAATCTTCCCCATTTCTAATTTCAATAAAAAGAATTAGCAAATAAAAAATAAATACATAAATGGAAACAAGCATATCTATATTGTGCTCACATGTGAATATACCAATTAACTCAATTAAAACCACATATTCCATTCTAGGTAAGTCATCGGGTCAACATTCCTTAGGTTTTCTCCTCTTAGTATAACTCAAAAGAAAATGGCTCAAAACAGTGTGACACCTTGAACAAGAACACTGCAAACCATATGAATAAATACATTCTGCTCACATTTAAATCAATAATAAAGTGCAAACCTGTTCTTCCCACACCACATGCTAGCTTAATGTGTACTAACACCTTACCAGGGGTAGGTCCTATACCCACTTCAATACAGGGCACTTTTACCCCCTTCCTGCCCAGGGCAATTTTCAGCTTTCAGCTCTGTCGCACTTTGAATGACAATTGCACGGTCATGCAACTCTAAACCCTAACTACATATTTTACATTTTGTTCAAACAACTAGAGCTTTCTTTTGGTGGTTTTTATCACCACAGGGTTTTTTATTTTTTGCTAAATAATCCAAAAAAGACTGACAATTTTTTAAAAAAGCGTGTTTTTCTTCATTTCTGATTTCTGTCATACAATTTTGCAAATAAATAATTGTTCTTCATATATTTAGGCCAAAGGGTATTCTGCTACATTTCTTCAGTGGAAATAATCCAAATAAGTGTATTTTATTTAGTCTGTAGGACAGTTAAAGAGTTCACAAACCATGGTATATACAGTCATGGGCGTCCACAGGTAGGGGCGGGGCGGGGGGGGGGGAAATGCCCCCCCCCCCGGAATCTCAAGTTCCCCTTGCAAGTGGTTGTTAATCCACTTTATAGCATCCTGCGTGTTCTGTTTAATAATCCTGTGTGTCTGTGTATGTGTATCTGATCCATCCAAAGCACTAGGAGTACCACCGTTTGTTGAACCACTTGGTGTGAAGTTTATGGGAGTGCATTGTGATTAACATACTCACCAGTAGAGAGACATAAGGACATTATTTATCACCAGTAGAGAGACATAAGGACATTATTTATCTGCACGTTTATATGTGGACAGTTCATCATGATATATGTTATGTGCATACATACATACATAGCGCTGCTGAATGTGATTGGTGCTGCTATTTTCACTGTTGCAGTATTTTTTACATTTGCTTTACTTTTCTGTTTGAATTACAGTAGCTGCTATCACAGACCATTATTTTAAATTTTAAAGTATTACTTATTTATTTCAACATTGATTAGGGTATCTTCTGTTGGCAGCTAGTGCTGGGCGAGTGTTTGAGGGTCCTTTTATCTCCAACCACTTTTTTTCCAATTGTGTATGTGTTTTAAAAAAAAATAAGTCAGTTTTCAGAGGGCCGAGCACCGCTCGCGTGACCTGTCGGCTCTCTCTTCCTTCCCTGTCTGACAGCTGCCTGCAGCGGGCGGGGCCGAGGATTCCTCACTGATGTCATTCGGGAGGGGAAGAGGAGGATAGAGGAGGAGGAAGGCGGCGGGTCATGTGAGCAATGAGTGGCGCTCTGAAAACTTGTAAAGAATGGCTTATTTTTATAAAACACAGACACAGGGGCACATAGGATGACCCAGGCATGTAAACTGAACATAGTGTCAGGACTCAGCCGTGGTCAGTTTACAGAGGGGAGGGGGGGGGGGACATAGCCAGGCAGGATCAGCCAAGTATTTTAAGTGATAGAAGGGGCTAAATTACACAGCAAAGCACTGTGCTGTATAACACGCTTTAAGGGAATAGGATCATTTTTTTTTTAGGTTAAAAAATGCTTTAAAAATAAATGCTGCTGTTTGCTCTTTAAAAATAAATACTCAAAATAAGTATAATGACATTGTTGAAAAGGGGCGGAGCATGGGTGACCTTAAAATTTTGCCCCCCCATCGATTAATCGTCATGTACTGACAGACTAATACATTTCAAGGGGGTTTAAAATGCCAGTATAGTACAAACACCCCCCAAATGACCCGGCCGCGTCGTGTTGCTAGATCAGTAGCTCTTCCTGTGCCCTGATTACACAAAAGTGAATAAAGTGCCAATCAATGCCCACCATCAGTGTCCACCATGCCCACCATCAGTTCCCATAGTGCTGCCAGTCAGTGCCCATCAGTGCCTGCTCATCTAGGCACTAATGGGCACTGACTGGCAGCACTATGGGCACTGATTGTGGGCACTGATGGTGCTGCCCTTCAGTGCTGTCCGCCGGTGCTGCCTCACAGTGCCCATCAGTGCCACCTCTCAGTACCCATCAGTGCCACCTTTCAGTGCCCATCAGTGCCACCTTTCAGTGCAGCATATAAGTGAAGCTGTAGTGTACCACTCGCGCCCTGGGGTTTAATTTCCTTTTTAGAGACTGGCCTGGGGGATAAGCAGCTGTTTCAAAAAACCCCTAAAGGTAAATGTGAAGAAATGGATGAATGTAAACAGCGCTAAATCCTCTCACCAAGTGTACACATATCACTATAAATAAATAAATACTGACTGTGCAAATCGTCCAATATGTTAACTGTGCAAATTAGCTTAAAATTAACAGTACATCAAATATGTAATAAATAGTTACTGTGCTATATAAGGTGCTTGTAAAAGGCCAATATAGCGTGCTTGTTTAGTGCAATATACGAAGTGCAAAAAAATAGCAACAGATGGTGCCACTATAAAGTGCTTAAGTTTAAATAATATAAATAGTAATAAAGTCCGTGGCAGTGAAGACACAAATTAGTGCATATATGAGTGAATCCTTAGTGCAAAATTGGATCAACTGGATCAGGTGACTGTGCATATGCGTGTGCATTAATGGTGGCACCCTCCACTTCACCGCCAGGATGTGGTAAGATTGCACACTTACCAGATGATGTTGATCCACGCTGGCATATGCCGGCTAGAGATCAAAATTGGCTTAGGGGTCTCCTCTTACTGGCAGACCGGAATCCCAGAGAGTGGGTGGATGGATGTCCTTATGCTTCTCCTGTGTGTGCTCTTGGAGGGCAAAAAATGAAGAGGGCTCCTCATAGTGCAGTATTGTAAAAACACTCCATCTTTATTTAAAAACTCTGCAAACACTATGTAAAAAGTTTTTCCGCAAACACTGTTAAAAGTCCAAAAGCTGGTGCCAGGGGCGTACCTAGAGCATTTGGCACCCGGGGCGGATCCTATATCTGGCACCCCCCCCCCCCCAGGCAACGAACATTGACGTGTCATGTGTAAAATGTATGGAGACCCCCTTTTACATTACACAGAACCCTTACCCCTGGACCCCTTTACATTACAAGCCCCCGTACCCCTGGACCCCTTTACATTACACAGCCCCTGGACCCCTTTACATTACACAGCCCCCTTACCCCTGGACCCCTTTACATTGCACAGCCCCTGTACCCCTGGACCACTTTACATTACACAGCCCCCTTACCCCTGGACCCCTTTACATTACACACCCCCCTTACCTCTGGACCCCTTTACATTACACAGCCCCTGTACATTACACAGCCCCCTTACCCCTGGACCCCTTTACATTACACAGCCCCCTTACCCCTGGACCCCTTTACATTACACAGCCCCTGTACCCCTGGACCCCTTTACATTACACTGCCCCCTTACCCCTGGACCCCTTTACATTACACAGCCCCCCATTGGAACCCTTTACATTACACAGCCCCCCAATATAACCCCTTTACAATACAAAGCCCCCACCAATAGAACCCCTCTACAATAAATGCCCCCATAGAACCCCTATACAATACAAAGCCCCCCCCCCCATAGAACCCCTATACAATACAAAGCCCCCCCCATACAACCCCTATACAATACAAAGCCACCCCCCCAAAAAAAGAACCCCTTTACAATACAAAGTCACCCCCCCCTCAAAATAACCCCTTTACAATACAAAGCCCCCCCGCCCCCCCTCAAAATAACCCCTTTACAATACAAAGCCCCCCCGCCCCCCCTCAAAATAACCCCTTTACAATACAAAGCCCCCCTCAAAATAACCCCTTTACAATACAAAGCCCCCCCCGCCCCCCCTCAAAATAACCCCTTTACAATACAAGGCCCCCCCCTCTCAAAATAACCCCTTTACAATACAAAGCCCCCCCGCCCCCCCCTCAAAATAACCCCTTTACAATACAAAGCCCCCCCCCTCAAAATAACCCCTTTACAATACAAAGCCCCCCCCTACCTTTTTAGAAAGAGAGCGGAGGGGGAGGAACTGTTTAAAGCAGAGAGGATGTGAGAGACTCACTGTCACTCCCGAGCCCTGAATACACAGCGATCGGCGCCTCGGCGGGAACTGCAGAAGTTACTATGCTGGTTAATGAGCAGGTGATTGGTTGATAGGCGGTCCTAGCAACCAATCGCCTTCTCATTAACCAGCATAGTAAACTGCGGCAGCGCTGATCGCTGTGTATTCAGGGCTCGGGAGTGACAGTGAGTCTCTCACATCCTCTCTGCTTTAAACAGTTCCTCCTCCTCCGCGGTGGAAGCAGTCTGGCGGCCAGCCCCGGGTGTCACCCTGATCTTCCCTGACACACTGACACCCCCCTAATGTGTGGCACCCGGGGCGGACTGCCCCCCGCCCCCCCTATTGGTACGCCACTGGCTGGTGCCCTTACTATGCTCCTGTGTGAGTACGGTACCTTGCGGTAGTCCGTCACAGCTATCCTGGGAGCCGCGCCGTTCCCAGAAGTGGGGCAGTCGGCGTGCGGTTCACAGTAGGGCCCAGAGCGAGGCAGCGTGCGTTGCAGCTTGATGCTTTTCATCACTGGAATGACGGAATCGGAAGCATATAAGTACATCCTCATCAGTGCCCATAAGTGCCACCTCATCAGTGCTCACCAGTGCAGCCTATCAGGGCCCATCAGTGCCGCCTCATCAGCGCACATCAGTGAAGGAGAAAAATTATTTATTTTCAAAATTTACTAACAGAAAATAAGAAAAACTTTTTTTTTTCCCAAATTTTTTGTCTTTTTTCTTTTTATTTGTAAGAAATAAAAAACAAAAGAAAGCTATATTTATGTGAAAAAAATGATAAAAATGTCATATAGGTACAGTGTAGCATGATCGCGCAATTGTCATTCAAAATGTGAGTGCTGAAAGCTGAAAATTGGCCTGGGCAGGAAGGGGGTGAAAGTGCACTGTATTGAAGTGGTTAAAAAATAAAATAAAAAGAAAGCCTTTAATATCACTTTAGGTTTCCAGGTCTGCACACTTGCCACAGCCAATACAAAAAGGAGTTCCACTCACCTTGTTTTGATATAATGGATATTATAGAAGAATAACCCTAATAAAAAAGTAAACACAACAAACGCTGTGGGAAAACTTTAGGTCACAGGCCCCTTTTTTAGGTTTAAATAATATTTAACCATAAAATAAAATTTTACCTTTTTGCTAAACGGTAGTGATGGGCCAAATACCCCTCGGTTCGGTTTGCACCAGAACTCCCAAACATGGAAAAAGTTTGGAACCGAACTACGAACCCTATTAAAGTATGGGGGCCCGGATACTGCCCTGGGGAACATGTAACAATGCAAATTTTATTTTAATTTTTTAAAAAGATGTTTTTTAAAGGCGCAGTGATTTTAATGATGCGTAAAGTGAAACAATAAAAAAAGAAAAATTCCTTTAAATATAGTGCCTGGTGATTAAGAGTTGGAAAATCCGCGCTTATGGATATAGTTAACGGCTGCAGCCTACCTCAAAATATAGTGCCTGGTGGGTCCCCTTAGTTTGCCTGTAAAATGGTGCATCCGTACCATGTATAGAACCTGCTGCAGCAAAACAAAAAATTATATTAAAATAAATTTTCCTGGCTGCAAGCCATTGCCGGCAATACAAAAGTGTTTAAAAAAAAGGGCGTGGGGTTCCCACCTCAATCCATACCAGGCCCCTTGGGTCTGGCATGGATTTTAAGGGGAACCCCATACCAAAAATGTAAAGAAAAAATGGCATGGGGGTCTCCCCCCAAAAATCCACACTAGTCCCTTTCCTGAGCATGCAGCCTGGCAGACCAGGAAAGGGGGGGGCGAGCACGCCCCCTTTCTAAACTATACCAGGCCATACCAGTACTCGGGGGGGGGGGTGCATGATTACAATCCCATGCAAGGCATTTAGCTGCAGGCAGAGGGTACGGGTCAGCCCCACTGCTGGCAGCCTGTCAAATGACAGTTGCTGTGGCTAAACAGGGCTGAGGGGTGTGCCTAGCACTACTTCCATTTAGTACAGTATGCACTGAGGGACAAATGCCCACAATGCAAAAGTCTCTTTTCTGGTCATTCTTTCCTGGGTGCATCAGTGCTGTATCTTGGCCTAGGCCAACAAAGCCTAGGCCAACAAAGCCCAGGCCTAGGGCGGCACTTTGCAGGGGGGGCAGCAAAAAGTTGTACCCTGCACGAAAAAAAACAGCCTCCTCCTGGCACGAAATGGGTCCCCACCGGCTTGTGCTACACTTTTTGTAAAGTGCCAGTCTTATGTGGTGAATTGGGCCGGAGGGCAGGGTCCCGGAGGCAAATCAGTCTGGTACCCCCATAAAGTGGTCACACTGCTACCTACCAGTATGATAATACCGGCCGGTCAGGACATTTGGACAGACCGCAGGCCGCCGACCACACTTGGCCACAACTGGCCCAACGGCAGCCAATGCTAATAAGTGTGGTACTACAGCCAAATGCTCTGCCTACTCTCCTCTGCCCCCAGGCACTGATGGGCACTAATATGCTGCTCTGATGGTCACGGATGAGGCGGCAATAGTGGGTACTGATAAACTGCACTGATGGGCACTAATGAGGCTGCACTGATGGCTAATGAGGCTGCACTGATAAGGCAGCACTGATGGGCACTGATATGCTGCACTGATGGGCACTGATGAGGCTGCACTGATGGGCACTGATGAGGCTGCACTAATAGACTGTGGTTGTGGTCTGTGATTTACAGATGACAGGGTGGGTCGTAAACAGAAAAAGGGTGTGGCCTTTACAGGAAAGAATGGGTCATATTTAAATTAGGGGGTGCCCAAATTTAGTCAGGCCTAGGGCAGCACAAAACCTAAATACGCCACTGGGGTGCATACCACCCTAAATGGAAGTACCACTGAGTGCACTGCCCAGCCTTGTTCAGTGCAGCAGCTGTCCGACTCCCATACATTTTGACAGGCAGCAGGGCTTGCAGGTGCACCTGTGCCCTCTACGACTAAATAAAACAGGCCTATGCACCAGGACTAAAGACCCAGGCTGCATGGGGTCTAAAAGTGTCTTCACTAAGAACAGTCCATGCTTATTAGTGTATGAAGGAAGAACATTTCCTTTGCCTATAATTACCTGTCAGATTATACTTAACATAAAGATAAATTTTAATTCATTGATGTTGAACAACAAGTGTTCTTGTACAAGACACTTTTCTGCAAATGATTCTTTGCTACCTGCAGAAACCAATTAGAACTGAACATTTTAATACCAGCTTTCAGATGGAATAAAAAATCTGAATCTGGAAGCTATAAGGAAACATAGTCAGTTCTTGTTAATTACAAATTAAGGCATTGTATGCCTTGAGTAGGTACTTTCTAAATACACATGTAGCGCTATTCTTTTCACTCTCTGCGGCTACTGGGGTATGATGACGCCCCCTGTGTAGTATTTAGGAGCAGAGTCTTTTTAATCTGTGTGATCAGGACAGGATCTCTAACAAGCACTAGTGCCTCCACTCAATTGGGGCTTGTGAATAGCAAGTGAAATCCCAATTGAGGAATGTATTATCCACATAGACAGTAATCCACACAGCATTACTGCTATCAGGAGCTTCACTAGAGAGAATTTCTCTTACTTCCTTTTTTGCTGACAATGGTTTCACCAGACAGGAAGTAAGAAAAAAATCTGCAACAGAGACACAGATAGAAATGAGTGTCTGACATCGGTTCTAGCCTTCTCCTACTCTTCTAAAGAAAAGCATTTTTTTCTGTCTTTGTTGTTGTTGTTGGAGAGTTACTCTCACTTCCTGTCCTGCTGACAACATTTTACCAGGCATTGAGAGAGGGTAACTCTTCAGTAGCAACGCACTAACTTCTCACATCATGTCTGGTGAAACCATCTCTCTAAGTTAGCCCTGGATATAAGTTGAAACCTGACAGGAGTTCCATACCTTTCCATTCTTTCTCCGAAAAAAATGTTTTGGCTTGACATTCAC
The DNA here is from genome assembly GCF_965119305.1 of Pelophylax lessonae. NCBI lineage: Eukaryota > Metazoa > Chordata > Amphibia > Anura > Ranidae > Pelophylax > Pelophylax lessonae. The sequence goes on along the minus strand of NC_138779.1, from coordinate 72,474,279 downwards.
TTTTAGTTGACCTAAACTGTAGGGGTCTTCCTGGTTGGACCCAGGGGTATCTGAGCAATATGTATACAGTTTTCTTCAATTTGGGGCCAATATGTGATGTGTACTACCACACTCTATATCCTGAGAAAATGCATACTGCTAGCTCTTTCTCTGAGCCAGTATATATGTACATTTATTATACATAATGCGTCTTGGTTGTCCTTTGGGTGGCCTGAGATTAGGCAGAAAGAGGCCAAGCAAGTTATAAGAACTTCTAAAGCGCAGGCAGAAGATAAACTAGCTCAGTCTATGAAAAAGGGGGATAAGAGATTCTTCAGATATATAAATGAAAAAAGGAAATGAAAACAAGGAATAACTAAATTAAAAACAAAGGACGGAAGGTATGTAGAAGAGAATAAAGGGCTACCCGACTGCCTTAATGAATACTTCTGTTCAGTTTTTACAGAAGAAAAAGAAGGAGAAGGACCTCCACTTGAAAGGATGACTAATGAATTGTTTGATGCATGTGTCTTTACAGAGGAAGACGTTCTAAGATTGCTGTCTACAGTGAAGACAAATAAGTCACAGGGTCCTGATGAGATACACCCAAAATTATTAAAAGAGCTTAGTGGTGAGCTGGCAAAACCATTAACAGATTTATTTAACCAATCATTAGTAACAGAAGTCGTCCCGGAAGAATGGAAATTGGCAAATGTCGTGCCCATTCACAAGAAAGGTAGTAGGGAGGAATCGAGCAACTATAGACCAGTGAGTCTGACATCAATAGTAGGCAAATTAATGGAAACCCTATTAAAGGATAGGATTGTGGAACATCTTCAATCCCATGGATTGCAAGATGAAAAACAACATGGGTTTACTTCAGGGAGATCATGTCAAACACATTTTATAGATTTTTTTGACTGGGTGACTAAAATAATAGACGGTGGAGGTGCAGTAGACATTGCATATCTAGATTTTAGTAAGGCTTTTGACACTGTCCCACATAGAAGACTTATCAATAAACTGCAGTCATTGAGCATGGACTCCCATATTGTTGAGTGGATTAGGCAGTGGCTGAGTGACAGACAACAGAGGGTTGTAGTCAATGGAGAACATTCAGAACAAGGTCATGTTACCAGTGGGGTACCTCAGGGATCTGTACTGGGACCAATTTTGTTTAATATCTTCATAAGTGGTATTGCAAAAGGCCTTGATGGTAAGGTTTGTCTTTTTGCCGATGACACAAAGATATGTAACAGGGTTGATGTTCCTGGAGGGAAACGCCAAATGGAAAAGGATTTAGGAAAACTAGAAGAATGGTCAGAACTCTGGCAACTGAAATTTAATGTGGATAAGTGCAAGATAATGCACCTGGGGCGTAAAAACCCAAGGGCAGAATATAGAATATTTGACACAGTCCTGACCTCAGTATCTGAGGAAAGGGATTTAGGAGTAATTATTTCAGAAGACTTAAAGGTGGGAAGACAATGTAATAGAGCAGCATGAAATGCCAGCAGAATGCTTGGATGTATAGAGGTATAAGCAGTAGAAAGAAAGAAGTGCTTATGCCGCTGTACAGAACACTGGTGAGACCTCACTTGGAGTATTGTGCGCAGTACTGGAGGCCATATCTCCAGAAGGATATAGATACTCTAGAGAGAGTTCAGAGAAGAGCTACTAAACTAGTACATGGATTGCAGGAAAAAACTTACCAGGAAAGGTTAAAGGACCTTAACATGTATAGCTTTGAAGAAAGAAGAGAAAGAGGGGATATGATAGAAACTTTTAAATACATAAAGGGAATCAACTCGGTAAAGGAGGAGAGCATATTTAAAAGAAGAAAAACTACCACAAGAGGACACAGTTTTAAATTAGAGGGGCAAAGTTTTAAAAGTAATATGAGGAAGTATTACTTTACTGAGAGAGTAGTGGATGCATGGAATAACCTTCCTGCAGAAGTGGTAGCTGCAAATACAGTGAAGGAGTTTAAGCATGCATGGGATAGGCATAAGGCTATCCTTCATATAAGATAGGGCCAGGGACTATTCATAGGATTCAGATATATTGGGCAGACTAGATGGGCCAAATGGTTCTTATCTGCCGACACATTCTATGTTTCTATGTTTCTGAGAGCAGACAAGCTCTAAGAGCACCTCAATCCAATCAGTCTGGAGACCTCCAAAAACCGCCTTCCAAAAGCTGTAATTGGATAATTCCATCCGCCTTTTAGTTCCAGCTTCTTCTAGTGACCTGCAAAAAATCTGAAATAACTGCCAGTCTCTATAATTATTGGCCTGCCTCAGCCTTGGAGGTCCAAAATGATCTGGCTGCATAGTGATTTATGCGGATAGAAATAGAATGTGTCAAATAAATGAAGATAAATGTAATGTGTGTGTATATATAATGTAAGACCCTCTGTACAATAGATATGATAGAAATTAGTGTTTTGTTTCACTAGAGGGAATTGGCTTTGGGATTGAGTTTAGGTGGGGACGACAGAGGATGACAGCCTTAAAAGTTTTGCTATGGAGACCCATCACACATGGTTACAACTCTAATTGCAAGTCTACAGAGTGTGCAAGATGTTTAAATAGATTCCAAAATAATACGGTTTATCTAGTATATAGCATGATAGCTTCTAGAAAGAGCTGGCTTTAAATAATAACTTGGTTTCAATATAATCCAACATCAAACATCTCAGGGCACCATAGTACACAGACCTGTGGTGTTAAGTTTTGTCATAAACATTTACATGATATAAACCATACACATTCATTCTGCTGAAATGTTTGCTTACCAAGTGCATATTCAAATAGTTTGTTTGAAGGCGGCTAAGTGCAGTGAGACTATAGACCTATGTATTGCTTCATTGTCGCTAAAATGTGTATTAAGAATATGTTATGTCGCCACCGTTGGGGGGTTAGTGGGGTTTGTTTTACTTTTCTTTTTGTCCCTTTGGGTTGTTGTTTGTGGTTCTATGTTTGTTGAGCCTGGGTATGCCCACGTGGCTCTGTTTTGTATGCTGTTCTATAAAACTTCAATAAACAGAATTAAAAAAAAATAAAAAATTAGAAAAAAAAAAAAGAATATGTTATGTCATTCTAGTGCTTTGGCACATTGATCTCTCTAGCTGTACAACCAATATCCTAGTTCAGTGTTTAGTTGAAATATATTTTTACTTATTTATTGAAGTTTAGACTTGAAAAATGAATACATATATAACAGATATAAATTGGACAAAATGGATAAAATGATTATGGGTTAGGGTTTTGTAAATAGTAAAGCTTCTATGGAAAGTCTTCTGTAAAGTAAAGCCTTATGGGGTGTTATTATTGCATATAGAAAAATGCTGGCCACTATACGTGCATAGAAGGACATGAATATTGTTTTTTGGTCCTTTTGTCGCTGAGAGACTGCATATTAACCATTATACCTTCTCATTTTGTAAGAGGTGTATTACTGAACCAGCTTAAAGGAGTTGTAAAGTCCTACTCTAATACATTCTATGCAATAAGATAAAAAACCTTCTGTGTGTAGCAGCCCCCCCAGCCCAGCAATACTTACCTGTGCCCCTCTCTCTTTCCAGCGATGTCCATGAGTCCCTCGGCTATCCTGGGACTCTCCTCCTGATTAGCTGAGATACAGCTGCGGTGCCATTGGCTCCCGCGGATGTCAATCAGTTAGTGAGCCAATCAGGAGAGAGACGAGGCGTTGCCAAACGGCAGCTCCATGTCTGAACAGCTCATAGCAGGATGCTTGCTATAGGGGCACTCGATAGGAGGGAGGGGCCAGGAGCAGAAACGAGGGACAAAGAAGAGGGGGATTCAGGCTGCTCTGTGCAAAATCAACTGCACAGAGGAGGGAAGTATAAAAGTATAACCGGTTTGCTATTTTTTTTTTATAATTAGACTTTACAATCACTTTAACCGTGGGAAATATTAAAGGGTAATTCGACTTTTGTGGGGAAAAAATGGCAAATAAAGAAAAAATAATAAAGCATGTACAATTGCGACACAAGTCATATTATAATTGAATGTTATTAAAAATTACCTTTCCTTTTCAATATACATCTCGGTAGTTTTCTATAAAATGCAATATGACTACCTGGGGATGTTCTGTACACAGAAGGTGTACTGACTAGGGATGATCGAACTTTTGAAAAGTTCGGTTCGACCAGAACACCCGAACTTCACGAAAGTTCGGTTCGGATTTCAGAACCCCATTGAAATCAATGGGACCCGAACTTCTGTAATCAAAAAACACCATTTTTAAGCCCTAAAACCCAATAAATGCCCCTAAAAAGTGCCTAGGGTTCTGGGTCATGCCCCAGGGACTATTAATCACACAAAAAAAAGTTCTTAAAAATTGTCGTTTTTGATAGATAGCCAATTATTGAAAAAATTAAAAAAAAAAAAAAAAAAGAGATTTCTTTGGATTTAGTGTCTGGGGGGTCTAAAAGTTGTACCTGTGAAGTTTCAGCTCTGTAGCATGTCCAGAACCAGAATTACAGCATACCAAACCTTCAAAAATGACTTTTTTGCTTAACCGCACCTTTCTTTTGCTCCTAATCAACGGCTCAGCCAATGTGTATGATGGGGACATAATGCAGTGCACTGGGAACAAGATTAGAGGTTTTTTTGGAAAAAGGTGCTGTCTCTTTAAATGTGCATATAATTAACGGGTGTATTTCCACAATGGGGCTTTTATTACCAAATGTTTCAAGAAGTCCAAAGATGTATGTAATTGCACTTTATTTCATGTAAAATGGTGTTTGGTGCACTTTAACTTGAAATCTCACAAGAAACAGACATATATGCACGGATACATTGAGGGTTAGGGGTAGGGGCCACAATGTAGTGCAGAGTGAACAAGATTAGAGATGTTTTGGATGAATACTGTTGTCTCTTGACTTTGAATAGAAGTAAAGGATGCTTAAAAATTGGGCATTTGGTGGTGCGGACGATGCCTTGACACCATATCCCTATGAAAGTGCTGGTAATGAAAGCAATAATTGCCTTTGTAAGGAAAAAAATTACAATGATATGCATCTGTGTGACAGGTGCGCAAAAATTGTTGTTTGGGTGTTGGCGGAGCCATACCACTGTAAGCCCAAAGAGCTGGTGTTGAAGAAGGCGTAAAAATTATGAAGGTGTGCACCTGTGGAACAGGTGCGCAAACATGGTAGTTTTGGTGTTGGCGGAGCCTCCCCACCATAACCCCAAAGAGCTGGCTTTGAAGGAGGCCCAAAAATTGTAAAGGTGTGCACCTGTGGAACAGGTTCGCAAACATGGTAGTTTTTGTTTAGCATAGCCTCCCCACCTTAACCCCAAAGAGCTGGTGTTGAAGGAGGCCCAAAAATTGTAAAGGTGTGCACCTGTGGAACAGGTGCGCAAACATTGTCGTTTTTGTTTTAGCATAGCCTCCCCACCTTAACCCCAAAGAGCTGGTGTTGAAGGAGGCCCAAAAATTGTAAAGGTGTGCACCTGTGGAACAGGTGCGCAAACATTGTCGTTTTTGTTTTAGCATAGCCTCCCCACCTTAACCCCAAAGAGCTGGCGTTGAAGGAGGCCCAAAAATTGTAAAGGTGTGCACCTGTGGAACAGGTGCGCAAACATTGTAGTTTTTGTTTTAGCATAGCCTCCCCACCTTAACCCCAAAGAGCTGGTGTTGAAGGAGGCCCAAAAATTGTAAAGGTGTGCACCTGTGGAACAGGTGCGCAAACATTGTCGTTTTTGTTTTAGCATAGCCTCCCCACCTTAACCCCAAAGAGCTGGTGTTGAAGGAGGCCCAAAAATTGTAAAGGTGTGCACCTGTGGAACAGGTGCGCAAACATTGTCGTTTTTGTTTTAGCATAGCCTCCCCACCTTAACCCCAAAGAGCTGGTGTTGAAGGAGGCCCAAAAATTGTAAAGGTGTGCACCTGTGGAACAGGTGCGCAAACATTGTCGTTTTTGTTTTAGCATAGCCTCCCCACCTTAACCCCAAAGAGCTGGTGTTGAAGGAGGCCCAAAAATTGTAAAGGTGTGCACCTGTGGAACAGGTGCGCAAACATTGTCGTTTTTGTTTTAGCATAGCCTCCCCACCTTAACCCCAAAGAGCTGGTGTTGAAGGAGGCCCAAAAATTGTAAAGGTGTGCACCTGTGGAACAGGTGCGCAAACATTGTCGTTTTTGTTTTAGCATAGCCTCCCCACCTTAACCCCAAAGAGCTGGTGTTGAAGGAGGCCCAAAAATTGTAAAGGTGTGCACCTGTGGAACAGGTGCGCAAACATTGTTGTTTTTGTTTTAGTATAGCCTCCCCACCTTAACCCCAAAGAGCTGGTGTTGAAGGAGGCCCAAAAATTGTAAAGGTGTGCACCTGTGGAACAGGTGCGCAAACATTGTCGTTTTTGTCATAACCAAAATGAGGTTCTGTGAACGTAAAGAGAATGAGAGGAGGGTTTGAGGGTGGCACCATGGTCCAGGCTTAAACTGAGGCTCAACTGCCACATCACAACGATAGCCTAGTCTACAAGGTCTGCATCAGGTGCATCAAAGCTTGATATCCACGACTGATTCATCTTAATGAATGTCAAACGGTCGACTGAGTCGGTGGAGAGTCTAGTTCGATGGTCTGTGACGAATCCTCCTGCTGCGCTGAATGCCCGTTCCGATAGGACACTGGAAGCAGGGCAGGCCAACAACTCCATGGCATACTGGGCCAGTTCTGGCCAGTGGTCTAATCTTAAGACCCAGTATGCCAGTGGATCGGATTCGTCACATGAAAAGCCCTCTGTGTCACTTTGTGCTCTCACGTAATCGTCCACCATGTGATGCAGACGGTGTCGATGCGATGTGGCAGCTGAGAGGCCTGGGCGGTGAGGACTAAAAAAAGACCGAAAGGCATCCGTCAACCGCACGCCTTCTCCAACGCTCCTCTCGTGACCACCAGTAGAATCCATGGTAGGTTGTCCCCGCCCCTGCACCCTACGGGAGTCGGGGAACATGTTCACCAGATTCCTCTTGAGACTGTCCTCAAGGGATTTGATCCTGTGGACTCTATGGGTGGATGGGAAAAGCTCCGAGACTTTACACTTGTACCGGGGGTCAAGTAGGGTGGCCAACCAATAGTGGTTAGTCTCTTTAATGGCCTTGATTCTGGGGTCCTTTCGCAGGCTCTGGAGCATGATGTTTCCCATGCGTCGCAAATTAGCGAAGGCCTGAGAAGCTGACTCCTCGGGGTCACTCATAACGACATTATCTTCAACGGGCTCCTCCTCCTCCCAGCCACGTACTACTCCAAAGTGTCCCGAGGGAGTCAAACTAGGCCTTGCAGATTGCCGCATGTCTTCCTCCTCCTCCTCCTCAAACCCTGCAAAAGTTCCCGCAGAATCGTCCTCCTCCTCCTCTTCCACCCCTGGATCCTGCTCGGGCCTCTGGGAGCTAGGCATAATGGGGTCAGGATTCTCAGGATAAAGGGGGCCTTGAGAGGCAAGGAAGTCCTCCTCTTCCTCCTGCTGCTCTGCCTCCAGTGCCCTGTCCATAATGCCACGCAGAGTGTGCTCCAACAAAAACAGTACCGGTAGGGTGTCACTGATGCATGCGCTGTCCCGGCTGACCATCCTTGTGGCCTCCTCAAATGACGAGAGGACAGCGCATGCATCCTTAATCAAAAGCCACTGCCGTGGTGAAAAGAAGCCCAGGCGCGCAGAGCCAGTGCTGGTGCCGTACTCGCATAGGTATTCATTGAGGGCCCTCTGCTGCATGTACAGGCGCTGCAGCATAGCCAAGGTGGAGTTCCAGCGGGTGGGCATGTCACAGATGAGGCGGTGTACCGGCAGGTGAAACTCGCGCTGCACTTCGGCCAAACGTGCAGTGGCACTGTACGACCGCCTGAAGTGACTGCACACCCTTCTTGCCATCCTTAGCACATCCTGCATTCCCGGGTACGAGTTCAAAAACCGCTGTACCACGAGATTCAGGACATGCGCCAGGCATGGCACATGGGTTAACTTTCCCTGACGAAGGGCGGCCAGGAGGTTTGACCCATTATCAGTAACCACCATCCCTGGCTGCAGCTGGCGTGGTGTCAACCACCTCTGGGCCTGTGCCTGCAGAGCCCCAAGAATCTGAGGGGCAGTGTGCTGCCTGTCCCCTAGACACACAAGCTGCAGCACTGCGTGACACCTTTTGGCCTGAGACATAGAATAGCCCTTTGAACGTTTACGTGGTATCTCATCATATTCAAAGGACCATTCTGCAGAGGAGGGCATGGAGGAGGTAGAGGAGGAGGAGCAGGAGGGGGTAGAAGTGATCGATCTACCCGGATCAGCGACACCACCAGCTGTTTGCAGACGTGGGGGCAACACTGGCTGCAGCACCGAGCCCTGGCTACAATCCCTTCCACTGGCAAGCAGTGTCACCCAGTGAGCAGTGACAGAAATGTACCGTCCCTGCCCATGTTTGCTTGACCAAGTGTCAGCCGTCAAGTGTATCTTACGGCTGACTGACTTGGCCAGGGATGACACTACATTGCCTTCCACATGTTGGTATAGGGATGGCAGGGCCTTACGGGAAAAGTAATGCCGACTTGGCACCTGCCACTGTGGAACTGCACATTTTGCGAAGTCACGGAAGGGAGCAGACTCTACCAGGTTAAATGGTAATAGTTGCAGAGCCAGTAGTTTAGCCAAACTACTGTTTAGACGCTGGGCATGTGGGTGGCGGGGAGTATACATTTTTTTTCGTTCCAGCATGTGTGGAATCGAAATTTGGCGTCTAGATGATACAGCTGGTGGTGTGCTGGAGGTAGATGCGACACTGCCTGCTATATCATCATCCCTGCCAGTGGAGGCTGCCAACAGGTGACGAGTGACTATAGCAGGGCCAGGAACAGACTGATGTGCAGGTGGAGCAGGTGGAGCAGATGGAGCATGAGGAGGAGTGCGAGGAGAACTAGGAGGCCGACTGACCAATCTTTGGCCCTTTTGTGGGTTCTTTAAATGCTCCTGCCAACGGGCCGAGTGGTGGGTTGTCAAATGCCTGTTTAGGCAGCTTGTACCCAGGTGGTTGACATTTTTGCCACGTTTTATACCCTTCTTACAAATCTTGCAGATCGCAACTGTTTTATCTGCATGGGATGTCTCAAAAAAGGCCCAGCAAGATGAGGTGTGTATAGTGGCCCGGGAGACAACAGGTGCGGCCTTAGATGGAGTAGGCCGTCTGCTCTCCCCTCTTGCTTGCTCTGCCTCCTCCTCAACCTCAGACCCAACATCTGACTCCATCAAAGACTGAGCATCAGGCCTGGCCTGGGAGACAACAGGTGCGGCCTTAGATGGAGCGGGCCGTCTGCTCTCCCCTCTTGTTTGCTCTGCCTCCTCCTCAACCTCAGACCCAACATCTGATTCTATCAAAGACTGAGCATCAGGCCTGGCCTGGGAGACAACAGGTGCGACCTTAGATGGAGCGGGCCGTCTGCTCTCCCCTCTTGTTTGCTCTGCCTCCTCCTCAAACTCAGACCCAACATCAGACTCCATAAAGGACTGAGCATCAGGCTGGAGTAGATGGCCGACACTGTGGTCAAACAGCTCAGCTGACTCCTCTGCCATGTCTGAAATTGGGTCTAAGGGAGGACATGAGGTGGACATGGACTCATCTGTATTTGTTCTGACAACTGCAGAAGACTGACCACTTTTCTCTGCCTGGGTCACTGTAGTTGCAGATGATGCCGATGATGAGGGTTTGTTCATATAGTCCACCACCTCCTGTACATACTGTGGACGTATAGCTTGGCCACTGCCGGAGAACAATCCAAATGGTGGCCTGGCTGAGGACTGACCACCACGTCCACCCCTGCCTCTAGACACCCTAGAAGCTGTGCCCCTTTCCGCAGCAGGGCCACGTATGCCTTTTCTTGGTCTACCAGGCATATTTCTCAATGATGCGTTGGCAACTGTGTGCGGTGAAAAACGCACACTGCTATGCGACCCACAGTTGTCGCTGGATACAGCACAGCAGTTGCGGTTCACGCACAGTAGCAAAGCCTTTTGCACAGTGGACCTAACGCTTTGAACAACAGGCGTTAGGTTGTCACTGATGCGTTGGCAACTGTGTGCGGTGAAAAACGCACACTGCTATGCGACCCACAGTTGTCGCTGGATACAGCACAGCAGTTGCGTGTCACGCACAGTTGCAAAGGCTTTTGTACAGTGCACCTAACGCTTTGAACAACAGGCGTTAAGTTGTCACTGATGCGTTGGCAACTGTGTGCGGTGAAAAACGCACACTGCTATGCGACCCACAGTTGTCGCTGGATACAGCACAGCAGTTGCGGTTCACGCACAGTAGCAAAGCCTTTTGCACAGTGGACCTAACGCTTTGAACAACAGGCGTTAGGTTGTCACTGATGCGTTGGCAACTGTGTGCGGTGAAAAACGCACACTGCTATGCGACCCACAGTTGTCGCTGGATACAGCACAGCAGTTGCGTGTCACGCACAGTTGCAAAGGCTTTTGTACAGTGCACCTAACGCTTTGAACAACAGGCGTTAAGTTGTCACTGATGCGTTGGCAACTGTGTGCGGTGAAAAACGCACACTGCTATGCGACCCACAGTTGTCGCTGGATACAGCACAGCAGTTGCGGTTCACGCACAGTAGCAAAGCCTTTTGCACAGTGGACCTAACGCTTTGAACAACAGGCGTTAGGTTGTCACTGATGCGTTGGCAACTGTGTGCGGTGAAAAACGCACACTGCTATGCGACCCACAGTTGTCGCTGGATACAGCACAGCAGTTGCGTGTCACGCACAGTTGCAAAGGCTTTTGTACAGTGCACCTAACGCTTTGAACAACAGGCGTTAAGTTGTCACTGTATTTTGCTGCCTAGCAAGCACGTATACCTGCTGTGATACAGCAGCACTGTGCCACGTGCTCACTAAACAGAACCCTCACACTTTCCCTACAGAAACTAAATTTTCAAATCTAACTAATGTAGTACAAAGTTCCCTAACTACACTAGATATCCCTTTCCACTAAATAGAAAGCTCCATACAGCAGAAGACTGACACTGTCCCTTAAGTTTTTTTTTTTTTTTTAACTCTAAGAACCAGCACAATCGCTGTATCTAACTACACTGGCTGTAAGCTAAATACAATTCTGCTATATGGAGCTTTAGAACCACTCGATATGTAGGAAATGTAGTGTAGCAAGCAGGAGTCAGACAGAACTGCTTCAACTCTCTTCAACAGGCTCTGGATAACTGTGCTAGGGGTTAGGCGGGGCCATCTTATATAGTGTGGGGCGTATTCACTCCTGATTGGCCTCTGGTCCCCGTAGTCACTCCAATCACGTTCCTAGGAGACTCCTGCCCCCTCATTGGCTTTTGCAGACGTTTCTGGGCCAATCACGGGCTTTTAAAGCCCAGTTCCTGTCCCAGTGCATTTTGGGCGGTTCTGGTGGCCGAATACCGAACTTTTGCCGCAAAAAGTTCGGTATTCGGCCGAATATCGAACATCCAATGTTCGGGTCGAACCGATGGTCGACCCGAACCGTTCGATCATCCCTAGTACTGACCACACCCCAGAAACATCATTTCCTACTTGTGTGATTGGCTCACTGATTTTCCCTGAAGTCTGCCTAAGATACAAGTCAGATTTCAGGCGTCCCCTGCAGCAAAGATGTAATTTTTGGTGGGATACTCCCAATAGGAAATTGCGTCTCAAGGGATGCAGGCCCAGCAGCTTCCCTCATTAGAGCCCTGCAGGTGTAACAGCTGATTGATAATTATGAAACCACTCCCATTAGATTCACTCTCCAACATGGACACAGACAAACAGGGATTTCTTCAGAATAACAAAAGAAAGGAATCTGCAACAACGTTTGTTAAAATCCTTGTAATGTACATAGGGAAATGTTTTTTTTTTTTTCTCAACAAAAGTGGAGTTACTCTTTAAAGCGCTGCACAAACTGTTGGCGCTAAATAAATCCTGTATAATATTGAGTGGATATTGAATGTGTATGTAAAGCTAAACATTTTTTACTTTTAAAATTTGGATAGTGTAGGGAATAGATTTTTGGAGATGGGGAGACTTCCTGACACTTCTTGTTCCTGAGACAAGCAGGAAGTAAAGGAGATCTCTCCAAAGAAATGGGGTAGAGCCTGCTAATGGAAGGTAGGGTCCTCCTTAGGTGAGAAGGTAGCGGTGGGGTCAGTGAATACAATTTAAGGAAATACTTACAGGGGGTTGAGAGGAAAAGACGTCTTTTGGGGCCCTTGGGGGGGGGGGGGGGGGAATGAGATAGTTTTAGGAAGGTTTTAGAGGCCATTGTTGACATTTGTAAAAATATAAAATAAATGCAATTTATCTGTATGAGAATATCCTCTGTTATATACTATAGTTGCAAGGCAGGATTAAATTCTAAACTTAAAGCGGAGTTCCACCCTAAAATTAAACTTACCTCCATCTTCTCGCTCCGGGTCACCTGAAAAACAAATGGATAATCGCAATTTTTTTTTTTTTTACTTACCTCGTTTAGAAGAAATATACTTACCTTACTTCCTCTTCCTCCCCTCGGCGGCCACGGCGATTCGTCACTTCCTGGCTTTGCAATTATTCCTGGGAGCTGAACGTCATCGCTCCCAGGAATCAATGCGCCTGCACCGGCCCCGACGTCAGTTCCGGTGCAGGCGCCATCATACCTTGCTAAACAGCTTCTGGGCATGCCCAGAAGCTGTGCAGGGATGACGCTGCCGCCCCGGAAGTGACGGCGGGGCCGGTGCAGTGCATCGTGGGACCGAAGAAGACGGAAGAGGACACAGAAGAGGATTGCGCTGGCTTCAAGCTGCCCACACCTGAGATGGCAGCGCTGGAGAATACATTTTCAAGGTAAGTATTTCTTCTTGCAGGTAAGTGCAACCCGGGACAGATCAGAGGCTAGCCATTGTGGAATGCACTAGCCCTGACTGTCCCGGGGGTATTTTTATAAAAAAAAATGTCCCAGGGTGGAACTCCGCTTTAAGTCCTTGAAACGAATGACCACATAAAAACACATAACCCCTGTGTTCATCTTCTAGCTATGATCAAAATATGCTCCCTGTTAATTTTAAGATATATGCTGGTAAAGTAATTCTGATATGTGACAGCAGTGCAACATGTAAGATGTTCCAAAAGGTGAACTTATCCTTTAATAAAGAGCAGCATTTTATTCTCAGCCAAAGGTACAGCTAAATGCCACTAAGGAGAAGCAGAACCAGATAAAGGGCTGTGGGGTCTACTACAGTTATTCATGTAAACAGAATGGACCATTACACAATTTAAGAACTCTGATGGGTCCGTTGTTTTAAAGCATCATAAGCTATATCCAGTGCAAACCCTTCCAGTGTATATGGCTTTTAATTCAAAGCTGCATAGACCCAGTCTTAGCCAGCAATTTTACTGCTTGTAAAAAAGTGCTCATGCATTTACAATAAAGCTGCAAGGCCAGAAGAGCAATGGTATTTGGTCTGTAAAACTGAGAAATAGTGTAGCTTTGGTGTTTTGCCAAAGCAGAGTGTTGTATCACATTAGCCATTGATTAAAGTATAAATTTGGATATAGGGGAAAATGTGGATACAGGGGGTACCAATTTATTTCTGTTGTCATTATGATTTAAAAAGAGTAAACACAGTTGATTGATAATGGCTTCAGCCAAACACTAACCATGAGTGAATGAAAAGTTTTTCTGTTATCATTCATATGTTTTGAAAAATGGCCAAGAAATCATTAATTCTGCCAGGGTATGTAAACTTATGAGCACAACTGTATTGATTGTTTTTGTGGCATACAAAGGATAAGCCCTCACAAATGTTGTTGGCAGGTGGACAATGCTTGTCTCAACAGCCAGCCAGCTGCGCAAGTTTGATTTACGAAAAAGGAGACCGTACCCCCTGCAAATAGTTGATAAGCAAATCATTTTTAAATGGTCATTGAGATGCCACATGCAGTGTTCCATGGTGGTCAACCACTCATAGCAACTAATGCTCATGAGTCTCCCCTTTATAAAATAATAGGTATGTTCAGCAACTAAGTAGGTGATTTCAAGTCTTTAGCAAGCTATTCACTATTATTTTTTGTATTCTGAAAGTATTATCATTGCTTGGGCCACTCAATCTGCAATATATCTTTGAAAAGTTTCTGATATTGATATATTATGATGATATCGATATATTATACTTATTATTATTATGCTATTATTATTTTGTTTGGGCAGTTAACCCCATTGCACAACAAACTGTAATTTGCCCATACAGTAAACCCCCGCTCCATCGCGGTTCAGTTTTTGCGTTCCCGGTATATTGCGTTTTTTTTTTGTAATGTTATTTTACTATATAAATCATTAAAAATGAAATATTTTTGTGTTTTCCATAGCTCTTGCTATGTCTTTCAGTATCCTTTATGTGTTTAAATGAGTTTCTATTGTTTTAAAAGTGTGTTTAAAGACCTTAAAATGCTTTTACACGTACAGTGACAGTAAAAAAAACATGCCTACAATGCATTTTAATAGGGTTTTTCTATTTCGTGGATTTTCACTTTTCCGGAACGTAACCCCCGCAATGGAGGGGGGTTTACTGTACAGTACATAGGGTGTTGAAGCAATAAGTGGATGGTTCCATGAAAATGCAGAAGAAAATATGTCAGCGCATCTCCATCTTCTAAAAAAAATTGTATGATTAGCATGTCAAAAAATATAGTACAATGTTTTGGATCCCCTGAGGGTCCCTCCATCAGGCATAAGGGACATGTCCTGTTAGCCAGATGAAGGGACTCAGAGGTTCTAAAACGTTGCACTAGGTTTTTGAGATATTAATCATACCCTAATAAAGATCATTTTTATTTATGAAGATTGGGATCTTTTGGGGAGATTTCCCTTCACGTCTGTCCAAGCAGAAAATGGGAAATATTTACAACAGGACAGAAATAAAAACAAAAACACATTTTTTTACCAGAGTGGAGGTGGTTGGAACTTAAAACCTCTTACTAAAATAAATTGGCTGGAATTGGGTTTTAAATGAGCAACCAAAGCAAATAATCTTATCTATCAGATTTAAATATTTTTGCCTTACAGCACCACTTAAGAGCACGCACCCCCGACAATCACTCCCCCCCTCC
Organism: Pelophylax lessonae; assembly: GCF_965119305.1. Taxonomy (NCBI): domain Eukaryota; kingdom Metazoa; phylum Chordata; class Amphibia; order Anura; family Ranidae; genus Pelophylax; species Pelophylax lessonae. The sequence goes on along the minus strand of NC_138779.1, from coordinate 72,459,178 downwards.
CCCTCCCCAGTATACCCACAGAAACTCAACTTTAGGAAGACCATATATCAGTGGTCCTCAACCCTGGTCCTCAGGGCCCACTAACAGGCCAGGTTTGCAAGATAACTGAAATACATCCCAGGTGATATAATTTGCTGCTCAGTGATTGCAGTACTCTAGTCTGCATCTCCTCAAGGTAATACTTAAAATCTGGCCTGTTAGTGGGCCCTGAGGACCGGAGTTGAGGACCACTGCCATATATGACCTAACTCTACTCAAAACTGTCAAACATATCACATCGTTTAAGCATATAGGTTTTGTGGAACCAAATTAGTATGACACAACACAGATATCTCCCATGTGCACCATTTTTGTCCTATGAAAATGTGTACACAACACATGAAAATATTTCTTTGTAAAACCAGTCTACACTATGCAATTTTTGTAATTTTATGTACCACTGTATTAATGATAAATGTACAGCACAAAATGTGAGATGATTACAAATCTGGATTCAGCGCAAAACAGAGTAATCTTTAAATGCACCTGCCCTTTAAGTAAAGATGGCACGGCACAGCAGGTCCTTAGTGCCCAGGCTGAAATGATGAAAGGCGCGAAATTTACAAGAGACACTGACGTCAGTGAAGTGCTTAAACAGAGGAAACAACTGTTTGCATTGACAACCATCAGGCAGAGATAAGATGTTTTATACATAAAATAGTTTGGGTTGTGTGTTCTGGCACAGACACCTAGCTTACTCTGAGCATTTAACCCGTATTATAATCATATTCAGAATAACAATAAAGATAATAAAAGTGAGACTATAACAATAAACTTGGAGCCACAGATTTTTTTACTGCAGAATCATATAAAAAGTTCTGATCCAAAAGTTTGTTTTGAAACAGTGAGCTTGTGAAATTGCGTCAAGCTGCTGTACACCCTAACCTAATTACATTTAGTTTGCTACAGCATTGTGTATAATAAACCATTTCCGTTTTTCTTTAACCACTTTAGCCCCGGAGGATTTGGCTGCTCAATGACCAGGCCATATTTTGTGATTCTGCCCTGCGTGACATTAACGGACAATTGCGCGGTCGTGCGGCGCTGTACCAACGGGAAATGGATGTCCTTTTTTTCCCACAAATATAGCTTTCTTTTGGTGGTATTTGATCACCTGTGCGATTTTTTTATTTTTTGCGCTATAAACAAAAAAAAGCGACAATTTTGAAAAAATAACAATATTTTTCACATTCTTTTATATGAAATTCTTCAAAAAGTAAAAATCTAATTTTTTTAACATTTTAGGCCAATTTGTTTTCTGCTACATATTTTTGGTAAAAAAAAAATCGCAATAAGCATATTTTGATTGGTTTGCGCAAAAGTTATTGCGTTTACAAACAACGTGAAAGATTTGTCATTTATATTGTGTTTTTTTTTTTTTTTAATTAGTAATGGCGGCGATCTGCGATTTTTTGCAGGACTGCGACATTGCGGTGGACAGATCGGACCACTAACTGACATTTTTGACACTTTTGGGGGGTACCAGTGACAAAACTACTACTACAGTAATCAGTGCTAAAAATATGCACTGTTACTGTAATAATGACACTGACAGGGAAGGGGTTAACAGTATGGGTGATCAAGGGGTTAAATGTGCCCCTAGGGGCGTGATTCTAACTGTCAGGCCTGAGGAAGGAGCACGCATGCTCCGAACGCGAGCACCCCCCTGCCACTATTGGATGTAAGCCTGGATACTGAATGCTGCCAGAAACACAGGAAGTGTCGGACTCCACCGGCACAGCCAGGACCACGGCCGCCACAGTGTACTTCCCGAACATCCCTGCAGTTTTGCAGATGAACCATCACCATTTGCTGATCAACGATTTCCTCTGTGTGAGTTACTACGTTGTTTTTATGTAATAAATAACCTTTTAATCTACACTGAGTTGGCGCTGCTTTTCTTCTCCTACCCCTTCTTGCTGAGGACTAATAGATGTGTAAGTGCCATAAGAGAACTAAGTGCCAGAAATGGTTTTATGGACTGCTGCTATAGGGTCCTAGATACACTGGCCATTCCCTACTGCCTCCAGAAAAGCTGGTTTTAGAGAGAAGTTTGTCCTCCTACTGTTGTACTCCTACTCATTTTGGAGTATCCTACGACTCTAAACACCTCTCCTGTTGAACTTCTCAATCAATTTGGGTTGAACTGGATGAAATTATGTATATTTTTCAATCAGATTATCTATGCAATTTCAGTGCTTTGAAAAAGTATTCAAACCTCTTGAAATTTTCCATATTTTGTCATGTTACATCCAAAAATGTAAACGTATTTTTTGGGGATTTTACGTGATCGTCAGATCAACACAAAGTGGCACATAATTCTGAAGTGAAAGAAAATTGATAAAGGGTTTTCAATTTATTTTTACAAAAAATATGTGAAAAGTGTGGTGTGCATTTATATTCAGCCCCCTTTAGTCTGATACCCCCTAACTAACATCTAGTGGAACCAATTGCCTTCAGAAGTCACCTAATTAGTAAATAGAGTCCACCTGTGTGTAATTTAATCTCAGTATAAATACAGCTGTTCTGTGAAGCCCTCAGAGGTTTCTAAGGAAACCTTAGTGAACAAACAGCATCATGAAGGCCAAGGAACACACCAGACAGTTAAGGGAAAATGTTGTGGAGAAGTTTAAAGCAGAGTTAGGTTATAAAAAAATATCCCAAGCTTTGAACATCTTAAAGAGCACTGTTAAATCTATCATCCAAAAATGGAGAGTATGGCACAACTGCAAACCTACCAGAACATGGCCATCCACCTGAACTGACAGGCCGGGCAAGGAGAGCATTAATCAGAGAAGCACCCAAGAGGCCCATGGTAACTCTGGAGGAGCTATGTGTGGCGGAAAACTAACACCTCACATCACTCTTAACACACCATCCCCACTGTGAAACATGGTGGTGGCAGCATCATGTTGTGGAGATGCTTTTCTTCAGCATGCACAGATAAGCTGGTCAGAGTTGATGGGAAGAGGGATGGAGCCAAAAGAAAGCAATCTTAGTAGAAAACTTGTTAGAGTCTTCAAAAGACTTGAGACTGGGGCGGAGATTCACCTTCCAGCAGGACAAAAACCCTAAACATACAGTCAGAGCTACAATGGAATGATTTAGATCAAAGCATATTCATGTGTTAGAATGACTCAGTCAAAGACCAGACCTAAATCCAGTTGAGAATCTGCGGCAAGACTTGAAAATTGCTGTTCACCGACGCTCTCCATCCAATCTGACAGAGTTTGAGTTATTTTGCAAAGAAGAATGGGCAAAAAGTTAAATGTGCAAAGCTGGTAGAGACATCCCCAAAAAGACCTGCAGCTATAATTGCAGGGAAAGGTGGTTCTACAAAGTATTGACTCAGGGGGGCTGAATACAAATGCACAACACACTTTTCACATATTTATATGTAAAAAATGTTGAAAACCATTTATCGTTTTCCTTCCACTTCACAATGATGTGCCACTTTGTGTTGGTCTATCACATAAAATCCCAGTAAAATAAATTTCACGTTTTTGGTTGTAACATGACAAAATGTGTAAAGTTTCAAGGGGTATGAATACTTTTTCAAAACACTGTATGTATAAATAAAAGACCTCCCCTAGACCATGCCAGTGTGTGTGAACTGTGCTTGTGTGACTGGCAGCTTTCGTACTACTGTGAGAGAACCTGTCTTTTTCCAGTGGCCCCTCCTCTACATGTGTATGAGACATACATATATATATATATTATATATATATATATATATATACACATACAGTATATTGCATATAGCATAGAAACATAATCCATATACAAGCAGTTTGAAGATAATATGTGAAAAAAAGTACTTTAGATTACTTCTGCCCTCTTGATCAGTAGTTGCAATAACAATTAGGATTAAGTTATCTTGCAATGTGTGGGTGGGGAAGGTTACGCTTTCCTAACAGTCATTTGATCTGTTCCATGTTTTTACCTCTCTTCGCTATAGATAGGAGGGACCTAAGAAATGACAATATAGTTGGGGACTAATAATATAACTTGAGCACTACAAAAGCTGATATTTGTTTATATTGAATGGGGTGTTCATCAATATTCATTCTTATCTGTCCCTTAATCAGAGCCTGCAAAACTGTGGACCAATGTGTTTCACGGGTTCAACTCTGCTATGTCTGAGCCTACTGCAGCCTTGCCTTTGCTCCCGAACACATTGGTGAATGAGAAGGAGGTTGCATGTGTTCCATAGCTTCAACTCTGCCATGTCTGAGCCTACTGCAGCCTCACCTTTGCTCCCGAACACATTGGAGAATGAGAAGGAGGTTGCATGTGTTCCATAGCTTCAACTCTGCCATGTCTGAGCCTACTGTAGCCTTACCCTTGCTGCCGAACACATTGGAGAATGAGAAGTAGGTTGCATGTGTTCCATACAGGGTCGGTGCTAGACTATTCTGCGCCCTAGGCAAGACCAGCTACTTGTGTGCCCCCCCCCCCAATAAATAAAAAAACACTCCATGCATTCCCCATACTCCCCCCTATACTTGCATCACTCGCAGTGCCCCCATTAATGCAGAGTGACCAGTGCCCCATTAAGGCAGAGTGACCAGTGCCCCCATTAATGCAGAGTGACCAGTGCCCCCATTAATGCAGATTGACCAGTGCCCCCATTAATGCAGAGTGATCAGTGCCCCCATCCAATGCAGAGTGACCAGTGCCCCCATTAATGCATAGTGACCAGCAATGCTGTATCTTGGCCTAGGCCAACAAGGCCCAGGCCTAGGGCAGCACTTTGCGGGGGGGGGGGCAGCAAAAAAGCTGCACCCCCCAGGAAAAAAAAAAACAGCCTCCTCCCGGCTCCCTCACGAAAAGGGTCCCCGCCGGCTTGCGCTACACTTTTAGTATAGTGCCAGTCTTATGGGCCGAATTGGGCTGGAGGGCAGGGTTCAGGATGCAAATCAGTCTGGCACCCCCATAAAGCGGTCACACTGCTACCTGCCAGTATGATATTACCAGCCGGAGAGGACATTCGGACAGACCCCAGGCCGCCGACCACACTTAATACAATTGGCCCGACGGCCGCCAATGCTAATAAGTTTGACACTGCATCCTAGTGCTCCGCCTACCCTCCACCGCCCCCAGGTATGACAGGCATCATGTTAATAATATAATTTCATTTCTAGGTCATACTCCTAAGCTAGGCAGCAAGAAACGGATTCTATGAGCAGGTGTGTCTGGGGTCATGTGGATAGAATGGCCCCTAAAGGCGTGCCTAGTGAAAGCTTTCACTGCCTAGCTACTTCTGAAGAGGGCGCACATAACCCATTAGTGAAGAAACCTTCCAGAGCTGCGTCTGTTAGAGGACATAAGAGAAAATATAATTTAATTTCTTTAAACATCCTTGTCCTTGAACGAGCTTACTGAATTGCATCATATACAATTAACACTTTTAATTGTATACAATTTCAATAATATTTTGGACTTGCTCACCTCATATGTGCTATCATAATATGTCACTGGATTAGTAAGATTACTCCAATCTTCTAAAGATATTTGGATTTGTGTTTGCTACCACTGATTATTTCACTTATTTGTATAATGACTCTGGACTTCCTAGTCATTATACAAATACGTGAAATAATCCTATGATTACAATCAGTGACAGCAAACACAAGTCCAAATATCTGGAAAGAAATTAGTAATCTTACTAATCCAGTGACATAAGGCTGCACTGATGGGCACTGATATGCTGCACTGATGGGCGCTAATAGGTTGCACTGATGGGCACTAATATGCTGCTCTGATGACCACTGATGAGGCAGCAATGGTGGGTACTGATAAACTGCACTGATGGGCACTAATGAGGCAGCACTGATGGGCACTAATGAGGCTGAACTTATGGGAACTGATGAGGCTGCCCCGGTGGGCTCTGATAGACTGTGGTTGTGGTCTGTGGTTTACAGATGACAGGGCAGGTCATAAACCGGAAGGGGTGTGTCCTTTACAGGAAGGGGTGGGTCATATTTAAATTAGGGGGTGCACAAGTTTAGTCAGGCCTAGGGCAGCACAAAACCTAAATACACCACTGGTGACCAGTGCCCCCATCCAATGCAGAGTGACCAGTGCCCCCATTAATGCATAGTGACCAGTGCCCCCATCCAATGCAGAGTGACCAGTGCCCCCGTTAATGCAGAGTGACCAGTGCCCCCATTAATGCAGAGTGACCAGTGCCCCCATTAATGCAGAGTGACCAGTGCCCCCATTAATGCAGAGTGACCAGTGCCCCCATCCAATGCAGAGTGACCAGTGCCCCAGTTAATGCAGAGTGACCAGTGTCCCCATTAATGCAGAGTGACCAGTGTCCCCATCCAATGCAGAGTGACAAGTGCCCCTGTTAATGCAGAGTGACCAGTGCCCCCGTTAATGAAGAGTGACCAGTGCCCCCATCCATTGCAGAGTGACCAGTGCCCCCATCCATTGCAGAGTGACCAGTGCCCCCATCCAATGCAGAGTGACCAGTGCCCCATCCAATGCAGAGTGACCAGTGCCCCCATCCAATGCAGAGTGACCAGTGCCCCCCATCCAATGCAGAGTGACCAGTGCATGGGGATTAGAGCGCCGCATGATTACAAAAGGCCAAGTTCTTCTGCTTACCCGGCGGGAGGCATTCATACGAAGTCCCGCCTTCTGGACCGGCTCCTATGATAGACATCACCAGTGTTCTGTCTAACATAGGTAGGAGCCAGACCAGGAGGCGGGACTTTGTATGACAGCCTCCCCGCTGGGTAAGCAGAAGAACTTGGCTTTTTGTAATCAGACGGCGCTCTAATTCCCATCTCCCCCCTTCCCCTCCAGAGGCAGCCCAAGCGAGAACTATGGCTCCCCCCTGCTCCAGTTCATGGAGCACCGTGGACATCTGGTCAACCTAGGGTGGCAGCCAGGCTAGTAGGGAAACCAAATAAAAAAAAAAAACGAAGAGATTTCCAGTCAGTAGTAGGGAAACCAGCGGCCGTGGCTGCGCCCCTTAAGCAGCAGTGCGCCCTAGATGGCTGCCTAGTTCGCCTAGCGGGAGCGCCGGCCCTGGTTCCATAGCTTCAACTCTGCCATGTCTGAGCCTACTGCAGCCTTACCCTTGCTCCTGAATACATTGTAGAATGAGAGGGAGGTTGCCCAGCACAGTGCTATTTATTATTATTATTATTAATATTGTTATACAGGATTTTCTTATAGTGCCATTAGTGCACAATACTGTGAGCGTGAGATTCCATTCAGAAGCACTTTAAAATGCTTGCTGGATTTGCCCACACAATTGGTTGGGTAAACCTAACTAAGGATGCATGGTTACAGTTTCCCTGTGGTTTAGGAAGAAACCATAAGACAAATTGACAGTAAAGCTGGCTACAGTGGGTAGGATTTCAAATTAAAATTCTTAAAAAAAAAAAAAATTAATTTGTTTTACTAATCATTGGTTGGTCAAATCAACATTTGTTTTTGACTGCAGTAATGGGAAAATTTTAAGGAGAAGGATGGAAATTTTTTCTTCCACAAACGAATTTCTAACAGTGTTAGTGGTTTTTGTTCATTCCAAAATCAAATGTTAAAAGCAAACAATCTTTAAAACGACAATTAAATGTTTTGAGAATTTTTGTATGAGTTTTTCTAAGAGAATCCCTAAGAATTTTTACTCCACATTCAATCCAATATTGCCAGCTTAAGGCCCCTTTCACACGGGCTTTCTGTTCCGGTCTGCCTGTCAGTTTTTCAGGCGGACCTGATCGGATGCTCCATGTATGTCCGCTGACACCCGCTGCTATCTGATCCTGTCTGTGAAATCCGGACGGATGGAAACCCTATTTTCGATCCGTCTGGAGAATCGGATCGGATAAGATCAGATGAATGTGGACAGGCGGTTTGTTATCATCAGACCTCCCATAGAGGAGAGCGGGGCTCTGACAGCTCCGTATCTGCACACAGAGCGGAGATGGAGCTGTCATCCGCCTGCTCAGCCGGGATTGGCGGATCGATCCCCGCAGAGCAAAACGGAGTCCGTCGGGCGCACCGCAGGGCCTTAGGCAAAGTTTGTACCATTGTATTCAAAGGTGTAATCTCTATCTATGTGTTTTCTGTGGTTGTGGTTTAGCAAAACGCAGCCTGCAGCTGTGATTATCAGAAGGTGAAAACTAGAGATGTGCAGGAGGAATGTGCTTTGTTTAATTTTGCATACATTCATTAAGTCAATCATTTTTGTTTTGTTATATTAGTTATGTTAGAATGATTCGTTTTCGAAGTTTGTTTCCATATTTGAATTTGTTTTGTATATTTGTTGCTCCAAATTGATTTGTATTTTAGGAAGTTATTTCAGAAAATTCATATTAGTTAGTTATGATGTTTTTTCATTTCGGAAGCTTCAAACTCTAAGGCTTGGTTCACATTGCTGGGACACTTAAAGCTGTGCGACTTCCAGTGCAACTTTGCATTGCAACTTGATTATGACATTAATGCGACTTTCATGTGAATTTGGCTAATAATAACAAGACAGATTGTGACACATATTATTGAACTTATTAAACCCTCTAAAGTCACAAACAAATGAAACAAATTGTTTTGGGTAACATTTTTTTCTGATTTGTTTAAATTTGTTACTAATGTGATTTGGAGATTTAAACACATCCAAATCTCTGAACAACAAAAATTTCATCCAAATTTTGATTTGTAATGAAATGAATCACACACGTCTGGTAAACTTGTTTTCAATGTCTCAGCATGTAAACAAGTAGCAAAGTTGAAGCTAAATGCATGCTTGCTGCCAGTAAGAAAATTTCTACAGCCACAGCACCGGAATTGGGCCTTACAGGGCAACCGATTGGTCCTCCTCTTCGAAATTCAGCAACATTGCAATGGATTGTGAAAAGCATTAGTAATTCACTACAAACATCAATAAAGCAACCCTGCAGATAGCTATTAAATGTCTTAAAAGTGTATAAATGACTCACTCAGACATTAAATATAGGTTGATATAGGTTTTGATACTGAGCTGCATGTGATCATTCAAAGAAATTTGAAGAACATGTTGGATTTGCTCATGTTAGGAGAAAAGTGAACATTCTTTAAACCAGTAAAACTAGGTGTCATTACCAAACTTCTACTGCAGGATCAAAACAGAAAAATGTCCCATTGCATCATAGGACTGCAGCTCCGGTTCAAACCTGTTCAAGTATGACATATTAGAGTAAAACGTTTCCTTGGGGAAAAAAAACATGCAGGTAAACTACACACATTACAAGGAGATAAGCAAACTTTACAGCAGCTTCATACCCACTTCTTTTCTGTAGGCAATCAGAAAAATCATGAAGTGGAAGTTGTGTTCAAATAAACATTAATTGGGAGGGGCATATGTTGGACAACTGCCATAAACTCTAGGTAAGAAAAAGTATACAGAGCCTTTGGAGTTGATTTACTAAAGGCAAATAGACTGTGCACTTTGCAAAGTGCAATTGCCCTCTGCAAGTGCAGTTACTCCAGAGCTTAGTATATGAGGTAAAGCTTCGCTGTGCAAAGAGTACCCAATCATGTGCAAGGAAAAATAAAAAAAAACTGCATTTTTGCTTGCACATGATTGGATGATGGAAGTCAGCAAAGCTTCTGTTCATTTACTAATCTCTGGTGCAACTGCACTTTGCAAAGTGCACTGTCTTTTTGCCTTTAGTAAATCAACCCCTTTGTGTCCTCATCAGCTTTGATTTGCATGATGCTGACCATTCAGGCCACATATGCAATAGAACACGATTGCTTATTTCTTTGAAGGTATAAGCAGAACTCTAATTCAATATGGACCTATATAGATGGGCTTTGTTTATGATTGCTTCATTTTGAACGTAGCACTACACAAATAAACATATGGGCTTAATTATGAAACAGAACAGGGGCTGTATCTGACCTGCTTTTACTTACCTGCCCTGTACAATGGTTCTGCACAGAGCTGCCCCGATCCTCCTCTTTTCGGGCCCCCCCCCCCCGGTTGATCATCCTGGCTCCTACCACCCACGGAGTTCCCCATCATAATTTACATGCTATGGAGGCACTTGTGTTTGCTCGCTCCCCCAAGCCCCACCCCGCCCTGTTCTTTCCTCATTGGCTTTGATTGACAGCAGTGTAAGTCAATGACTCCCACTGATGTATCTGAGCCAAGGAGGAGGGAGAGAGCTGAGAGAGCCTATACACATTACTTAATCGAGATTGGGCTCAGGTATGTATTAAGGGGGGCTGTGAGAGAAGGTGCATGCAGAAGGTTTTTTTACCCTACAGAATTTAGCTTTGCTTTGACTTTCAATAGCTTGTTTAGGCCAAGATGGCACGAATGAACCATTTCCTGCTGCCACTGTCAATGCTGCAAAAACTGCATGTAGCATCAACTGCAGACAATATACAGCACTGCGTTCTGGCAGGAGTATGGGAACTTTCTTCCATTCATAGGTAGCTTTATAATTATCCAGCCGTATAATGGATACGTAGCTTTCTCTGAATGGCTGAGGTGGAGATTGTGGATTCATCTGCTTGCTTCTCCACCTCACCTAAGCAGAGAAAGCCTTGTATTCATTCATAAAAATACAAGGTTTCCTCTAAAAAGCAGAGCAGCACTCACCCTGACTCTATTTTGTTCTGGTCGCAGATGGGAAGTCCCTGTATCGGGGTCAGAACTCAAATCTGTATACTGTATGTAGCTGATGTGATGGCAAAATTGGAGGTATGCTTTAAAGTAGAACTGAAGACTAAACTTTTTTTTTAAATTTTAGATTGCGTAAAGGTAGGGTTATAACCCATGTCATTCTATTTTCAATATGTGTCCCATTGGGGAGATTTTCCTTAAAGTGGTTGTAAACCCCATTCATTAAATATGACCTGGGCACATATATCTGTAGTGTTTACTTATCTCTCTCCAAAGCTCTGAGTGTCGTTTGTCTTTGGTGCTTCATTCCTCTGTTATCAGCAGAGTCACTTCTGACAAGTTCTCCGACACATGAGATAACAGCAGCTGAAAATTTGTGTTGGGGAGGGAGCTTAGAGGTAGATTAGCAGAGAGCTGGTCTACTTAGACTACAGCTCTCCATATCTCTACGTTCCTCTGCCTGTGTAGAGGAGGGGTGTGTGCCTTTGCCCCAATTGGCTCCCACGCAGTGTAAACCCAGACTCTCCACCCACTGCTGAATAAGGAAATCGGATTTTTGTAAGATCTTACCGTAAAATCCTTTTCTCTTAGCTCATTGACAGACGTAGTCTTCTTGATTCACAAGAACTGGGTTATGTTGTCTCCGCAGGAGCAGGACTAGGCAGAAAGAAAAAACGTTCTGGCTCCACCTTAGGGGCAGTCCCTGAGGGTATATCCTCCCTCTCTCTGCTACAAGGCATCAGTTCTGTCACAAAGCAGCAACAGAGAATTTAACCCAACCCAACTCAATGATAGAGGGGCGGGTACTACGTCTGTCAATGAGCTAAGAGAAAAGGATTTTACGGTAAGATCTTACAAAAATCCGATTTTCTCTGTCGCTCATTGACAGACGTAGTCTTCTTGATTCACAAGAACTGGGACATCCAGAAGCAGTGCCACAAATGAGGGGTGGGATTGACCGAAATCAAAATCCAATCTAGAAGGCCCAACCGGTGCCAAACTACAAGTTTTAAAGGCTCATTATAAACAAAGAATGAGACTCAAATGAAAATTTCCAACGGAAAAAAACCCTCGAGGCAGACCACTGGTCTCCTCAAATGGTGGCCTGCAAAACCTTGCAGCCAAACGAGGCATCAGACGATGCCATTACATCAACTTTATAATGTTTTGTAAAGGTATGCACCGACGACCAGGTAGCCGCCTTGCACACCTGGACCACTGACGCCTGATGGCGAAAGGCCCATGACGCACTAAGTGCCCGAGTGGAGTGCGCCTTAACAGGGAACGGGGGCTCCCGACCCTTAATAGAATAAGCCTGTACCACCGTCTGTCTGATCCATCTGGAAATAGCCGCGGCAGATGCAGGCAACCCCTTTTTGGGTCCATCCGGGATCACAAAAAGTGAATCCGTCTTGCGAAACGAGTCTGTCGTTTTCAAGTATACCCTGATCGCCCGGACCACATCCAAGGAGTGTAAAGCAAACTCCCGAGGATGACTGGGCTTAGGACACAGGGAAGGTAATACAATTTCTTCATTCAGATGAAATTCTGAAACCACTTTTGGTAGGAAGGATGGATTCGGACGAAGAACCACCTTATCTCTATGAACCACCAGATATGGGGAACGACAAGATAAAGCGGCCAGTTCTGACACCCTGCGTGCAGAAGTGATAGCCACCAAGAAGGCCACCTTCTGGGACAACGTAGGTAGAGGAATCTCCCTAATATCTTCAAAGGGAGGTTTCTGAAGAACCGACAATACTAAATTAAGATCCCAGGGTGGTAACGGCGCGCGCACTGGCGGAGCCAGATGTCGCACCCCCTGGATGAAATTCTGCACCAAGGAATGAGTAGCCAAAGGCTTCTGAAAGAAGATAGCTAATGCTGAGACCTGACCCTTGATAGTGCTCAAGGCCAGTTTCTGCTCAACCCCTTGTTGCAGAAAAGCTAATATTCGACTAACCGAATAAGACCGTGGACGGAACCCCAGAGGTTCACACCATGCAATGTAGGACTTCCATGTACGATGATAAATCTTTCTGGAAGTCGCTTTCCTTGCTTTAACTAGAGTAGGAATAACTGAAGCTGACAATCCCTTGTCCTTCAGCACCTGGGTCTCAATAGCCAGGCCGTTAAAGCCAGCGATCGTAAAGCAGGATGAAAGATGGGTCCCTGAGACAGTAGGTCCTCCCTGAGAGGAAGTCTCCACGGGACGTCCGCCACCAGTCTGACCACGTCGGCGTACCAAGCTCGGCGAGGCCAGTCCGGAGCTACCAGGATTACTGGAATTCCTTCCTCCTCTATCCTGCGAAGAAGTCTTGGCAGTAACCCGAGAGGAGGGAAGGCATACATTAGCTGGTATTGCCCCCACGGGGCGATCAGTGCGTCTGCGGTCTCTCTAGAGGATCGCGGGAGCGAGCCACGAATCTCTGTACTTTCCTGTTGAATCGTGATGCCAACAGATCCACATCCGGGGTGCCCCACCGTAGGCACAACTGGTGGAAAACTTCTGGATGGAGGGACCATTCCCCCTAATCCAGAGTCTGACGGCTGAGATAATCTGCCTGCCAATTCTCCACCCCCGGAATGAACACCGCAGAGATAGCTGGAACAAATCGTTCCGCCCAGCGAAGAATACAAGCCACTTCTTTGGCCGCTCGGACACTCTTGGTGCCCCCCTGGTGATTGACATAAGCCACGGCCGTGGCGTTGTCCGACTGGATCCGAACCGGGCTGCCCTGGAGCTGCTCGGTCCAGTGAATCAGACAAAGTCTGATCGCTCTCAGTTCCAATACATTTATCGGCAACCTGGATTCTTCCAGGGACCAAAGTCCCTGGACAGATAACTGACCGAGAATTCCTCCCCATCCGGATAGACTGGCATCCGTGGTCACTATCGTCCAATATATTGGCAGAAATGACTTTCCCTGGCTGAGCATCGGAGACCGAAGCCACCAGACCAGAGACTCTCTGGTCTGTTTGCTCAATCGGATCCGATTGTCCAGGGATTCCGGATTCCGATTCCATCTGAGAAGAATCTCTTGCTGAAGAATTCGGGTATGGGACTGGGCAAATGGGACTGCTTCGAAGGAAGCCACCATCAACCCCAGAACCCTCATGCAAGTTCGAAGAGAAGACCAGCTGTTGGATAGTAACAACTGGACTGCTGATTGAATCTTCCGGAGTTTCCCTACCGGAAGGAAAACTCTTGACCTGACTGTGTCTAGAATTAGACCCAGATATTCGAGCCTCTGGGTGGGAACCAGAAATGACTTTTGCTGGTTCACCAGCCACCCGAATTCCTGTAAAGAAATTATAGTAATTTCTATGTTTTGTAGCAGGGTCTGAGGAGACTCTGCATGAAGCAGGAGATCGTCTAGGTAACCTAGAATCGAAATGCCTCTTTGGCGCAGTAGTGCCAACATTGGGGCCAACACCTTCGTGAAGACCCGAGGAGCCGTGGCGAGACCGAAAGGTAACGCCACAAACTGATAGTGGTTCTCTTCTACGGAAAAGCGTAGAAACCGCTGATGTCCTGCGAAAATGGGAATGTGAAGATAGGCGTCCTTGATGTCTATGGACGCTAGGACATCCCCTGGATGCAGGAAGGCTGCTACTGTGCGAATGGATTCCATCTTGAATTTCCTTATGTTAAGAAAGGAATTGAGTGCCCTTAAGTCCAGAATTGGACGCACTTTGCCCTCTTTCCTAGGTATTGTAAATAGGTTTGAATAAAACCCTTGAAAACGTTCTGTCCAAGGAACGTGGACTACCACTCCTTGTTGTAGTAAATCCGTGACTGCTCTCCGCAGATCTTCTAAACGATCCGGGGATAGTCGGATATTGGAAGGGAAGAATCGCGCCGATGGGAGAGATCGAAACTCGATCTTGTACCCTGACCTTATGACTTCGCAAACCCACTTGTGCGGGATTCTGGAAAGCCATGGATCCGGGAACCGGCAAAGACGTCCCCCCACCCCAATTATGGGTGGGGGCGCACCTTCAGGCTTTGGACGGTTTATCTTCAGGTCTGGAGGGGGCGGGCTTTTGCTTGCCCGACCAACGTCCCCTGAAGCCTCCTGAAGGAGCTTTGGAGGACTTCATTTTTTCACCCGCGGGACGAAAAAACTTTTTGTGAGCAGAGAAAGAAGGCCCTAGTCTTTGACGAGTTCCTTTACCCTTAACATTTTGCAGTAAAAAGGTGCTCTTTCCACCCGTGAGATCCTTAATGATCTCATCTAAGTTGGCTCCAAATAGACGCTCTCCTAAAAAGGGGATATTAGCCAATGCTTTTTTGGAACCTTGGTCGGCTAACCAACCTTTTAGCCACAGTGTACGCCTGAGAACCACTGCTGAAACTGATGCTCGCGCCAATAATGGAGTGGCGTCTAACGCCGCATCACACACAAACTGTAACCCCTGTATCATTTGTTCCAACAAATCTGATACCGCCTGAGGGACCTCTTCTAAGTCCCGGCGTAACCACTTGGTCCATTCAGTTACAGTCTGCGAAACCAGACCAATAGCAATTATTGGTCTGAAAGCTGATCCAATCAAGGAAAACATGGTGCGAGACATAGCTTCTATCTTGCGATCCACTGGATCTTTAAAAGACGGAGCGTCTTCTAAAGGAATAACCGTGGCTTTATTCAATCTAGCAATTGGTGAATCCACCACAGGTGGTTCTGTCCATTTCTTAATGAGGGTTTCCTCAAACGGATAACGCCTGTTAATGCGTTTAGAAATAGCAGAGGTGCGTTTTGGCAGACTCCATTCTTCTTTGATTGGATTGCCAAAACATTTGGGCAATGGAAAAACCTTCGCCACTTTCATGCGTTTTTTAGTCCCAAAAGGGATTTCAGTTTCAGCTATTTCCGACGGAATACCCTGTAATCTTAAGGTTTCTTGAACAGATACAATGAGTGCGTTTACCAACGCTTCCTCTTGGGCTATGGCTGATGCAGAAACATCCTCCTCACTGTCTGAAGAGACAGTACCCGAGACACCAATCCCAGATGAAGTACCTGCAACTGCAGAAATAGGCTCAGATTCTGAATCCGAAGTTTCAGATAATAAGGGGTTAGGCAGGGGTCGCTTTCTTGCGCCCTGTCCCTGACAAGCCACTTCCACCCGGGACACAAAAGTTTCCATAATAGCTGACAATGATTCAACCGTCAGTGGGGTGCTGGAGCATCCTGCAGACACCTCGAGGGGATCCGGTGGAGATACATGAGTGGCAGGGTCCATGTTAATTCAGGACACCTCTGCCAGAAAAAACAAAAAACTTTTTTTTTTTTTTTTTTTTAAATAAAAAAATACCTCTTTTTTTTTTATGTGTCTCCCCCTAGCGCAATAGCGCCCCTCAGAGTACCTGCTTCTCGATCCCCACAGAGAGAGAGAGGGACCCCCAAGGCTCACCACCCGATGCAGAGAAGTTTCCAACCAACTGCAGTCAGCGTCTGTCTTTTACAGACTGGAAAGAGCTGTGTTAGTTTTCCCGGGTAGAAGGACGTGGCTCCGCCCCCTGTGTACGCCTTCCGGCGTTCCCAGCTCTCCACGAGGTAGCTGGGCTCATCAAACATGGCCGCCCCCATACGGGAGACAATAGACTCCAAAAACATGGCGGCCGGCGTGACCTGAGGACATTCATGCACCCGGTCTACGGCAAAATGGCGGCGGACTGCCGAAATCGTTTTTCCCAGCACATCCACCTGCATCTCTGCTAAGTGGCGGTTTATCGATCTGCAGGAGGTACACTACAATTAAGGTAGGATTATACCTCCTATGTCAGCTGTAATACTACAGTCTGCTGGGTAGAGTGTTAGCTCTCAAACCAAGTCCACTTCCCACCAAACACATACTGTATTTACAAGGGGGACTTTTAGTGTCAGATATATACTGACCATGTATGGAGGGGCCCATAATTCATACTGCCTCATAACGAGGAAAAAAAGGGAACGTTTACTCACCATACCGAACCGACAGGCACCCTCTCTTCACAATACCCTCTCCACCGGGGTGGGGGGTTGTGGACCACTCCGGACGCCTCGACTCTCTGGTTCCTGGCGTCCAAGCGAGACTTTTAACTCGCAAGGTCAGTCCCTCCAATGGGACTCCGTCGCGGCCGACCCAGCACGGAGCTCTGGTCTGCACGCGCTCGTAGGCAGAAACCGGGGTGACCACTGGATCTCAACATCCAGCCCGTCGCCCGGCCCCGCATACTTACTTGAATGTGTCGCGGCCGACCAAGCGCAATGCAATGGTCTGCGCGCGCTCGTAGGTCGGCTGGGGTGACCACTAGTGTCGCCCAGTCCGGCGTATTTGCTTGAAGATCTCACAGGAAAAAAACACTGGAGAAAACTACCTAAAAAATATTTTTTCTAAAGAAAAAATCTTGCCAGGACCAAAAAGATCCCAGCAAGGAACTTAGGTCCTTACTCCTGACTAGACAGAAAAAAACTGATGCCTTGTAGCAGAGAGAGGGAGGATATACCCTCAGGGACTGCCCCTAAGGTGGAGCCAGAACGTTTTTTCTTTCTGCCTAGTCCTGCTCCTGCGGAGACAACATAACCCAGTTCTTGTGAATCAAGAAGACTACGTCTGTCAATGAGCGACAGAGAAAGAAAGATTTCTAACATGATCTGCACTTTTCAAAGAGTGTAGAAAAGGGAAGACTGCAGATTACATCCACTTTACCTTCCTGTCCCATAGCCACAACAGAAAGTGAGTGAAACACAAAGTAAGGGAAATTCCTAGCTGTTACCAGGGTCATCAGAACCTATATTCTCATTGTAAGATTTCCCCTTTTATTCCTGTTCTGGTTACAACTTGAAATTTGTGACCTTCTTTTACTTTCATTCTTGGTGATAACAATAATCAGGACAAATGGAGAGAGCGAATCTCTCCAACAGGAACAAATACAACAATTAAAAATCCCAACAGAGTTTCTAAACCCTCTCCACACTATTCAAAGCTGAAAAAAAGTGTTGGCTTTAGTTGTACTTTTTTAATAAATAAATACCATGCATGCAAATTTATAGAGTCTGTGATTATTAAAGTCCCAGTCAGTAAATTTAAAGGTGTAATCTCTATATGTGTGTTTTCTGTGGTTGTAATTTAGCAAAATGCAAGCATCAGCTGTGATTATCAGAAGGTGAAAACTAGAGATGTGCAGGACGAAAGAAATGTGCTTTGTTTCATTTTGCATACATTCATTAAGTCAATCATTTTGTTTTGTTATATTAGTTATGTTAGAATGATTTGTTTTCAAAGTTTGTTTCCTATATTTGAATTTGTTTTATATATTTGTTGTTCCAAATTAATTTGTATTTTAGGAAGTTATTTCAGAAAATTCTTATTAGTTAGTTATGTTGTTATGTCATTTCGGATGCGTCAAACACTAAAGCCCCGTACACACGTACCGATCGTCGGCCGACAGAACGTCCTACAAATGTTCGCGGCTGGTGTGTTTGTTGTTTGTCTGTTGAAAAGTGCTCAAAACTTGCCCAGGACATTTGTCTGCCGACAGAAAATGACGTCACTACGTTCCACGCACGTTCGCCGCTACAAAAGAGGAAGTGAGTGTTTGGCCGTGACCCTTCTGGGCATCTCGCGCTGATTTCGGTAGCATTTGTTTGGTTGACGACATTTCGCTATTTTCCGAGACATCGTTCGAGAATTTATTATGGCGACCGTGAATTCGTCCGTTGCTGTCGTTAGTGTTGGAGTTTTGGCTCTGAGACGACGTACGAGCAATAGGAAGAAGAAGCGGACCTCCTGGACGAAAAATTGGTTGCTTAACCGTGATCAATTTTCTCATATGTCCTTGCTGAGGGAGCTCCAGGAAAATAATCCTGATGACTTCAGGAATTATTTGAGGATGACGGATCCCATCTTTTACCGTCTTCTTGCCCTGGTGTCCCCCTATATTCTGAAGCAGGATACTTGTATGCGGCTTGCAATTACTCCTGAGCAAAGGTTAATTGCGACGTTGAGGTATCTTGCAACAGGGAGAAGCCTGCAGGATCTGAAGTTCACCACAGGCATCTCCCCCCAAGCTCTTGGTATCATCATCCCTGAGACCTGCTCTGCCATCATCAAGGTCTTGCAGAAGGACTATATCAAGGTATGTTTGATTTTTTACATTACATTACATGTATTACTAGTTTCACCCGAATTATGATGTTTTTGGATGTACAGCAATTGACACAGGCCATTATTTGTAAACTACCCTCTGTCCGCATGCACATAGTAGTAAAGATGTAGATTATCTTTAACCATTTGTAAAATTACCCACTAACCACCCCACCATTCTCTCCTATGTGTCCCTAAACGCATTGCCTGTTAACAGTATGTCGAATTTATCTAATTTTATTGCTTTCCCTCAAACAATTATTCCTTGGCCAATGTTTTAGTACCTAGTTAATGATTTATCTAAAATACATCAGTCCATCCATTCCCACCTATGATTCTGTATGTTTATGTAATGATGTTAAAACCTTCACTGACCACAAGCCCTTATTGATGTATAAATGCCCAGTTTTACTTACCCATCCCCCACCCACATGCTAAATCTCAAAGTCAGCATATACCAAAGCTCAAGTTCAGAGGTCTTCAAACTATGGCCCACCAGTTGTTCATGAACTTCAATTTCCATCATGCCTAGTCATGTCTGTGAATGTCAGAGAATTACAAGGCCTCATGGGATGTGTAGTTCTGCAACAGCTGGATGGCCGTAGTTTGTAAATCTCAGCTCTAGCTGGTGAGTATAATGGGCCATACACACTAGAAGATTGTCAGAACAATTTATCCTTCCGATTTACCAAAACCAAATAATATGAGGTCCAACAAACACTTTCAAATCCTATGCAATCTGGTAGGCCCTTGCACTACATAGAAAAGGTAAATCTGCACGAAAAAGTCTTCAGAGAATCTTCTAGTGTGTATGGCCCTTTACAATATAAGAACAATAGGAGGTTGAAAATAAATGTATGTAGATGTTACATCCCCATATCCAAACCTTTGCCTTCCTGTTGTATATTTTTTTAGCAAGTTGCATAAGCATTTAACAGACAACTGTGTGTGTAATTAATAATGTGATGTGCTCAAGCACTAATTTTATTTTTTTTATTTTTTCCCCACAGTTTCCTTCAAACGCAGAGCAATGGCTGGAGATTTCTGATCAATTTCTGGAGAAGTGGAATTTTCCCAATTGTGGGGTGCTATTGATGGGAAGCACGTCCGCATTGTCCCCCCTCCGAATTCCGGCACATTTTTTTATAATTATAAAGGTTTTTTTAGTATAGTCATGCTAGCCATAGTTAATGCAAACTATGAGTTTATTTTTTTGGATATTGGCAAAAATGGCCGCAAATCGGATGGGGGAGTTATTGATCAGACGGAGTTCGCTCGTCGTCTAAAGAACGGCACTCTGAACCTGCCATCCAGGGAGCAAACTGTTGAGGGTATGAGCTTTGTGTTTATCGCAGATGAGGCTTTTGCGCTTGGGGAGCATCTCATGAAGCCCTACCCTCAGAGGAACCTCACCCCAGACCAAAGGATTTACAACTACCGGTTGTCCAGAGCTCGCAGAGTTGTGGAGAATGCCTTCGGGATAATGGCCAACCGGTTCCGGATATTCCTGACGTCCATAAACCTGGCACTGTACAAAGTGGATAATGTGGTCTTGTGTTGCTGCATTTTGCACAACTTCCTACGCAGGAATGCACAAAATTATGTATTGCAGCAACTGGATACTGACCCTGCTATGCCAGGTACAAGTGGAGAGGCCCAACCTTCTAACCAAGTGGAGTCCATGCCGTCAATGGAAGTTGGACGGTCAGCATTGGCATCACACAGGGCCCGTCAGATCCGCCAGGAATATATGGACTATTTCGTGGGGAGAGGAGCTGTGTCCTGGCAGCAATCACTGTCACACACCCATTAATCTTGTTAAAGATTGGACACACAAGATAAATGTCAGAGATATATTATTTTTCAACACATTAAACAAAAATTGCAATGATTCTGTATTGTGGATTATAATCATTTGGGCACATATGCCAAACACAATTATTTGGGTTAATCATGTGTTATATATGTGTGACTTTGGAAGGGTTAATACATTCATCAGTGTGTTTCTTGACTGTAGTCTCTCACCAGCTGATCCAAAGTGATGATGGCCATGTGTTATTTTTTAGCCAGTGGTGTAAATACAAGGGCCTTCTTCACCCCACAAAATGTACACAAACCCTGTCACATTGAGAACTAGGTCACACCCAAGGTTCATCTAATGTCACCTTACATTGGTGTTCATTGTCCAGAAGTTGCCCATACTATATATTTCATATAATACATTAGGGTATTAACAAAGTACCTACACCTGTTATGTTGTGTTCATTTATGACTAAGGATGATCGAACTTTTGAAAAGTTCGGTTCAACCAGAACACCCGAATTTTCCAAAAGTTCGGTTCGGATTTCAGAACCCCATTGAAATCAATGGGACACCATTTTGAAGCCCTAAAACCCAATAAATGCCCCTAAAAAGTGCCTAGGGTTCTGGGTCATGCCCCATTAACTAATAATCACACAAAAAAAAGTTCTTAAAAATTGTCATTTTTGATAAAAAAGCCAATTATTGAAAAAATAAAAAAAAAGAGAGATTTTTTGATTTTTAGTATCTGGGGGGTCTAAAAGGTGTGCATGTGAAGTTTCAGCTCTGTAGCATGTCCAGAACCATGAAAAAAAAAAAAGATAATTTTTCAGTAGAACAGGGATGTGGGTCGGGACCCTCCTTTAACTTTAACACCTATATGATCTTTTTTTCTGGTTCTCGATATGCTACAGAACTGAAACTTCACAGGTACACCTTTTAGACCCCCCCAGACACAAAATCACACAAAAAAAAGTTCTTAAAAATTGTCATTTTTGATAAAAAAAGCCAATTATTGAAAAAATTAAAAAAAAAAAAAAAGAGATTTTTTTTAGATTTTTACTTTGGATTTCAGATCTGGGGGGTCTAAAATGTGTACATGTGAAGTTTCAGCTCTGTAGCATGTCCAGAACCATAAAAAAAGATCGTTTGTATTAGAAAACTTTCTGACAGGGGGTTTGCTTCGCTCCTGTAACACCTTGCCGGTTTAATAGAAGGCATTTTTTTGGGATCTTTGCAGTCAGGAAAAACATCTGAACTTGTGTATAGTGGTACTGTGCACAAGTTCAGATGTTTTGCCTGCCTCCAAAACCCCCCAAAAAATGCCAGCAAAAACACACCTGGGCATTTTTTTTTTGACGCTAGCGTTTTTTTGGCATTTTTTTGGGTTCTTTTGAGGCAGGCAAAACATCTGAACATGTGTATAGGGGGTATATATACACATATATGTCTGAATATATACCCCTAGACATATATAGGTGTGATAGTAGCAGAAATATATTACTGTAAATGATTTAATTAGCGCAAGCATTTATTTCTGCTACTATCACACCTATATATGTCTAGGGGTATATATTCAGACATATATGTCTATATATACCCCCTATACACATGTTCAGATGTTTTGCCTGCCTCCAAAACCCCCCAAAAAATGCCAGCAAAAACACACCTGGGCATTTTTTTTTTTTGACGCTAGCGTTTTTTTGGCATTTTTTTGGGTTCTTTTGAGGCAGGCAAAACATCTGAACATGTGTATAGGGGGTATATACACATATATGTCTGAATATATACCCCTAGACATATATAGGTGTGATAGTAGCAGAAATATATTACTGTAAATGATTTCATTAGCGCAAGCATTTATTTCTGCTACTATCACACCTATATATGTCTAGGGGTATATATTCAGACATATATGTCTATATATACCCCCTATACACATGTTCAGATGTCATGTCTGACATCAAACATGTCCTCAAAAAAGCACTGGCAGTGGCAGCCCCTGCAGCATAAAAAATGCTTGGCTGGTGAGAAGCCATATGGGTGTGATGAAGCTATTCAGAGAAATTATCTTTTCTCTATAGCGGTCACCCTGCTATGGAAGGGTTTTGTCACCCTGCCATAGCAGTCACTGCCAGTTAACCCTACACTACACTACGGTCCCCTTACACTTAACACTTTCCCTACAGAAACTCAATTTTTTAAGCTAACTTAAGTGTAAAGGAGCACTCTAACTACACTAGATATCCCTTTCCTCACACTAAAAATAGCTAAATGACACTTTTAAAGTAAAATTAAGGGCTCTTTCACACGGGCGGTCCGATCAGATCCGCCTGTCAGTTTTTTAGGCGGATCTGATCGGATCCTCCATGCAGCTCTATGGGGCAGCGGGTGTCAGCGGAGGTGACCTCCGCTGACACCCGCTGCCATCCGCATCCGATCCTGTGCTGAAATCTGGACAGATGGAAACCCTATTTTTCCATCCGTTCAGTAATCGGAGCGGAGCGGATCTGATGAGAGCGGACAAGCGGTCCGCTCTCCTCCGATCCCCCATAGAGGGCAGCGGGTGCTGAGACACCTCCCTCTCCGCTCTTCAAGCGGAGACGGAGCTGTCATCCGCCCGGCTCAGCGGGGATCGCGGATCGATCCCCGCTGAGCAACACGGATCCGCCTGCGGAGGCGGACCATGTGAAAGAAGCCTAACAGAACTGCTTCCATTCTCTTCCATGTCCAGTATAACAATGCTAGGAATATGGCGGGGGCGATCTTATATTCACTAATGAATATAGTATTCACTAATGATTGGTCTAGGGACCCCCTAGTCACTCCAATCACATTCCTAGCATTCTCCTGCCCCCTCAATTGGCTTTTGCTAATGGTTCTGGTCCAATCACAGGCTTTTAAAGCCCATTTCCTTGCATTTTGGGCGGTTCTGGTTGCCGAATTCCGAACTTTTTGGGCAAAAAGTTCTAAATTCGGCCGAACCTCGAACACCCAATGTTCGGGTCGAACCGATGGTAGACCCGAACCGTTCGATCATCCCTATTTATGACATCCTTCTCACTGCCCACCAATGTTAGGATATGTCAGTGTTATGTGAAACTTGATCATTGTTCATCTCAAAGTGTTATATATATAGGTAATGGAAAGTGAACTAGAGCAACGAACAAGCAATACACTATAGATTACACTGATCTCCCTACACTGATTGCTACTGGCAATATCAATGCCATATTGAATCCTAGGACTGCTAGTACCTTGAGTGTTGAGTCACACTTATGCGATGCGGGAAGTCTGCGACTTTGCAGCCTTCCAGCATTGCATAAGGGTGACCCGCCACTTACTTTTTGCACAGGATTGTATTCCACAAGTGTTAAGCACTGTGCGATCCAATCCAGATACATCAGAAATAAAGGGTCATGTACGACTTGTATGCGTGTTCAGTGCGAATGTAGCCATACAAAGTGTATGTCTCAATTCACACTGCACATCTGATGGCATGTAATATCGTAGCGCACTGCTCCTTTATTACATGCGATCAGATGTTCATGCGAAAATCAGCTATACAGTTTGTATGGCTCAATTCGCACTGCACTCGCACAAAAGTCGCACATGATGCATTTATTCAGCCGCATCAGGATAGGATCGCACAGTCGTTCAAACTTGTGTGATCCGATCCTGTGTGAAATGTCAGATCGCACTGTGATATGCGTTAAAACTGGGGGTATCTTTAACATTTCATTGACACCTCCAGCAACTCGCATATGGCAGTGTCCAAAATGCTTTCATTAACATGTAAATATGTGAATAGGACAGCCATCATACATTTAGTGTTTCTTTACACAGCTTTAGACCTCGACCCCCCAACGAAAGTCTAATAAAGAATTGAACACACATTGTTGAATGTAAAAATGTTTTAGTATCAAACATTCACAGGGTTAGGGTTAGGGTTAGGGTTAGGGTGTTGTAAAGTGCTTTTCCCAAACTTGGGTACACTCTTTAACATCTGAGTGTAATTAAAATGCCATAAAACATTATAAAAAATTTGTAACATCAGGAACATCCCAATACAAACATTAAAAACGTAGTAAAATTGTGGCTTAAAATTTGCCAATCATGTCCACAAAATTGCGCATTTTGATTTGTAATGCCGTTGCAGTCTCCTTTATTTGTTCCAGGTCTGCGCAGCATTGGAGAGCCTCACGGGTCAATTTGGCTAATGTGCAACTATGTAAAACATGGTCTGTAAAAAAAAAAAAAAAAAATGAGTCAATGTGAATCACCTACATGAGGTCATAATAATAGAGAAACATTTGGTGTCCAGGTAATCTTAAATTCCTCTCGAGTTAATACCTACCCTGTTCTTATGCTCTTTTGCCCTAGGCTCTTCTTCTTCCTCCTGTCCTCCTCCGATGCTGTTGCTGATGATTCTGCCGGTCTCCTGAGCTTACTATAGATTTATTAGGGGTGTGAACGCATGATGACGTCATTGTGAGGGCATGGTCGTAATGTATATATATTAAGATGCAGAGACCAGAGACGGGCAGAATGCACGGCAACAGCATCGGAGGAGGACAGGAGGAAGAAGAAGAGCCTAGGGCAAAAGAGCAGACAACATAAGAGCAGAAGATTGGACAGCAGAAGAGTGGAGAGGAGAAGATCCAAAGAGCAGAGTGGAGAAGACCGGATGAAGATATTTAAGAACATTTCATAAACGTCTCCTGTCGTTATTCACATACACTTCCATTTATGTGGTTAATGTGTAGGGGTACTATGTACCCCATACCCATTCACATAGGGATTGGGGTCTGGGATCTGGGGGCCACCCTTTGTTAAAGGTTGCTTCCAAAGTCCTAGGAACCCCCTGGCCGCATGACCCCCCAAAACCACCAGACAGGGTTGTGGGGATGAGGCCCTTGTCCTCCTCTACATGGGAGCAAGGTGCTTTTGTGTGTGCGGTGCAGAGGCCCCCTGGCCCAAAGCAACAAAACCCCCCCATGTTGAGGGCATGTGTCCTGCTGTGGTCCAGGGGGTGTTTGGTCCGCTTGCTCGTTCTCTTTCCTGGCCTGACAAGCTGCATGCTTGGATAAGGGTCTGGTAGGGGTTTTGGGGGTAACCCACGCTGTCTTTTTGTTGTGGGCATACCCTCAAACTCAATACCACACACAAAAGGCCTGGTTGTAAACTTGGGGTGGACACCCACGGTGGGTTCTTCAATTTTTTGGTGTAGTTCCCCCTCAAAAATCTTCACAACGCAAGTGGCCCCGCAAGTCAGAGCATCCTGATCCGACTTACGGTGCAACTTCCATTCAAATAAAGAGGCTCCCATAGGGAACTAGTGTTGTAAATTGGAGGCTAAAAATAACACTGATAAAAATCATTCTGAAAAAACCTACGTGGGCACACAATTGGCTCTTGGACACTTGGTCCTGGTTCCTCCACAGTTTCGGAAGTGGCTTCCACGCTGCTTGCCAAGTTGCCAGGAGATCGGGGTTCTGACATGGCTGGGGATGCCACATCCTGGCATGATGCAACATCTGCAATGTAAATTTGTAAGGGAATACAAGAATATAAGGTTAAACAATCATTGCAAATACACATATTTCTATGATCCCACTACACAAAAATCTGTGACTACCAACCTTCTTGTTGCTCTGGTGTCTGGTCACTTGTTGGCTCCACCAGAATCACCTCAGGCATAATGTCTTCATCTACATAATACAAAACATTGGCCATATCATAAAAGTCACAAGAGGTACATTTGTTAGGACATGGTGCCCTGCTTGATAGCTCTTTTAGTAACAAATATGAAGACATGTACATGGTTATCTACGAAAAATATGGTACATTAATGTTTGACAGTGCATAGGAACCAATTACCTTTAGTGGAATCTGTGCCACCATCTGGGCCCATGTCCTCCTCTTCTTCCACAACTGCCGATGGAGCTGCCAAACCTCTCCTCCTCCTTTCCCATTGTTTGGCACGGAGTTTACGTTTTTCTCCTATTTAAAGGTTTGAATAATAATCTGTGATTAATAGGAATGTTTGCTGAGAAGATTCGTGCAGGAAAGAACGTTCGTTGCAACACAATACATATATTTTTAACTATGGCTTCCTGACTTTTAATGTCATATACTAAAACATCAACAATAGATCGATCAAATCACGACATGACAACTAAAATGAGTAATCTAACTTTTTACATAGACATTATAATCTAGACATGTTAATACAACATACACAAAATTATAAAAAACATATTGCATGATTAAAAAAAAAAAAAAAAAAAAAACTTACTTTTTTTCAAAATCCGATGGATTTGGGAAAGCTGATCCTGCTCACGGTGTTTCAGGTCAGACCACCGTTTCCGAATCTGATCTTTCGATCGCTCCACACCGAATTTTTTTACCAAACAGGCCACCACCTTATCCATGATGCCATCTTTCCTGGCATTGGGCCGATCGTAATTTGCCAACTTGCCATCATAATCCATTTTTTCTAAAATGGAGACCATCTCCACCATTTCTGGCTTTGACATGGGTGTAGCCCTTGATTTTCGGGTGGCCCAATCACTTCGGCCCACACTAATTGAGCTCCCAGATTGTTGAGACATTATTCTTGATTACAAGATTTTTCCACTGCTTCAGGTGTGAGTGTCGCATGTAGGCCTGATCTTCGGCACGTACACACCCCTGCACAAGCCCGCCACGGGAGGAGGAGTTGACGCCTGCGCTGTATTTAAAGGACGCCAGATCGTTCGGCCGACGATTCGCTAGCGGACATATCGAGAGTTGGAGCACGATCGAGCGGCGAATCACGACTTTTCCCCACAAACAAAGGTACGACTCTTTTAATAGAAAGTGTGTGTTTTGGGCCCTATACAGCTTTTATTAGGAATATCTTTATTATGTGCCAAAATACATGCTATTTTAATATGTTTTGTGTTGTTTTGTGTCTTGCAGGCATATACTGTCCTGCAATATGGTGGACAATTACACCAGCCACAACTTTCTAATAAGTTTTATTGATGAGTTCAGGCAACTGCCGTGTTTGTGGCAAGTGAAGTCCGCAGATTATAAAAATAGAAAACTCATAAAACAGGCCATGGAACATTTGGTGGCCTTCTACAAGCCCGTCTGTCCTGGGGCAAATTTTGAGTATATACGCAAAAAAATAAACAGTATTCGCACTGCCTACAGGCGGGAGTTAAAAAAAATAGAGGAGTCCACCCAGTCTGGAGCAGGTGCACGGAATGTATATGTACCACGGCTGTGGTACTATGATAACATGCGATTCCTGGCAGACACCATGGAATCCAGGCCGTCAATTTCAACACTGCCTTCTACTTCGGCAGAGGGCTCAGTGTCGGTTGATCCAAGCCAGGATGAGGATTTCCTGGAGGAGAGTTTTACTCAGGTATGGCATTTCACAATATATTGTCTGCTAAAATGTAATCATGTAACAAAATTATAAGCTAAACCATAATTGACCCTTTATGTAAACGGGCATAGCAAGGGGTTGGCATGACAGGCAACCGCCAGGGGCGCAGGCCAAGGGGGGTGGGTCACAAAAACATTGGCATTGTTTTATTGTTTATTTTAACAATCCACTCAGCCTGCACACCCCAGAACCCCCAGTTTGCAGGCGGATTCATGCAGGTGTAAAACATTGAGAGCTGCTTCATGCAGGTGTAAAACATTGAGAGCTGCTTCATGCAGGTGTAAAACATTGAGAGCTGCTTCATGCAGGTGTAAAACATTGAGAGCTGCTTCATGCAGGTGTAAAACATTGAGAGCAGCTGAGCCAAAAGACCAGGAGACTGAGACTGCCTCTCACTGCATCCCCAGCACACCTCCGGTCTTACAAACAGTGCTGCATCCCCAGCACACCTCCGGTCCTAACAAACACTGCTGTAGCCTCAGCATTCCTCTGGCTCAACCTTTTTTAATACAAAACTAACAGCTCCTGCAAATGATACATCCATCCTTGCTTCCATGTCTCTGGTCTCTCACTCTGGGTCAGCAAGGCAGGTGGCTTCCTTATTCCTGTTTCCCTGCACTGCTTCACCCTCAATGCCCTACATCAAGCCCTCTGCAAGTTCAGGCCCCTCTCTCTCTGCAACCCCCTCCTCTCTCTCTCACACCCCCTCTTTCTCTCCCTCTCTCTATCTCTCAACCCTCTCTTTCTTTTTCACACCTGAGACAATGATTGCCCACTAGAGAGCTCTACACTGGGCAAACAAGGGGCAAATTAGAAACTTTTAATGCCCTTTAATTTTTTTTTTGGGGGGTGGGTTACAGTTTTACATTGATCTTGGGGGGGGGGTTGTTGCCAAATACAGCTCCTCAACAAGGGCACTGGAGACCCTAGATACGCCACTGTATGTAAAGTCTGCTATTTGTTCACAATAATATAACAAACATGCATTTTTATATACACTATAACATTCTAATCAATTGTTCATTTCATCAACAGGGAAGTGTCACTGAGGAGAAGCCAGGTTGAAGCCAGGAGCCTGGGGAGCCTGCGGAGCCTGAGGAACTGTTTCCACCACCACCTCCTCCTGCCAAACGGAGGCAAAAGAGGAAGCACGTGGATGACATAACCGATGAATTTATCCAGGAGGCCACCATAGCCCTACGTCGGAAACCGGAGGCCAATGAGTCCTTCGGCAACATGACGGCAAAAATTTTGGATAAGGTGGACCTCAGGCAGTGTCAGTATGCCAGAAAAATTATTCTTGATGTGCTGCAAAAGGCTGAAAACGGGATCCTTAATGAGCACAGCCATGCATGCCAGGAGCACCCGTGCCCTCCACCTCCACCTCCACCTCCACAACACCCACCACCTCGCCAAATGCCACATGGCCAGTGGCAATATGGCCAGCAGGATCCAAACCTGCCCTCATGGCAACCTGATTACAGTTACCAGCAACTTTAATTTTTGTAACCCCCTATTATTTATTTTACCCCTGTTTGCCAGTTTCTAGTTTAATTTTGTCCAAATGGACCTTTTTTATGTTTAGTTATACGGAAAGTATTGATGTTTTCTTTGGTTTTTTTTGCTGAGATACAAAAAATAAAGAAAATGAAAATAAAAAATGGCCTATCTGAATTTGTTAACATGTTTAATATTGTGCATAACCTGAAAAATATGTTTTAGACATTAATTCAGACAAGAATAAAGGGTCATATCAATAGTTAGATCTTTGGTGTGAAAATACAAAAATAATGGTGAAGAGTTCAAATTATTTAATTATAAAATTTGATAGAACAGATAGAATAGACAAACATTATCTTCATCATAACAGAACACATGCCTTTTTATTAGAAAAGTATGGCATTATGAGCAGCATCTTCCTTCTTCTCACATTTATCAAGATGAGCATGTGCTCCGCATTTCACCTATTTCTTGGACTTCCGCGAGCCGAAAGTTCTTTCTGAATAAAATGTTGAGTTTACTAGAGAAAATACTTCCGGGAACTCATTTGGTTTGATCATGCGTGTTGGGATTTGTAGCTGTGTGTCGGCCGAATTGTGTACTGACAGGCGAACAATCGTCCGTTCTGGTGTCGGCATACAAAAATTTTCATGTTTGCAAGAAAGACTTTTGTCCGCGGATTGTGCGCAGACATCTGTCGGAGGCACCATACTAACACGCGTACAATCGGCAGATCTTTCGTCCGCCGACGTTTGTATGCCGACGATCGGTACGTGTGTACGGGCCTTAAGGCTTGGTTCACATTGCTGGGACACTAAAGCTGTGCGACTTCCAGTGCAACTTTGCATTGTAACTTGCTTATGAGATCAATGCAACTTTCATGGGAATTTTGCTAATAATAACAAGACAGATTGTGACACATATTATTGAACTTATAAAACTATCTAAAGTCGCAAACAAATGAAACAAATTATTTGTTGTTTTTGGTTATAATTTCTTTTCTGATTTGTTTAAATTGAATTCTATTGTCATTTGGAGATTCAAACACCCGAATCGCCGAACAACAAAAATGTTGTCCAAATTCTAATTTGTAATGAAAGGAAACACACGTCTGGTGAACTGTGAATTGTTTTCAATGTCTCAGCATGTAAACAAGTAGCAAAGTTGAAGCTAAATGCATGCTTGCTGCCAGTAAGACAATTTCTACAGCCACAGCACCGGAATTGGGCCTTACAGGGCAACTGAATGGTCCTCCTCTTCCAAATTCAGCAACATTGCAATGGATTGTGGAAAGCATTAGTAATTCACTTGTTGACTACAAAAATCAATAAAGCAACCCTGCAGCTAGCTATTAAATGTCTTAAAAATGTATAAATGACTCACTCAGACATTAAATATAGGTTGATATAGGTTTTGATACTGAGCTGCATGTGATCATTCAAAGAAATTTGAAGAACATGTTGGATTTGCTCATTTTAGTAGAAAAGTGAACATTCTTTGAACCAGTAAATCTAGGTGTCAATACTAAACTTCTCCTACTGCAGGATCAAAACAGAAAAATGTCCCATTACATCATAAGACTGCAGCTCCGGTTCAAACCTGTTCAAGTATGACATACTAGAGTGAAACTTTTTTCCTTCGGAAAAAAAACATGTAGGTAAACTACACACATTACAAGGAAATAAGCAAACTTTATAGCCGTTTCATACTTGTTTCTGTTCTGAAGGAAATCAGAGAAGTCATGAAGTGGAAGTTGTGTTCCAATAAACAATAATTGGGAGGGGGGGCATATGTTGGACACCTGCTGAAACTCTAGGTAAGAAAAAGTATTAAGAGCCTTTGGACAGTGGCGACTGGTGCTCCATGGGTTGGGGGGGGGGGCTATTGTCACACAACTGGGTGGGCTCAGGGCGCAGTGCTTTGTGCCCCAAGCCCACCCTTTTTTGAAGCCTATTAGAGTCTCTGGCTCTAATCACGTGCTTTAAAAAAAAAAAACATTGGAATCCATGCGTCCGGTGCCCTGCATGTAGATTAGGGGGCCGGACACATGGATGGGGGGGCGGCGCCCCTGCGCCCCCAATGGATGGGCCGCCACTGCCTTTGGAGTTGATTTACTAAAGACAAATAGACTGCACTTTGCAAAGCGCAATTGCCCTCTGCAAGTGCAGTTGCTCCAGAGCTTAGTATATGAGGTAAAGCTTCACTTTGCAAAGAATACCCAGTCACGTGCAAGGAAAATAAAAAAACAGCATTTATGCTTGCACATGATTAGATGATGGAAGTCAGCAAAGCTTCTGCTCATTTACTAAGCTCTGGTGCAAATGCATTTTGCAAAGTGCACTGTCTTTTTGCCTTTACTAAATCAACCCCTTTATGCCTTCATCAGCTGTGACTTGCATGACGCTGACCATTCAGGCCACATATGCAATAGAACCACATTGCTTATTTCTTTTAAGGTATAAGCAGAACTCTACTTCAATATGGACCTATATAGATGGGCTTTGTTTATGATTGCTTCATTTTGAACGCAGCGCTACGCAAACATATGGGCTTAATCATAAAACAGAGCAGGGGCTGTGTCTGACCTGCTTTGCCTTCATCATAAACGGATGTCAATAGGATGTGCTGCATCCAAAGAGATGCAAAACAGATCAAGCACAACATCAAACTATCATCCTCACTATTTATTTAAGGTAAATACAGCTTAGAAATCTGCAGACTTAAAGTGATTGTAAAGGCTAGTTTATTTTTATTCTTTAATTAAGATAACATGTTTTACTTACCTGCCTTGTGCAATGATTCTGCACGAAGCAGACTCGATTCTCCACTTTTTGGGTCCCCCGTTGATGCTCCTGGCTCCTTTCACCCGCTGAGTGCCCCATCATAAGTTGCTTGCTATGGAGGCACTTGGGTTGGCTTGCTCCCAAGCCCCACCCCCACCCTGTTCCCTCTCATCATTGGCTTTGATTGACAGCAGCGGGAGCCAATGGCTCCCACTGCTGTATCCGAGCCAATGAGGAGGGAGAGAGCTGAGAGAGCCTCTACACATCACTCAATCGAGATCGGGCTCAGGTATGTATTAAGGGGGGCTGTGAGGGAAGGTGCATGCAGAAGGTTTTTTTTTACCTTACAGAATTCAGCTTTGCTATGACTTTAAATAGCTTGTTTGGGCCAAGATGGCCCAAATAAACTATTTCCTGTAGCCACTGTCAATGCTGTAAAACTGCATGTAGCATCACCTGCAGACAATATACAGCATTGCATTCTGGCAGCAGTATGGGAACTTTCTGCCATTCAAAGGTAGCCTTATAATTTATCAATGGATGCATAGCTTTCTCTGAAAGGCTGAGGTGGAGATTGTGGCTTCATCTGCTTGCTTCTCCACCTCAACTAAGCAGAGAAAACCTTGCATCCATTCATAAAAATACAAGGGTTCCTGTAAATAGCCGAGCAGCACTCACCCTGACTTTATTTTGTTACGGCCACAGATGGGAAGTCCCTGTATCGCGGTCAGAACTCAAATCTGTATACTGTATGTCGCTGATGTGATGGCAAAACTGGAGGTATGCTTTAAAGTAGAACTGAAGACTAAACTTTTTTTTTTATTTTAGTTAGCGTAAAGGTAGGGTTAAAACCCATGTCATTCTTTTTCCAATACGTGTCCTGAAATCTGACATAGGCACGTGTATCTGTAGTGTTTACTTATCTCTCTCCAAAGCTCTGAGTGTCATTTGTCTTTGGTGCTTCTTTCCTCTGTTATCAGCAGAGTCACTTCTGACAATTTTTCCAACACATGGGATTACAGTAGCTGAAAATTTGTGTTGGGGAGGGAGCTTAGAGGTAGATTAGCAGAGAGCTGGTCTATTCAGGCTACAGCTCTGCATGTCCCTTCGTTCCTCCACCTATGTAGAGGAGCGGTGTGTGACTTTCCTCCAATTAGCTCACACACTGTGTAAACCCAGACTCTCCACCCACTGCTGAATAAGGAAGAAAGATTTCTAACATGATCTGCACTTTTCAAAGAGTGTAAAAAAGGCAAGACTGCAGATATACAAGTAAAACGTAGGTAGGAGGATTTGTTTCATCTCTGTGTATCATCTGAGGCTGTTCACTTCACTGGGTATATGTGAGGGTTTACATCTACTTTAACTTTCTGTCCCATAGCCACAGCAGAAAGTGCGTGAAACACAAAGTAAAGGGAAATTCCTAGCTGCTACCAGGGTCATCAGAACCTATATTCTCATTGGAAGATTTCCCCTTTTATACCTATTCTGGTTACAACTTGACATTTGTGACCTTCTTTTACTTTCATTCTTGGTGATAACAATAATCAGGACAAATGGAAAGAGCGAATCTCTACAACAGGAACAAAGACAACAATTAAAAATCCAGACAGAGTTTCTAAACCCTCTTCACTCTATTCAAAGCTGAAAAAAAGTGTTGGCTTTAGTTGTAATTTTTTAATAAATAAATACCATACATTCAAATTTATAGGGTATGTGATTATTAAAGTCCCAGTCAGTAAACAAACAGTGGTATTCAATATCCAGAACAATAGTGCTACTTGAAATCTAAAAAAAATCTGTTAAGCCTACCACCAGGGACCCCCAAGGGTATATGCTCATTGCACAGATAGGCCCTAATTAATATGGCAACTGGAGCCTTATACAACCAAAGATCTGAAATAGTAACTGCAGGTAAATGCCTGCATGGATGATCGATGGATTTGGCAACAAACACAGACGCAAGTTTAAACTCAAGAAGAAAAAAGCCTCATAGTGTAGACCGTAACAGAAATGTATTTATTAAAAAGATGTATTTCATTAGTATGTCAGAGCAGCAGACGCATTAATGTACCAAGCTGCCCCCACCCCCCCGCCAGTCCATTATACAGCCAAACAACACCAAGGGAAAAACAGTAAAAGTTAGCAGCACATAGAAAACCATGCTCTCTCCTGAGTCTGTGAAGCTCCGCCCTACATGTTTTGTCATATTGACATTAACAGGGACACCTTTTACTGTTTTTCCCCTTGGGGCGATTTGGCTGCATGTTAAACTGAGATCTGAGGGGAGGTGGCGTCTTGGTACTGTAATGTGCCTGCTGCTCCGACATACCAATGTGAGTGCATACATGTTGTTAATAAACAATTTCTGTTAAAGTATACACTTTAAAGCTTTTTCTCATTCTGCACCAGATTCATAGATCATCCATAGAGGCATCTGTCTGCTGTTGCTATTTCAGATCTTTGGTTGTATAAGACTCCATTTGCCTTAATAATTAGTGCCTATCTGCGAGTTAGGTATATGCTCTTGGGGGTCCCTGGTGGTGGTCCTCAGGGATTTTTCAGATTTAAAGTTGCACAATTGTTCTGTATATTGAATACCACTGTTTGTTTACACACTGGGACTTTAATATGGACTCCATAAATTGTGATTTGCATATGTAGTATTTACTTACTGATGATTTATTTTTTTGCACTTGTTTGCATAGTTTTTCATACACATCTGAATGTGGTCTGATTTATGTTTATAGCGTATCATTATTTTTATATGTTTCCTTTTTTATACACAATAAGTGTGTTTGCAGCTTGGGGATTTCTTGTTGCTTATGTTTATTTCTATAATACTGGAAATCAAACACATAAAACCAAATCCCATCTATTCAGGACCTTACAGGTACATTGAATATTCTTCTTCTGAATCCTGCTTTCATGTGAACAGAGTCTAGGAAGGTTCTTAGTAAACTTTAAAAAAGTAAAGGTAAAGGCTATGGGAAGATATGGAGAGAGAATTATGGGATTGGCAATGTCATGGTCAGCAAATAGTTCTTAGATAGATATTGTTACCTCTGAATGACGTTAATGGACAAATGTCACAGCACAGTCTTGCACCATCATTTTATTATTGTTCTTGTATGATACTAGACCAGACCAGACCAGAAAATGAGGGAAAGTATATCAATAAAGAAATGAGTTGTTTTGTTTGTGTTACTTGTTGTCAAGAAAACTGCTTATTTTAAAGGCTAGCCAAACTATTGCTATATTTCTCCTTGATATTGTTTTTTTGTTTTTATGAGCACAATCCACTGAATTTTGTCTTTGTTTTCGTGACTCTTTTTTTTTGTACTTACATCAGATTGTTGGGGCCTATACTGTATCTAGGTTTTAATACCTTGTATGCTAAACTTCTAGTTTTTTTTTTTTTTTTTTTTCAACAAAAATTAGATTGAACATAAAAAGGCCAGTCAAAAAACCCTGTAAATTTTAATTATAAAGGGATCTTGGTAAAGTGACCCCTTGGTATACCAGTGGCATGATCTCTGCACCATATTCCTGACTCTGTTGTGCCCCTCTTGGGCTACAGGGTGTTTCCGTGTTTGCTTTTTGAAATAGAGAAATTGAGAAATTAAAGTCCTGTAGATCTAAATTGTGTCAAACCATTTAACTTGCAATAGCTAATTATCAAGCATAGCAAGGGCAGCAAGGCATGCAGGCACTGCCAAAGTGTGGGCCTCTTGGTGAACAGCCTCTATTTCTTCAGAAGTTGAGGCAGCGATAGCTGTCCTAAGGGGAAAGACTGCACCTAGAGTTGGGAAATAGTAGAAAGGCAAGGTAGAAAGGCAGTTGGAGTAATCATTAGATCTATAACGTTTCTATGCAAGGTGGGCGTCTTAGTATGGGGCCTTCATTTCTTTGGATGTTGGATGCTGAGGCAGCGATAGGTGACCTGAGGAGAATGACGACTGCATCAAGAGTTAGAACAAGGGCACAAAAAGAATGTAGGGGCTCAGGCAGATGGATTATTCACTGGACATTATGCAAGGTGGGCATCTTCGTATGCGGCCTACATTTCTTTGGATGTTGGAAGCTGATGTAGTAGTAGTCCTGAGGAGAATGACTGTACCAAGAGTTTGAACAAGGGCGCAAAGAGAATGGAGGGACTCAGGCAGATGGAGTAATCAGTAGGGTTTTATGCATGGTGGGCATCTTAGTGTGTGGCCTACATTTCTTTGTATGTTGGACTCTAAGGCAGCGATAGGCATCTTTTGGCTAAAGACTGCAATCAGAATGAGGAACAAAGCAAAGCCTGGAGCTGAACATATCTATTGTTTGAGGAGGTGAGAGGAAATGTGTCAAAAAAGGGTGGGAATCCCACGCCAGGTAGAGTAGGTGTCCCCTATTGCAAGATATCTTCTATACTTTTGCTATAATGACAATTGTAAAAATTTACTAAAACTGGTGCACACAGCATTTGGTGCATCTGTGCATAAAAATCAATCTAGGTTTTTTTTGTCAAAGCTAAATTAACCACTTGCCGACCAGTCACTGGGACTGTACTGCGGCAAAGTGGCTCGATTCCGTCCAGCAAAATAGACGGGAGGATCTCCTAAGTGACAAACAGTGACAGATTGCAGGGTTCAGCATCGCTGAACATGCGATCTGTCCCTGTGTCACTCAGTCACCTCCCCCCACACACATCAGTAAGCACCAGGCATACATTAACCCCTCCCTCTCCAATAAAATTAACCCCTTCCCTGCCAGTGCCATTTTTACAGCAACAGTGCATATTTATAGCACTGATTACTGTAGAAATGTCACTGGTACCCCCAAAAGTGTCAAAAATGTCAGTCAAGGGTCCGATCTATCCGCTGCAATGTCGCAGTCCCGGCAAAAAAAAAAAAATCGCAGATCACCGCCATTACTCGTTAAAAAAAAAAACACCAAAAATGACAGAAATCTTTCCCTTAGTTAGTAAATGCAATAACGTTTGCGCAAACCAATCAAAATACACTTATTGTGATTTTTTTTACCAAACATTGGTAGCAGAAAACAAATTGGCCAAAAATTTAAAATAATTTTGATTTTTACATTTTTTTGGGGGGGAATTTCATATAAAAAATGTGAAAAATATTATTTTTTCAAAATTTACGCTCTTTTTTTGTTTATAGCGCAAAAAGTAAAAATCGCACAGGTGATCAAATACCACCAAAAGAAAGCTCTGTTTGTGGGAAAAAAAGGACGTCAATTTCGTTTGGGTACGGCATCGCACGACCACGCAATTGTCAGTTAAAGTTGCACAGTGCTGAATCGCAAAAAGTGGCCTGGACGTAAGACAGCAAAATCCTCCGGTGGTAAAGTGGTTAAACAAGCTGAAGTTAGGAGCTGATTGATTATTATGCACAGCTGCACCAGATTCTGTGTGCACCAGCTTTAGTAAACCCCCTCTTTTGACTATACAGCATCATCCATAACTCAACCATGAGTTGTGAGTAGACTATTTAGGAAAGTTACATTTTAGAACTTTGCCAATCTGTAGAGTGTAGGCAGGGAAATGTATATGGATGCTGATCCTGTGGGGTTCCTTGTATAAACATGCAACCAGTTTTGCTAAGAGTCATGTACTGTACAGTATGCTCTATGAAACAAATGGGCATGTACAATATGATGCATACATGAATATATGCCAGGTATTAGAAAGCATAGATAGTTCTCTGTGATGAGTAGGGACTTGTGTGAGTGACTTAAACACCTGTCATGCCAGAGGTTCTCTGTGCGGAATGCAGATCATTATTCCTAGCCAAAAAACAACTCATAGATGTATTTACTAGTGCCTAATAATGTACAAAACATGCAGTTTACTGTTGGCAGTGAATCCTGCCAGGTGCTAACAAACACATTCGCATGCCAGAGCAGGAGGCACATCAAAGTACCAAATCGCTCCCTCCCCTCAAGTCTCAGTCCATGATACATCCAAACCACACCAAGGGAAAAACAGTACAAGCCGGCAGCATATAGAAAACTATGCTCTCTCTCCTGAGTCCATGAGGCTCCACACTATGCATTTTGCCATATTGACATCATCAGGGGCACCTTTATAGTTTTTTCCTTGGTGTGGTTTGACTAAGATATGAGGCGAGGTGGTACTGTAATGAGCCTGCTGCGCTAACATACCAATGTAAGTGCATAGATATTTTTAATAAATAATTTCTGTTACGGTCTACACCATGAGACTTTTTCTCTTAGAGCTGAGTTTCAGCTTGCAGCTGTGTCTATTGCCAAATTGATCATTAATTAAGGCATCATTAATGATAGTAGGGAGGAATCGAGCAACTATAGACCAGTGAGTCTGACATCAATAGTAGGCAAATTAATGGAAACCCTATTAAAGGATAGGATTGTGGAACATCTTAAATCCCATGGATTGCAAGATGAAAAACAACATGGGTTTACTTCAGGGAGATCATGTCAAACAAATCTTATAGATTTTTTTGACTGGGTGACTAAAATAATAGACGGTGGAGTTGCAGTAGACATTGCATATCTAGATTTTAGTAAGGCTTTTGACACTGTCCCACATAGAAGACTTATCAATAAACTGCAGTCATTGAGCATGGACTCCCATATTGTTGAGTGGATTAGGCAGTGGCTGAGTGACAGACAACAGAGGGTTGTAGTCAATGGAGAACATTCAGAACAAGGTCATGTTACCAGTGGGGTACCTCAGGGATCTGTACTGGGACCAATCTTGTTTAATATCTTCATAAGTGATATTGCAAAAGGCCTCGATGGTAAGGTTTCTCTTTTTGCTGATGACACAAAGATATGTAACAGGGTTGATGTTCCTGGAGGGAAACGCCAAATGGAAAAGGATTTAGGAAAACTAGAAGAATGGTCAGAACTCTGGCAACTGAAATTTAATGTGGATAAGTGCAAGATAATGCACCTGGGGCGTAAAAACCCAAGGGCAGAATATAGAATATTTGACACAGTCCTGACCTCAGTATCTGAGGAAAGGGATTTAGGAGTAATTATTTCAGAAGACTTAAAGGTGGGAAGACAATGTAATAGAGCAGCACGAAATGCCAGCAGAATGCTTGGATGTATAGGGAGAGATATAAGCAGTAGAAAGAGAGAAGTGCTTATGCCGCTGTACAGAACACTGGTGAGACCTCACTTGGAGTATTGTGCGCAGTACTGGAGGCCATATCTCCAGAAGGACATAGATACTCTAGAGAGAGTTCAGAGAAGAGCTACTAAACTAGTACATGGATTGCAGGAAAAAACTTACCAGGAAAGGTTAAAGGACCTTAACATGTATAGCTTGGAAGAAAGAAGAGACAGAGGGGATATGATAGAAACTTTTAAATACATAAAGGGAATCAACTCGGTAAAGGAGGAGAGCATATTTAAAAGAAGAAAAACTACCACAAGAGGACACAGTTTTAAATTAGAGGGGCAAAGGTTTAAAAGTAATATGAGGAAGTATTACTTTACTGAGAGAGTAGTGGATGCATGGAATAACCTTCCTGCAGAAGTGGTAGCTGTAAATACAGTGAAGGAGTTTAAGCATGCATGGGATAGGCATAAGGCTATCCTTCATATAAGATAGGGCCAGGGACTATTCATAGGATTCAGATATATTGGGCAGACTAGATGGGCCAAATGGTTCTTATCTGCCGACACATTCTATGTTTCTGCCTGCAGTTGCTGTTCAAATCTTTGGTTGTATAAGGCTCCACTTGCCTTAGTATTTAGGTCCCATCTGTCAGGTGAACATATACTGTTGGGG
Organism: Pelophylax lessonae; assembly: GCF_965119305.1. Classification (NCBI taxonomy): domain Eukaryota; kingdom Metazoa; phylum Chordata; class Amphibia; order Anura; family Ranidae; genus Pelophylax; species Pelophylax lessonae. The sequence continues at coordinate 72,419,069 of NC_138779.1, read as the reverse complement.
GTTCTTGTTGGTGGCCTTATCAGATGTTTCAGATTTGAATTTTCCCTATTGTACTGCATATTGAAGACCACTCTTTGTTTACCATGTATGGTATATTTTTTTATTGATGATTTTTTATGCACTTGTTTGCATAATTTTTCATACACATCTGTATTTTCTCAGGTGTCTTTTGTATTATTTTATATATTTATAGTGATCTGATTTATGTTTATAGCGCAGCACTATTTTTATATGTCTTGTTTTTTATACACACTAAGTGTGTTGGAGCTTGGGGAATTAGTGCACTTCAAATTCAAATCAAATGCATAAAACCAAAGCCCATCTATTTAAGACCTTACAGGTACATGGAATGTTCGTCTTTTGAATCCTGCTTTAATGTGAACACAGTCTGGGAAGGTTCTGAGTAAACTTTGGAAAAAGAAAGGAAAAGGCTGTGGGAAGATATGGAAAAATAATTATGGGATTGGCAATGTTATGGTCAGCAAAGAGTGCTTAACCACTTAAGCCCCGGAGGATTTGGCTGCTAAAGGACCAGGGTTTTTTTTGCGATTTTTTACTGCGTGACTTTAACGGACAATTGCGCGGTCGTGCGACGCTGTACCTAAACGAATTTGACGTCCTTTTTTTCCCACAAACAGAGCTTTCTTTTGGTGGTATTTGATCACCTGTGCGATTTTTTGATCACGCGCTATAAACAAAAAAAGAGCGTAAATTTTGCAAAAATAACAATATTTTCCACATTTTTTTATATGAAATTCCCCCCAAAAAAAAGTAAAAATCAAAATTTTTTTACATTTTTCGGCCAATTTGTTTTATGCTACCTATGTTTGGTAAAAAAAAATCGCAAAAAGCGTATTTTGATTGGTTTGCGCAAAAGTTATCGCGTTTACTAACAAAGAGAAAGATTTTTGTCATTTTTGGTGTTTTTTTTTTTAACGCGCAATGGCGGCGATCTGCGATTTTTTTTTCGGTACTGCGACATTGCAGCGGACAGATCGGACCCTTGACTGACATTTTTGACACTTTTGGGGTTACCAGTGACATTACTGCAGTAATCAGTGCTATACATATGCACTGTTACTGCAAAAATGACACTGGCAGGGAAGGGGTTAACTTTATTGGACAGGGAGGGGTTAAGTGTGTCCTAGGGGCGTGCTTTCTACTGTGTAGGGACATTCCTATTGGTGTAAAAGCAAAGATCAACCGTTCTACATAGTAGAACGGACAGATCTTCACTTTTACACAGGGAGAACTGACAGGCAGCTTGTTTACACAAGCTGCTCTGTCTTTCTCCCTTCACAGGAGCGATCGCAGTGTGACTGGCGGACATCGAGTCCGCCGGTCACACGCACTGACTTGCCTGTGAACGAGCCGCGGCGGGCGCGCGCCTCGGCGGGCGCGCGCCCGCCCGCGATAGGCTCGCAAGTCAGTGACAGGCGAGTGACGTACCGATACGTCACTCTGCCTGGCCGGGGCTGACCGCCGCAGTATATAGTCGTGCGGCGGTCGGCAACCGGTTAACTAGGTACTATTACTTCTGAATGACATTAACCCTTTCACTCCCTGTCACAGTGCACACTATATACAGTACAGATACAATTTACTGATCACTGTATTAGTGTCATTTGTGACTTCAGATAGTGTGAGAGGCAGTACTGATCTTTTAGCATTAGCGTCAATTCAGGACAGTGTCAGATTGCCTGCCACATATTTAGTAATACATTTTAACCCTTTGATTGCCAGTGACACACTCACACACAAACACTCTAAACACCTCCATTACTAGTATAGTGTCTGAACGGATCAATATCTTTGATCTGATCAGAACTATACGCAGGTCTCCAATAGTTTAGTATAGTATCCCCAAAACGCAGCGTTAGCAGGATAAGACTCGACACCTGCCAGCACCTGCAATTAGGACCCTCGACGCCCCCCCCCCCAAGAAGTGCAGAATCAGAATATTACTGTCACTTCTAATACACAGCACATTAAACTGCAGCAATGGCAGAGTCAGGCCTGATCTCTGCTAGCACTAGCAGTTACATTTTTTGGTAGCAGTTCAAACAGTCCTTGACAACCAGGTGCTTTCTTATCTGTGAGTCACACTAGGTACCTATAAATGTATTGGCCAAAATGTCCAAAACAGAGGTACACTAGTGAAGAGGCCTACACGATTCTGAGCATGACAGATGGGAGCGATGGGGAAGCATCACTGACATAATCAGGCTCAGTATACAAACCTGTAGACAGCAATCTGACAGATAGCTCTGACGACAGAGTAGTAGTTAAGGTCAGGCATACCGGACCCCGTTCTTCTGTTGCTGAGGTGCAACAACCGCAGGGTTCTCGTATGTAGCGGAGTGTCGGTACTAGTGTCGCTCAACCTTCTGGTGAACTGGCAAGCACCAGTGGCCTAGTACATCCTGGTCATAGTCAAACCAGCACAGCAGTAACACTTGGTGACATGGCGAGTCCCATAATTGCAGTTTAAGCTGGTGCAGTGTCTAGCACAAGTAGTGTCCCGCAGCCACCAAGAATTCGAAGACCGGCCCATAGAACCCATAGTGTCCTTCCGGATGCGCTTGCAAATCCTGATTGGGAGTCCACCACTTCTGCAGCGCCCCTACTTCCCCCATTCACTGGCCAACCCGGAATTCAGATGGAAACAGTCAATTTTACTTTCCTTAATTTTTATGAGCGGTTTTTCATGGAAGATCTTTAACGATCTATTGTGGACCAAAGTAATTTTAGATGACGATTTAGATCAATTAATTGCCGCAAATCCAAATTTGACCCTTTCCAGAGAATTTGCATTGAAACGTATCACGGTTTCCAAATTTAAAGCTTTTCTGGGCCTATTCCTCCTCATGAGCATTATTAAAAAGAGTGAGTTGCGGTCATATTAGTCCACTGACCTAATTCATCATTTGCCCATGTTCTCCGCTGCCATGGGCAGGACTAGATACGAGCAAATCTTGCGGTTCATGCACTTCAGTGACAATGAACTCTGTCATCCTCAGGGTGACCCTGGATATGACTGGCTCCACAAAATTCGCCCCCTCGTAAACCACTTCAACTGAACGTTTTCAGCCTTGTATATGCACCAACAAGCTATCTGTGTGGATGAGTACCTGATTGAATTTTCTGGCTGCCTTGCTTTCAAACAGTTTCTCCCCAGCAAGCGTGCCAGATATGGGGTCAAGATGTATAAGCTTGGTGACAGGGCAACAGGCTATAGATGTAGTTTCTGGGTTTATGAAGGAAGAGAAAGCAATGTGGAGCCTCCCAACTGCCCAGACTACATAGGGAGCAGTGGCAAGATTGTTTGGGACTCGGTGTCACCCTTATTCGGAAGGGGGTACCATTTATTTGTGGACAACTTCTATACAAGCGTGCAACTTTTTAGACCCCTTTTTTGATTTTGGAATTGGCACATGTGGCACTGTGCGACCTAATCGCCAGGGTTTCCCCCAATTGCTTATAGATTCCCAACTTAGACTGGGGGGAGAGAGCCCGCTTGAAATCTGATAAATTGCTTGCAGTGAAGTGGAGGGACACACGGAATGTTTTCGCTTTGTCCTCCATTTACGCAGATACGACAGTCCAAATTGCAATGGCGAAAGGTGTTGAGAAGCCCCGCTGTGTCCACGAATATAACCTTAATATGGGAGGGTTGGACTTCAACGACCTAGCCTGGAACAGTTTTTTTACAGTTACAAAAAAAAAAAAGTATAAAAAAAGTTATAAAAAAAAATGAAAAAGCCAAAAACAGTTGTCGTTTTATTGAGTTCATTTTCTGTTCTTACTCTACTTTTTTACTTTCTATTTTTACTATACTTTATAACATACTGTTATACTGTAATGTTTTTTTGTTACTGTGTTCTATTGTTAACCATTATTTGCTTTGCAGGTACGCTTATCAGCTGCAGCACTGATTTGTTTATTCTGACAGAAAGAACGTTTGCTCTCAGCATATACGTAAATCAATGATTGCAGCGCAGTAGAAGGTAATTTTACCACCGCATTTTAAAAAAAGAGCATATATGGCGAAGCATAGGGGATGGGGTGGACACAGAGAGTTGATCTCCCCTATGCTTTGCCATATATTTTTTAACACTTTTCTTGGCAGAGATTTCTTCATCCATATCGATCGATGCGAATGGAGGAATCTGCTACATTCTTTTTTTTCCTTCAGCCCATGGGCTGAAGGCAAAAAAAAGAACACTGATGTATGCCCATTATTAGAAGTGGGTGGATGCTGGGAGGTCTAATGGTGGGCATGCCGCACACTTTCTGGTATCGTTTTTTACAGTCAGAGGTCAGCTTTCATGTTATCATACAATCCTAGCAGATAGTTAGCCCCTAGATTGCGTTTACAAGCAGTGGGAGTGGGGAGTATCCCTTTCCTCCAATCAGCTTTCAGAGCTCTCCCCACTGAGCTCTGCAGAATGTAACTTCAACTCTCCACCCCTTTTTTGACAGCTCTCACAAGCTTTAAATGCTGCACTTTGAAAAGATGTAGAGAAAAGATCGCTGCAGATAAACAGGTACAACTTACGTAGGATAATTTGTTTAATCTCTGTGTATCATCTGAGGCCAGTCGCTTCACTGGCTATGTGTAAGTGTTTACAACTGCTTTAAATTTTAGAACTTTGCCAATCTGTAGAGAGTAGGGTTGAGCGGACACCTAGATGTCCGTGTTCGACGGGTTCGGCCGAACTTTAAAAAAAAGTCCGGGTCCGTGTCCCGGACTTTTACCGAACTTTTCCCGGACACCGAACCCCATTGAAGTCAATGGGGACCCGAACTTTAAGGCACTAAAATGGCTCTAAAACACCAAAGGAAAGGGCTAGAGTGCTGCAAATGGCAGCAAAACGTAATTAAGAGCATGGCAAGTGCTCTGCAAACAAATGTGGATAGGGAAATAACTTAAAACAACAAAAAAAAACAGAAAAATAAAACAATGTTCTTCTTCATCTCTGAAGGACGAGGCCCATATGGAGTAGGAGGGAGGTTGAGGTGGTGGTGGATGTGGCGGTGACATAGGCATGCGCACAGGGTGTGCCGGGTGTGCCTGGGCACACCCTAATCACCTAGGGCACATAGCATTGCCAGTGAGGAGATGGGAAAGATCTCCCTCGGACCTGCTCTGCTCTATTTCTCTTTGCCTACAGGTACATGGCCCCGATACATTACTCTCCCTGCTGGCAAACACATGCATGTGTATTTCAACTTTGGGGTGCACACCTTAATGCAATAGGCTGCGCACACCTATGGGCGGTGTAGGTGGAAGCGGCGGTGGAGGAGGACCAGGGCCGGATTAAGAGCATCATGGGCTTGGTGCTGAGGATTTTGAAGGGCCTTAAGGGCCGTGCCTTGCCATGCACCCAGAGGAGGAAGGGTGCAGCCATACATGCCTAATTCAACATGGGATGCTGTCTCTGAAGCCCATAAACACATCCATGCATCGGCAACTGTCCCTCCTTGTCCGGCCTTCGCGCTGTGTGGGGAGGTTCTGAGGGTGCTGCCTGGGGAAGCGAGCATAGAAGCCAGACTTCTGTGTTTACAAGTGACAGAAGAGCGGTAACAGTGAATATGGCCAACCCGGGGCCTATATAAAAGGTAGGGGCCTGGAGCTGCAGCTCCAATAGCCCCTACGTTAATCTGGCCCTGAGGAGGAGGACGAGGTAGCCAACACTGCTTCTTTTCACAAATTTTAAATGAGGGTACACCCCAAAAGAGTGAGAAAGAGCAAAAATGGAACAATGGGTGGGTAAGGTCGGTATCCATTGCTATTCTGCATAAGGTATGGAAAAGTCCCGTGGGATCCATGCCTGGTTCATTTTAATGAACGTGAGCTTGTCCACATTGTCTCTGGACAGGCGGCTGCGCTTGTCTGTTATAACGCCCCCAGCCGTGCTAAATACCCGTTCAGATAATACACTGGCTGCAGGGCACGCCAGCACCTCCAAGGCGTAAAGGGCAAGCTCAGGCCATGTGCCCAATTTGGAGACCCAGAAGTTGAAGGGGGCAGACCCCTCATTCACTACATGTAGGCGTGTGCACACATACTGCTCCACCATGTTGGTAAAATGCTGCCTCCTGCTAAGACGTTCCATCTGAGCTGCTGGTGCTGCTGTTTGTTGTGGCGTGCTGACAAAGCTTTTCCACATTTCGGCCATGCTAACCCTGCCTTCTGAGGTGCTGGCGGTGCCCTGGTTGCGTTGGCGACCTCCTCCTCCTCCTCCTCTGCCTTGTGCTTCCACTGCGGCCCCGCTGTCAGATGGGAATGCCAGCAGCATGGCGTCTACCAGCGTGCGCTTGTACTCGCGCATCTTGCGATCGCGCTCCAGTGAGTGAATTAAGGACGGTACGTTGTCCTTGTAACGGGGATCCAGCAGCGTGGCCACCCAGTAATCAGCACAAGTTAGAATGTGGGCAACTCGGCGGTCGTTGTGGAGACACTGCAGCATGTAATCGCTCATGTGTGCCAGGCTGCCCAGAGGCAACGAAAGGCTGTCCTCTGTGGGAGGTGTATCGTCCGTGTCCTCTGTATCCCCCCAGCCACGCACCAGTGATGGCCATGAGCTGGCCTGGGTGCCACCCTGCTGTGAACATGGTTCCATCTCCTCCTCCTCCTCATCCTCCAGAACTGTGCCCCTGCTGGACAATTGTGTCCCTGGCGTTTGTGTGTGCAGGAACCCACCCTCGGAGCCCCTTGCGAATGACTGCCCTGAAAGCCTTGGAAATGTTACCTCTTCATCCTCCTCCTCCTCCTCATCCTGTGCCACATCCTCTTCCATCATCGCCCGAATTGTTTTTTCAAGGAGGCATAGAAGTGGGATAGTTAAGCTGAGAACGGCGTCATTGCCACTGGCCATGTTGGTGGAGTACTCAAAACAGCGCAACAAGGCACACAGGTCTCGCATGGAGGCCCAGTTATTGGTGGTGAAGTGGTGCTGTTCCGCAGAGCGACTCACGCGTGCGTGCTGCAGCTGAAACTCCACTATGGCCTGCTGCTGCTCGCACAGTCTTTCCAGCATGTGCAAGGTGGAGTTCCACCTTGTGGGCACGTCACATATGAGGCGGTGAGCGGGAAGGCTGAAGTTACGCTGCAGCGCTGCCAGGCGAGCAGCAGCAGGGTGAGAACGCTGAAAGTGCGCACAAACGGCCCGCACTTTCTGCAGCAGCTCTGACATATCGGGGTAGTTTTTAAGGAACCTCTGCACCACCAAATTCAGCACATGCGCCAGGCAAGGGATGTGCGTCAAACCGGCTAGGCCCAGAGCTGCTATGAGATTTCGCCCAGGCCGGGCTTGAGGCTCGCTGGCAGCAACCACTCATTTGTCTGCTGTTCCATGCTCCTCCACAACTCCTGCGCGGTGTGTGGTTTGTCCCCCAAACAGGCAAGTTGTAAAACTGCCTGCTGTCGTTTACCCCTGGCCGTGCTGAAGTTGGTGGTGAAGGTGTTACGCTGTCCGGATGAGGAGGCGGTAGAGGATGAGGAAGCGGAGTAGGAGGAGTTAGGAACAGGAGGCAAACTGAAGCGCCCAGCAATCCTCGGTGGTGGAAGGACATGCGCCAAATTGCTATCCGCCTCAGGCCCATCCGCCACTGCATTTACCCAGTGTGCCGTTAGGGAGATATAACGCCCCTGACCGTGCTTACTGGTCCACGTATTGGTAGTTAGGTGGACCTTGGCACAGATGGCGTTGCGCAGTGCACACCTGATTTTTTCCCCCACTTGGTTGTGCAGGGAAGGGATGGCTTGCCTGGAAAAGTAGTGGCGGCTGGGCACGACGTACTGTAGGACAGCCACCGACATAAGGTTTTTAAAACTGTGCGTCTCCACCAGACGGAATGACAGCATTTCAAAGGCCAATAATTTTGAAATGCTGGCATTCAGGGCCAGGGATCGCGGGTGGGTAGGGGGGTACTTCCTCTTCCTCTCAAGTGTTTGGGAGATGGAAAGCTGAACGCTTCCACGGGACATTGTGGAGATGGTTGTTGGTGACCCAGGTGGTGGTGTTGCTGACAGATCGTCTGTTTGCGGGGTGGCAGGTGCCGGTATCACTACAGATGTGGCTGGAGCGGCCGAGACTGCAGCAGAAGAGGAAGCAGGATGAGCCAGAGACGTTTCTTGGTTTTGAAGGTGTGTACTCCACTGCAGCTCGTGCTTTGCACTTAGATGCCTGATCATGCAGGTTGTGCTCAGGTTGAGAAGGTTTATGCCTCGCTTCAAGCTCTGATTGCACAGGGTGCAAACCACTCGTGTCCTGTCATCAGCACATTTTCTAAAGAACTTCCACGCTAGAGAACTCCTTTGAGCTGACTTTGGTGCGCTCGTTCCCTTGCTGCGTTGGGCAGTAGCGGGCGTAGTGTCTAGGGCACGGCCGCTCCACTTCTGCACCCTGCTCCCTCTTCTGCTGTGCTGGTGGCTCTGTGCGACCACCGCCTCTTCCTCCAAACTACTCAGGTCACCTGCATGACGTTCATTCCATGTGGGGTCGAGGACCTCATCGTCCTCCACATCATCTTCCACCCAGTCTTCACCCCTGCCCTCCTTGTCGGTCTCCACAATGCTGAACGCCGCAGCAGTTGGCACCTGCGTTTCGTCATCATCGGAGACGTGCTGCGATGATCCTTGCATGTACTCATCTTGAGAAATAAGTGGTTGGGCATCGCTGCACTCAATCTCTTCCACTTCTGGGGCAGGGCTAGGTGGATGGCCCTGGGAAACCCTGCTGACAGAGTCATCAAAAAGAAGAAGAGACTGCTGTATGGCTTGGGGCTCAGACTGCTTGCCTGATTTGCAAGGGGGTGAGGTGAAAGACGGTTGGACATCGGCTGCAGGTGCCAACTGTGACCTTTCTGCAGTAGACTGGGTGGGAGACAATGTGAAGGAACTGGAGGCACTGTCAGCAGCAAACCAATCTACTATCGCCTCCACTTGTTCTGGCCTCATCACTTCTAGGGGCGTATGATGCCCTACCAAATACTGATGCAGGTTCTGTCGCCTACTCACACTTGAGGAAGGTGTTTCACTTGTGCGTGTAGCTGGCACAGATCGACCACGTCCTCTCCTTGCAACAGGAGCTCTACCAGCAGCACCACGACCCAGGCCACGGCCCTTATTTGACGGTCTCCTCATATTTCTGTAATTTAAGATCTTGCCCTAGAAAGGTTTTTATTGAATAGCGGAATAGGAAATATGATCAAAAAAAGTGTATGTATCTCGCACGTACACCACCACACTAGGCCCCAATTACTATTGTTTGTACCCCTAAAAGGATGGTTGAGCAGTAGGAGGAGGAGTATGGAACAGGCAGCACCCTCAAATCTTCAGAAGTATGAGATGAACCCCAAAAACTTGGAAAGGTGGATCTCACACGTACCGATACAGACTATCACGCAATTTAATTGATCCCCAAAGGTTTTAATTGAATAACGGAATAGAAAATATGATCAAAAAGAAAGTGTATGTATCTCACACGTACACCACCACACTAGGCCCCAATTACTATTGTTTGTACCCCTAAAAGGATGGTTGAGCAGTAGGAGGAGGAGTATGGAACAGGCAGCACCCTCAAATCTTCAGAAGTATGATATGAACCCCAAAAACTTGGAAAGGTGGATCTCACACGTACCGACACAGACTATCACGCAATTTAATTGATCCCCAAAGGTTTTAATTGAATAGCGGAATAGAAAATATGATCAAAAAGAAAGTGTATGTATCTCACACGTACACCACCACACTAGGCCCCAATTACTATTGTTTGTACCCCTAAAAGGATGGTTGAGGAGTAGGAGGAGGAGTATGGAACAGGCAGCACCCTCAAATCTTCAGAAGTATGAGATGAACCCCAAAAACTTGGAAAGGTGGATCTCACACGTACCGACACAGACTATCACGCAATTTAATTGATCCCCAAAGGTTTTAATTGAATAGCGGAATAGAAAATATGATCAAAAAGAAAGTGTATGTATCTCACACGTACACCACCACACTAGGCCCCAATTACTATTGTTTGTACCCCTAAAAGGATGGTTGAGCAGTAGGAGGAGGAGTATGGAACAGGCAGCACCCTCAAATCTTCAGAAGTATGAGATGAACCCCAAAAACTTGGAAAGGTGGATCTCACACGTACCGACACAGACTATCACGCAATTTAATTGATCCCCAAAGGTTTTAATTGAATAGCGGAATAGAAAATATGATCAAAAAGAAAGTGTATGTATCTCACACGTACACCACCACACTAGGCCCCAATTACTATTGTTTGTACCCCTAAAAGGATGGTTGAGGAGTAGGAGGAGGAGTATGGAACAGGCAGCACCCTCAAATCTTCAGAAGTATGAGATGAACCCCAAAAACTTGGAAAGGTGGATCTCACACGTACCGACACAGACTATCACGCAATTTAATTGATCCCCAAAGGTTTTAATTGAATAGCGGAATAGAAAATATGATCAAAAAGAAAGTGTATGTATCTCACACGTACACCACCACACTAGGCCCCAATTACTATTGTTTGTACCCCTAAAAGGATGGTTGAGCAGTAGGAGGAGGAGTATGGAACAGGCAGCACCCTCAAATCTTCAGAAGTATGAGATGAACCCCAAAAACTTGGAAAGGTGGATCTCACACGTACCGACACAGACTATCACGCAATTTAATTGATCCCCAAAGGTTTTAATTGAATAGCGGAATAGAAAATATGATCAAAAAGAAAGTGTATGTATCTCACACGTACACCACCACACTAGGCCCCAATTACTATTGTTTGTACCCCTAAAAGGATGGTTGAGCAGTAGGAGGAGGAGTATGGAACAGGCAGCACCCTCAAATCTTCAGAAGTATGAGATGAACCCCAAAAACTTGGAAAGGTGGATCTCACACGTACCGACACAGACTATCACGCAATTTAATTGATCCCCAAAGGTTTTAATTGAATAGCGGAATAGAAAATATGATCAAAAAGAAAGTGTATGTATCTCACACGTACACCACCACACTAGGCCCCAATTACTATTGTTTGTACCCCTAAAAGGATGGTTGAGGAGTAGGAGGAGGAGTATGGAACAGGCAGCACCCTCAAATCTTCAGAAGTATGAGATTGTGTTCACTGTACCCCACAAAGATTGTGTTCACTGCACCCCACAAAGATTGTGTTCACTGCACCTCAAAAAGGATTTTGTTCACTGCACCCCACAAAGATTGTGTTCACTGCACCCTAAAAGGATTTTGTTCACTGCACCCCAAAAAGATTGTGTTCACTGTACCCCCCAAAGATTGTGTTCACTGCACCCCAAAAAGATTGTGTTCACTGCACCCCACAAAGATTGTGTTCACTGCACCCCACAAAGATTGTGTTCACTGCACCCCACAAAGGATTTTGTTCACTGCACCCCAAAAAGATTGTGTTCACTGTACCCCCCAAAGATTGTGTTCACTGCACCCCACAAAGGATTTTGTTCACTGCACCCCAAAAAGATTGTGTTCACTGTACCCCCCAAAGATTGTGTTCACTGCACCCCACAAAGATTCTGTTCACTGTACCCCACAAAGATTGTGTTCACTGCACCCCACAAAGGATTTTGTTCACTGCACCCCAAAAAGATTGTGTTCACTGCACCCCAAAAAGATTGTGTTCACTGCACCCCAAAAGGATGTTGTTCACTGCACCCCAAAAAGGATTTTGTTCACTGCACCCCAAAAAGATTGTGTTCACTGCACCCCACAGAGGATTTTGTTCACTGCACCCCAAAAAGATTGTGTTCACTGTACCCCCCAAAGATTGTGTTCACTGCACCCCACAAAGGATTTTGTTCACTGCACCCCAAAAAGATTGTGTTCACTGTACCCCCCAAAGATTGTGTTCACTGCACCCCACAAAGATTGTGTTCACTGTACCCCACAAAGATTGTGTTCACTGCACCCCACAAAGGATTTTGTTCACTGCACCCCAAAAAGATTGTGTTCACTGCACCCCACAAAGGATTTTGTTCACTGCACCCCAAAAAGATTGTGTTCACTGCACCCCACAAAGATTGTGTTCACTGCACCCCACAAAGGATTTTGTTCACTGCACCCCAAAAAGGATGTTGTTCACTGCACCCCAAAAAGGATTTTGTTCACTCCACCCCAAAAAGATTGTGTTCACTGCACCCCACAAAGATTGTGTTCACTGCACCCCACAAAGATTGTGTTCACTGCACCCCAAAAAGGATTTTGTTCACTGCACCCCAAAAAGATTGTGTTCACTGCACCCCACAAAGATTGTGTTCACTGCACCCCACAAAGGATTTTGTTCACTGCACCCCAAAAAGATTGTGTTCACTGCACCCCAAAAAGGATTTTGTTCACTGCACCCCAAAAAGGATGTTGTTCACTGCACCCCAAAAAGATTGTGTTCACTGCACCCCACAAAGATTGTGTTCACTGCACCCCACAAAGGATTTTGTTCACTGCACCCCAAAAAGATTGTGTTCACTGCACCCCAAGAAGGATGTTGTTCACTGCACCCCAAAGGATTTTGTTCACTGCACCCCAAAAAGATTTTGTTCACTGCACCCCAAAAAGGACGTTGTTCACTGCACCCCAAAAAGATTGTGTTCACTGCAGCTCACACACAGAAAAATGGATGTGGATCACTGACACCTGCCTATCTCCTATCCCACACCACACAGCAATATCGATTGTAGTTTGTAGAACACAGTTTCCCTAAAATTCAGCAGCAGCAGCCTCTCCCTAACAGGATTGAGAAGAGATCGTAGATCAGGATTGAGTGCAGAGTCACCCCACCCCCCACACAGCAATATCGATTGTACTTTGTAGAAGACACTGACCCTATAATTCAGCAGACTCTATCCCTAAAATGCCTACAACTCGCCCTGCCTAAACACTCCGACCTGTCCCTCAATTCTATCCGGACACAAATGGTTTTTTCCTGCCTGTCTTTCCCTAATCAGCAGCCAGCACGTTGATGTGTGCTCTGTCCCTGATCTAAGCAGCAATATGAAGACGCTGCGGCTGCCTGGAACTTATAAAGACTTAGTCACATGCTTCAGACGGCCAATCACAGCTACTGAGACATTTGCAGGCATGGCTGGGATGGCTTAAGGCACACCAGTTAAACGATTGTTTATTGGCTGTTGAAAGCCCGCCATGAAAAGAGCGCCAAAGCATGCAAAACCCGGAAATAAAACGACCGAACACGGATTTTTACCCGAACATACAGTAAAGTGTCCGTGTACGTGTTCGGGTACAAAAAATCCAATTATTCGGTACGAACACGAATAATACAGTCCGTGTTCGCTCAACACTAGTAGAGAGCAGATAGAGGAATATGTATGGATGCTGATCCTGCGGGGATCCTTGTATGAACATTCAACCAGCTATGCTGAGTCATGTACTGTATAGTATGCTCGATAATAAACAAATGGCAATGTACAGTATGATGCATATGTGAATATCTGTCCAGGTAATGCATAGTTATTTCTTTGTGATGAGTAGAGACTCATGTGAGTGACTTAAGCACTTGTCCTGCCAGAGGTACCTTGTGTGGAATGCAGATCATTAGTCCTAGCCAAGGAACAACTGATTGATGTATTTACTAGTGCCTAATAATGTACAAAACATGCAGTTTACTGCTGGCAGCGAATCCAGGTGTATGTAGTCCTGCCAGGTGCTAACAAACAAAATTCACTTTGGGTGCAGCTATATTCCACTTCAGCTCCAGGCCTTTCCTGACACTTTTTGTTTACCCCCAAACATTATATTTTTCTTTTTAGCAGAGACCCCAGAGAATAAAATGGTGATCGTTGCAATTTTTTTTTGTCCCCATTTTTTTGGAAAAATCTTCACACTGAGTAAATAGATAAGTAACATGTCCCGCTTTAAAATTATGCACGCTCGTGGAATGGCGGCAAAGTACAGCCCCTAAAACACTCCATAGGTGACGTTTTAAACATTTTTACAGGTTACCTGTTTAGAGTTACAGAGGAGGTCTAGCACTAGAGTTATTGCTCCCGCTCACTCTAATGTTCGCGGCGAATACCTCACATGTGTGATGGGAACACCGTTTACGTATGCTTTCGTTTCTGCGCGCGAAGCACGGAGGGATGGGTGCACTTTAATTTTTTATTTTTACACGGTCCCTTTCTTTTTCATTTTTTTTGGGTCACTTTTATTCCTTTTACAAGGAATGTAAACACCCTTACAATAGAAATAAGGGACAACAGGTCCTCTTTATGGAGAAATCTGGGATCTATAAGACACCAAATCTCTTCACCTTTAAAGGCAAAAGATGAAAAAACAAAAACAATGTGATATTTTGCTTTAAAAAATAGTTTACATCTGCCCTAGATCGGAAGTGTGGTCATGACGTTGCTCCAGTCCTCCTAGATCATAGAGGTGATCAGAGATGATCTGGTCTCTGTTCATCACTGTGACCAGCTGTGCCAACTGTTAGATCTTTTATCGGGCTCGCCAGTAAAAACGGTAAGCCTGAGAAACCCTGTCAAGAGAAGCAGGGGGAGTCTCTAAAAGCGATCCAGCGGATAATCAGCCATTAGGATAATTTTAAGGAGAAACCGATGTGTTGGCTGAAAAAAGAAATACTATGGTTATGGCTTCAACCTTAACCCCGGCAAACCACTTGAAACCCGCAACGTTTATATACATATTGTGTTTGGCAAGTAGTTAAAAATCTATCTGTAGGGTCCTGCAGGGTGTATGCTGCTTTCAGTAAAAGTTTGCAGATTTAAATGACATTTAAACCTTTTAAAATGAACTTCTCTCCTGCTAACATATACTAACATCCCCAATCAAACTCCCTACTTAGCTTTATAGCACAGACACATCCTAATGCACTGTATACTGCAACTGCATCAGAAGTCCTCTTTGAACTTCGAAGCTGGCCAATGGCCATGTCTGGGCAATGAGCCCCATAGATTTATATTAGTCAGTTCTGAGAGCAGCTGCTGGGTCTTGGCTCACAAATCAAGGACGCTGGGATGGAGTTGTTAGCGCAGGTTAGTTCAGGAAGGCAAGGGGTAGTTTACAGCAGCTTAAAATCCCTTGACATCTGAAAGGTTTTACCCCTTCATGACCAAAGCATCTTTTGCTATTCAGCACTGTGCTACTTTACCTGGCAATTGCGCAGTCATGCCACACTGTACGTACATGAAATTTATGTCATTTTCTTCACGGAATTAGAGCTTTTTTTGGTGGTATTTGATTACCACTGAGTATTTTATTTTTTGCGATATAAATGAAAAAAGGCAGCAAATTGTGAAATAAAAAAAACAATATATATTTTTTTTCCTGCTGTAAAGCATATCCAATAAAAAATTTAAAGAACCTCAAATTTCTTCATTAATTTAGGCCAAAATATATTCTGCTATATGTCCTTGGTAAAAAAAAAAAAATCCCAATAACTGTATATTATTTGGTTTGTGTGAAAGTTATAGCGCCTGGTATAGATACTGGAATTTTTTTATTTTATTTTTTTTATACTAGTAATGGCGGTGATCAGCAACTTCTAGTGTGACTGTAATAGTATGGCAGACAACCTGACACTAGCTGACGTCAGTTAGTATACCCCCTAGCCAGCATCAATAGTGACACTAATGCAGTGATCAGTGATAATGCTGTATACTGCCACTGTACCTAATTATGTGTAAGGTGTGTATTATGTGGTGCTTTTATTAAGCAATTTTGCTGTTTTTTTTACTGCTTTGCAGAGAATAAAAAATAAGATCGCCTGTCACTTTTCGGAGCTCTGTGTTTAAAACACAGAGCTCCCTTTCCCTGAATGACGAAGCCCATCAGGGGGTGCCGGCAGGTGATCATTGGCTGGCACCCGCTGATCCGATTGTGCTGTAATGAATCACAGTACGGCCGGGGCGGCGTTTGTGCGTGCGCAGCCCCTACTCGGAAGTGTGCAGAGAGGCTGCACAGCCGCTGTACATGTAAGTGAGGCGGTCACCAAAAAAAAAAAAAAAATTTAAATATTTACTTTATGTCCATACCTACCAACTTTTTGAGATTAGAATGAGGGACACCTATTAGAAAAAGGATGTGTGCATAGGACACACCCCTTCACACGCCCCCTTAAAGGAGAATTATACAAAAAAAATGATTGGTTAAACCCACAAGTGCTTTTTTTAACCACTACCATTGCTTTACATTGGCTTTCAGAATTTACAAATGCAACAGTTCAGAAATTGGATGAAAGTTTTAGCACTGTAAAACACTTTAAAAATATAAAAAGTAATGCGTTTTGTATACAACTATATAGATCAGAACAAAATAAGGGACAAATGAGGAGGAAAGAGTTCATTGTTCCGCAATGAGGGACAGTCCCTCGAAATCAGGGACAGCTGTGGGCCAAGGTATGTCTCATCAGCATTTACAAGACATTAAGGCTCGGTTTCCACTAGTGCGACTTGCAGTGCGACTTGACACATGTCAAGTCGCACAGCAAGTCAAAACCCATTGTTTTCAATGGGGCCCGTTTCCACTGCCGCGGCTTCAGTTGCGGCGACTTCAAAAGTAGATCGTGCACTACTTTTGAGCCGTCTTCAGTGCGACTTCCCTCTATATATGAGGGACAAGTCTCACTGAAGCCGCAGTTTACTTTCGCTACGAAGTCGTGCTAGAAGTAGCACGACTTCGTAGCCGCACTAGTGGAAACCGAGCCTAAAAGAGAAGTTCAGGTTGTTTCTTTTTTTAGGTGTAGTGCTACCCCCCCCTCCAGGAGTCGCTTAAGTAAGATGGGTTCTGCACTCTGCCTCCCAACCCCAAGATCAATCTCAGCCCCTCTGGCACACCTGGTGATAGAGCAAAGACCAATGGAAACACGCAGGTTATATGGAAACACAGAAATATCTTTACTATAAGCTTTCTGTGAAAAAGGGTAGCAAATAATAGTATATTCATGAACAAATTAGCTGAAGAACAATAATTAAATTCAACAGCAATGTGATTCAATATATTATATCAGGCTGCTTTTAGGGGATTCCACAACTGTAAATAACCCAAAAAGCAGAGGCAAGCACTTAAACAATGAATCACAATATAACAACTTTAACCACTTAAGCCCCGGAGGATTTGGCTGCTAAAAGACCAGGGTTTTTTTGCGATTTTTTTACTGCGTGACTTTAACGGTCAATTGCGCGGTCGTGCGACGCTGTACCTAAACGAATTTGACGTCCTTTTTTTCCCACAAACAGAGCTTTCTTTTGGTGGTATTTGATCACCTGTGCGATTTTTTGATCATGCGCTATAAACAAAAAAATAGTGTCAATTTTGCAAAAATAACAATATTTTTCACATTTTTTTATATGAAATTCCCCCCCAAAAAAATGTAAAAATCAAAATCTTTTAACATTTTCGGCCAATTTGTTTTATTCTACATATGTTTGGTAAAAAAAAAAAAAAAAAAAAAATCGCAAAAAGCGTATTTTGATTGGTTTGCGCAAAAGTTATCGCGTTTACTAACAAAGGGAAAGATTTTTGTCATTTTTGGTGTTTTTTTTTAACGCGTAATGGCGGCGATCTGCGATTTTTTTTGCGGTACCGCGACATTGCGGCGGACAGATCGGACCCTTGACTGACATTTTTGACACTTTTGGGGTTACCAGTGACATTACTGCAGTAATCAGTGCTATACATATGCACTGTTAATGTAAAAATGACACTGGCAGTGAAGGGGTTAACTTTATTGGAGAGGGAGGGGTTAAGTGTGTCCTAGGGGCGTGTTTCTAACTGTAAAGGGACATGGCTATTGGTGTAAAAACAAAGATCAACGATCCTACATAGTAGAACCGTCTGATCTTCATTTTACACAGGGAAGAATGACAGACGGCTTGTTTACATAAGCCGTCCGCCTTTCTCCCTTCACCGGAGCGATCGTGAGTGACCGGCGGACGATCGGGTCCGCCGGTCACACGCACTGACTTGTCAGTGAACGAGTCGGGGCGGGCGCGCGCCCGCCCGCAATTGGCTCGCAAGTCAGTGACAGGCGAGTGACGTACCCCTACGTCACTCTGCCTGGCCGGGGCTGACCGCCGCAGTATATAGTCGTGCGGCGGTCGGCAACCGGTTAAACAAGCTTTGTTTCCTCTTCTTAACCACTTAAGCCCCGGAGGATTTGGCTGCTAAAGGACCAGGGGTTTTTTCGCGATTTTTTACTGCGTGACTTTAACGGACAATTGCGCGGTCGTGCGACGCTGTACCTAAACGAATTTGACGTCCTTTTTTTCCCACAAACAGAGCTTTCTTTTGGTGGTATTTGATCACCTGTGCGATTTTTTGATCACGCGCTATAAACAAAAAAAGAGCGTAAATTTTGCAAAAATAACAATATTTTTCACATTTTTTTATATGAAATTCCCCAAAAAAAAAAGTAAAAATCAAAATTTTTTAACATTTTTCGGCCAATTTGTTTTATGCTACCTATGTTTGGTAAAAAAAATCGCAAAAAGCGTATTTTGATTGGTTTGCGCAAAAGTTATCGCGTTTACTAACAAAGAGAAAGATTTTTGTCATTTTTGGTGTTTTTTTTTTTAACGCGTAATGGCGGCGATCTGCGTTTTTTTTTCGGTACTGCGACATTGCGGCGGACAGATCGGACCCTTGACTGACATTTTTGACACTTTTGGGGTTACCAGTGACATTACTGCAGTAATCAGTGCTATACATATGCACTGTTACTGCAAAAATGACACTGGCAGGGAAGGGGTTAACTTTATTGGACAGGGAGGGGTTAAGTGTGTCCTAGGGGCGTGCTTTCTACTGTGTAGGGACATTCCTATTGGTGTAAAAGCAAAGATCAACCGTTCTACATAGTAGAACGGTCAGATCTTTACTTTTACACAGGGAGAACTGACAGGCAGCTTGTTTACACAAGCTGCTCTGTCTTTCTCCCTTCACAGGAGCGATCGCAGTGTGACTGGCGGACATCGAGTCCGCCGGTCACACGCACTGACTTGCCTGTGAACGAGCCGCGGCGGGCGCGCGCCTCGGCGGGCGCGCGCCCGCCCGCGATAGGCTCGCAAGTCAGTGACAGGCGAGTGACGTACCGATACGTCACTCTGCCTGGCCGGGGCTGACCGCCGCAGTATATAGTCGTGCGGCGGTCGGCAACCGGTTAAAATTGGCGCTTTTAGTCCAGGCAGAAGGAGAGCAGAATAATGACTTTATCCTATGTCAGACTTCTCTCTTCTCTCCCTTGACACCACAGGCCCAACTACAAACACTGTACCTAATTCAGTGCTTAGTGGCTTAACTCCCAAGTCAGACTACACTGCACATATACTACATATACAGAGCTCTAAGTATATGTGTGCGTGCCCGTATGGCACCAATAACTTCAGTCCCTTGGAAGAAGGATGAGGCCTTGTTTCTTTGGCAAGCCACTTTAGCTGGTGCACTTAGAACTCCTGCTTGACAAAGTGGAAGTGTGGTATGCTGACGATATCCGGATAGCAAGGCAGACACTGTGACTGCTTAACAGGGCTTCAACAAGACCCAGGTTCTGGCAAGTGAGGGCAACGTGAAATAAATCTGTGTACGTGCAGTGTCCTTGTTTCCTGCAGGTGGGCAGTGCCCTCTCATCAATCCTGTGGTCAAGGCCCAAATGAACCTCCTGGATCACCTCACTCTGTAGCGCTTCACACAGACGATACAGGTGCGCCTGGATATGCACCTGGGATCCCCCTCTCTCAGGCTGTATGTCTGGAACAAGGTGGTGTGCTGACCGGGAAGATAGCACCTCTCTTGCATCCAGTCTCTTCCTCTGCCTCGTTGTGAACTGAACTGCTTAGCAGGCAAGATGGGTGCCTCTTCTCCTCCTCTTGCCAGAGAATCCTGGGGTGTGTAGTTCTGTTCTCATATAAGGCTATGGAGCCATTTTTGGTGGGGACTACATGCCCCAGAATGCTTTAATGATTACTCCTGATTGGCTCTCTTCTCCCTGCTAATGAGGATGCAGGGGAGGGAGCATAACAAACCAAATCAGTGTCAGTGAGGAGGAGGGGGGAGAAATCCTGCACAGGGGCTGACAAGCATTCTTTCCCTCAGTGAGAGCCTCGGTCAGCTTGGCACGGCGCAGGAGATGCGAGGCACCCGCTACATAAGAATCATACTTACCTAGGTGGATGCAGCACCAGTGTGATGCTGCATCTGTCCCCTGCTGGCTCTAAGACTGAGAACTGAGCGAGTAAACACAGTTGATGGCTTGGTTCTCAGAGCTCCATAAGCAGAGAGCAGCTTTCAGTCACCACTGTCTGCTGTGCCCCCCCCCCCCCCGGCTCTCTGGTGCGCTGGGCTGTGGAGGGGGCAGGAGCAGCTGGCTCAGGCTCTCAGCTGTTTGCTGAGAGGCTGAGCCTGGTGCCGCTCCAGGGTTGTGGGCGAATCCCGACCATATTGTCGTGATCATTCCCTAGCCTGGGTCGGCTCTGTGACGTCAGGGCTTCAGCCCCGCTGTCTGCTGAAAACAGATCACAGGAGTGCAGAACGAACTGCACTACTGTGATCCACAGGTGAAGTACAGTCAAATGAGCTTTGGTTGTACTTCACCTTTAAGCAAAAATCTGCTTTTTTTGGCAAAATAAACACATTTTAAATGAGTGTTACAACCCCTCATAAGTGAGTTGATGTCCAGCCAAACCCTGACAGTGGTTACGTGGGCAAGAATGGGATCACAGACAGCAGTAACACCCTGAGAGTGTTCTCAAGCTTTACCACAAACAATATAAAGAAGGTCATTGGTGTGAGGTACACCTGGGGTTTTCTGTTTGACTTTCAGATGAGGCCTAATATAGGCAAGACATTTCTGATCTCTGTGGTAAGGTTGTGGAAAAAAACATTTATGGAAATTGTTCTCAATAATGGTGTCTGTTTGCCGGGGTCAGAGCTTCTCTCCCTGCCTTCCGCAGTGACATGACAAAGATTTGTCTGTTATCACTCGTACGCAAATCATATTAGATTGTTCAGGGATTGTCACATACAGTTATTAATGAATGCTTGTTATTCTTGAGTGCTGAGTCACATCACCGTATTTATAAATGTGACACTGACGAGGAGTATTGCATGGTTTAGGGTGGCTTAAAGAACCTCATGAAAAAATTGTTATACGGTTATGCGTTGAATACACAAAATGATGGTATCTTGCAATATTCTGTACAGAAATGTTTTTTTTAATTTATTTATTACCTTTTTTATATTTTACTACATATTTTCTTGGGAAAACAATGGCAAATTTCGGCAACCGGTCACTGTAACTGCCCACATTTTCCAGAATGCAATATTATTTGTGATATTTGTACTTACAGAGCCACCATCAGGGCAGGAGAGTATTACTATCACACAGTAAAAAGAAAAAGCTGATTGGACCTTAGGTGGACAATTGTTAAGGTAATCTGACTTTTGGAGAAGCAGATAGAAAGTAGTTTTTTTTTTTTTTTTTACTTCCTAGTAAAATCTGTTTCTGTGAGTACAGAACAGCACAGGACACCGGATCTTTAGTGTTTAACCATGGATTAAATGTAGATACCTTCAGAAACATCCCCTATATAACCCCTCCCACTCCTAGGTAACCTTCGTTTTGTAGCAAGCAATAGGAAGATCATAAAAACAGAGGGGAGGGACCTGTGTCTTGTACCGCATTCCATGAAAAGGATTTTTGCTACTAGGTCAAAATCCTTTTTTTCTTAGTCGAACAGTACAAGACACAGGTGGCTAATTTACTAAACCTGGTGCAACTCTGCACAGAAACCAATCAGCTTCCAGTTTTTTTTTTTTTTGTCAAAGGTTAATTGAACAAGTTGAAGTTAGAAACTGAGTGGCTACCATGCTACCATGCACAGCAGCACCAGATTTAGCACTCTGCAGTTTTCGTAATTCAACCCCAATATCTTTAGTCTAACCATGGATGTCCAAAAGCAGTCTAGCTGAGAATTTGGCAAGACAGCAAACAAACGCCAACAGGCCCACCTAACAAAAAGCTCAAGAAGGGCTCAACCATACTCAGGGAGCAGCTTGTGATACCTCACACTCGAAAATTTAATCTGCCCAAAAAAAAAAATCAGACATGGTGGCAGAAAACACCTCCCTAGATAGGCTGTGTGGTTGAAGGGGCAGTGCAATGCTCAGACGAAAGCAAGGTGTCTGACTGAGGCAACAGTCCAAACAGAGGATACTTTGGCTCTGTTGAGAAAAACTAAGGCCACCAGAACCATGTGTGGAGTCTGAGCTAGTGAGGCCATCTGCCCCTAAGCTTATGATCTGCCATGTGTGCTGCAAAGTGTCCCCTCCACTACTGTGTACATAGAATGGTGAAGCCCTCTGTGCCAGGAAAAGTAGGCTGCTGACCCCAGAAATTATCCAGAGATTGTGATGCAGCACTGTGTGATCCCAGATAGAACAGGGCCAGCTGAGACCACCAAGAGGAAAACATTTTTTTACATGTGTGCGCAGTAAAGCCACAGAAGGAGGCCGAGCAGGAGCAACAACACAACCATAACCTAAGCATAGAAGTGCCTGCACCCTCAGACAGATTTGAAAGGACACCAGCCTCGTACTAGGGCTTTACATCTGGGCAGGATTGAGGGGACCAGACCCCATCCTGAGTTTGCCCTCCTCATTTGGCATACCACTGATGGGACTTTGCCCTGTACAGTATAGCATCCTTTGGTAAACTCAGTACAGTGCACCACATGCCAAGGTAAGCACCCATGCAGGATCCAGTGCTAGAAGAAAGTTTACTGGCCAGCTCCACATCTCCATTCCAGTGGGGGTCCAGCAAAGGTCCTCCAAGACAATGCAGAGGAGTCGACCATTCTAGAAGCTGCAGACAGAAGCCACAGTGGCTATAGTCAGCCAGAAAGCTTGATAGAATAATCTTTCAAATAATAAAACCCCCACATGAAAGAGGTAAACCTCTCTTAGTAGAGAGGAGACATCGATCACGTAAGGACGCTAGCAAAAAATCGAGGCTATGTGGTAGTGGGAGGGGTTATATAGGGGATGACCCCAAATTTTTTTATTTTTGCACATGTCCAGTCACCTAAAAGGTAGCTGCTTGGTAAAGCAGTATTAAACCCAAAAGCAAACATTTATTATTTTGCAGCATACAATTTCTTAGAAGTTATGGCTGTATGTGTTCTCTTTGAGGCTTTCTTTTATTTTCATCTAATGATCTGGCCAGTAAGCACCGGTTCACATAGGAGCGACGCTACTTTCAGGGGCGACCTCCGAGATCGCGGTGCGAGCAGCGCGCCGCGACCTCGGAGCGGCCGCCACGGGCTTCATAACATTGAAGTCTATGGCGGTCGCCTCCTGGTCGCCCCAAAGAAGCTCCGGACCCTTTTTCTAGGTCGGAGCGACTTGTGTCGCTCCCATTAGAACGGGTCCGCAGCTTTCCTATGGGAGGCGACCTGCGGCGACCTGTGAGGCGACCAGGTCGCCTCACAGGTCGCCCTAGTGTGAACCGGGGCTAAGTCTGTTGTTTTTCAAAACAACAAGTTCTCCAGATGAACCAATTTACATAGATGGTAAAAAAAAAACATTGAACACTGGCAGGGCTGCTTCCAATGATCAGAATTTATTTATTCATGTAAAACCTTTATCTCAAAAGTAAAAACCTGCTTGCTGTAATTGATTATAAAGTGTGAGCTGGAGTTTGGCCTCAACTTGTTATTGAATTTAAATTTGGTAGTACAACTAACACTCCCCTTCCCCCAGACTGCCAATGCTGCTGTCTGCTGTGTCCTCTGTGCTCATTTATCCAGAGTGGGGGGCACTCTAATGGGCCATACACACTATACAATTTTCTGAAGACTTTTTCCTTTGGACTTACCAAAAGCATATATGAGGTCAAACCTAAACACTTTCAATTTGTATGCAATCTGGCAGGCCCTTGCACTACATAGAAAAGGTAAATCTGAAGGAAATCTAACCACAAAAGTTGGATAGTGTGTATCCAGCTTAATACAGGTGGCATGTTACTTGCCAAATCACCAGGGGAAAACCAAAGGGGGAAAAAAGCCTAAAAAGAAAACAAACGCAGCCACCATATCTAATGATTGGTAAGCTGCAATATAGAACATTTTTTATTTTGAGTTTAATACTGCTTTACCACCTCGCCACTGTATATAAACGGCCGGGTGGGAGCTCCGCCGTTCTGAGTGGACGTACCTGTACGTCCCTCAGAACGATCATGTCCTCGCGGTCAAACAGCGGCGAGATCCCGTGAAGACTGTGATCACAGGACACAGCCAAGAGAAGGTCGGGATATGGGCGCTATGATCGGCCCTCTGGATCACGTGAAGGCTGTGTCCAATCACAGCCTTCATGATGTAAACAGAAACGCTTGTCTCTTTGACTGTTCTGCCCGCTGAACTCAGTGAGAGCTCAGTGCGAGGGGGGGGGGGGAAATCTGAAAGATCTTACAGTTCTCAGTGTTAGGATGATTTTACACACAGAACTGTCACAGATCTCCCACAAACTGTACAACAAGCACCACTGTCACCCCTGCCTCCGTGCACATCTGCCAGTGTCTCTATAAAACAACTGTACCAGTGCACAAAACATTTGTCAGTCCCCCATCACATCTGTACCAGTGCACCAAACATATGTCAGTCCCCCATCACATCTGCACCAGTGCACAAAACATCTGTCAGTCCCAAATCACATCTGCACCAGTGCACAAAACATCTGTCAGTCCCCCAT
This sequence comes from Pelophylax lessonae, assembly GCF_965119305.1. Lineage (NCBI taxonomy): Eukaryota > Metazoa > Chordata > Amphibia > Anura > Ranidae > Pelophylax > Pelophylax lessonae. The sequence goes on along the minus strand of NC_138779.1, from coordinate 72,394,327 downwards.
CACATCTGCACCAGTGCACAAAACATCTGTCAGTCCCCCATCACATCTGCACCAGTGCACAAAACATCGGTCAGTCCCCCATCACATCTGCACCAGTGCACAAAACATCTGCAATAGAGCAATAGTGTACCCATGTGACATCAAAATCTGTCGATGTCTGTCGGTAGCCTATCAACATCTGTCAGTGTACGAGTGTCCCACCAATAAATAAAACATTTAAACCCCCTCCCCCCACGCTCGCGTGTAAAGGCGAACACACACGTTGGTCCCGTATGCATACATAAACAGCGATAGCACCACACGTGAGGTATCACCGCAAACGTCAGAGCAAGAGCAATAATTCTAGCACAAGACCACCTGTGTAACTCTAAACTGGTAACCAAAAATTGGCACTATTTCACAAGCGTGTGCAATTTTAAAGTGGGATATGTTTGGTATCTATTAACCCAGCACAACGCCATATTTTACCAAAATTGTGGGTATTTTATTATCTCTGTGTACACTGAAATTTATTAAAATGTATTTCTGCATTAGTGTGTAAAAACTGCTGCGCAAATACCATGTGACATAAAATTTGCAAAACCCACCATTTTATTCTCCAGAGCCTCTGCTACAAAAATAATGTTTGGGGGTTCTAAGCCATTTTCTAGCAAAAATACAGATTTTCAAAATGGGTCAGGAGAAGGCTTTGGTCTTAACGTGGATTATGGCTGAAGGTGCTATTTGGATGTTGCGCTTATCTATGTGGCCAGGCTGTGAAAAAGTCTCACATGTGTAGTATCGCCATACTTCGTAGTAGTGTTTTGGGTTGTAGTTGCAAGTACGGCAATGCCGTGTGGGAGAAATAACCTGCTAATGTGACATTTTTGTGAAAAAAAAATAATAATAATTCTTAATTTTCCAAAGAATTGTGGGAAAAAATGACAACTTCCAAAATCTTGCCATGCCTCTTACTAAATACCCTGGACTGTCTACTTTCAAAAATGAGATGTACATCAGATGTAATGAATTTTCAATGATTGGTACCATAGCTTCTAGACTCTAACTTTCACTCAGACCAAAAAAATATATCCTGATTTGGGTTTTTTTTTACCAAAGAAATGTAGAAGTATAAACTTTTGTCAAAATTTATGAAGAAAAATTACTTATTTGCAAAATGTTATAACAGAAACAAAGAAAAATACATTTTCTTTTCAAAAATATCAGTCTTTTTTCATTTGTAGCGCAAAAAACAAAATCCCCAGTGGTGACTAAATACCACCAAAAGAAAGCTGTTTGTGTGGAAAAAATGATAAACATTTCATTTGGGTATAGTGTTGCATGACTTCGTAATTATCATTCAAATTGTAAGAGCTCTGAAAGCTGAAAATTGGCCTAGGAAGGAAGGGGGGGGGGGGGTCAAAGTGCCCAGTATTGAGATGTTAAAGACTAAAGATCCTGTTTCCTGTACTGTACGACTAAGACATTTTAGGCAGACCGCACACCATACCCGCCCCCCCCTCGCCGGCTCACTCACCCTGCCTGGATATGTGGAGGGAGGGCAGGCAGCAGCAGACGGCGGTGGCTTCTTCCCCCTCAGTCTCCCCGATCTCAGACCCGCTTCCTGATTGGCCAGGAAGAGGATCCGTGTGACAATAGCGAATATTCATTCGCTATTGTCACACAACTGGGTGGGCTCAGGGCGCAGTGCTCTGCGCCCTAAACCCACCCTTTTTTTAGCCTATTAGAGCCTCTGACTCTAATCACAAAAAGCCCCATAGCACCCCATGCATCCAGCGCTCTGCATGTAGATTAGGGGGCCAAACGAATTGATAGGGGGGTGGAGCCCCTGCGCCCCCAATGCACCAGCCGCCACTAGTTGCATACCTTCTGGCTTCAGCCTTCTATGCCTAAGGATACCCTTCTAAATCCCCTAATAGCAGCTAATGACATATTAGTCTTTTATTCTAGCAGGATGAAAAGAAAGATTATTTCAGTGTAGAACATAATCTGTCATTAATGATTTAAATGGTGGTTTAATTTTTCATCTATGATTCTGCACAAATTTTTTGAGCTCCAAGAGAAAATACTCTTATCAAATACCATCAGACAAGGAAGGAGAACTTATCAGGCAATAGACTGAGAGTCAATAGACATGAATGAATCAGATCTAAGGGTGGGGTGTTATAAGGAAATAAGAAAAAGGAAAAGGCAGGAACTAAAAAAAAAATATATATATATATATATAAAAGCCAAACAAGGTCTGCTTGTCAAGTAATTTGCATTGCCACAGTTCACTTGCATTTTAACGTTCAGACAATAGTGACAAGAGGAAAAAGGTTGCTAATGACAACAATGACTAACAATTTTTGCATCAGAAGCTGTGACCAATAAGGCCTCATGCACACTGGACCTAATAAAAACGCCAGTAGCTTTGTAGAGAGTTTTCCAGCATTTTTTCAGCATATTTCGGCGTTAGCGTTTTTTTGTAATTTGTAGCTAAAAATCACCTCTCTGCTATTTTAGTAACTCCGACTTTCCCACAATGCAATGCTTGCCAGAATTGCATTGCATGGGTGCGATAAGATTTAGGTGCAGGGAAAAAAGGGTCCTACAACATTTTGATGCAAATGTGATGCAATTTGAGCCATACAAAATATATGGCTAAAATTGCACCTCACAGGCATCACATGTGATGTGCACAGGAATGCGGTGTGTTTTTGGGGCAAATCACATGCGGTGTTCAGCATGCACCAGTGTGAACCCAGGCTATGTTCCATGAACGACACCTCGAAACAGAACCCAGGCCTAAAAAAAAAACATGGGAATAAAAAAACGCCAAAAAACACCAGTTAGCAGCGTTTTTTGGTGTTTATCTGCGTTTATTGACGTTAGAGCGTTTTTACAGCTGAAAACGCCACTCAAAACCCACTAGTTTTCGGCTTTGTTTACAGACAGAAAACGCCCCTGCCAAAAACTGCTGAGAGCAGCCTGTGTGTGCATGGACACAAAGGATAACATGCTGGGGAGTTTATTGGTTGTAGAAAAAAAGTTTGACGCCATAAACAGCATCTGTAATAACATCCAGTGCACATGAGGCCTAATGTGTAATGTTTTTTGTGTTGTACTCCTAACAACTAATCAGATGTTGACCCTTTATAATCAGGTTTAGCAGAACTAGTTTGATTTTCCAAGTGCCAAGTGAAAACTACTAACATCAAAAACTATAGGCACAGAATAAACCTAACAATGTGATATAAAAAAAATATATATATGTTTTTGTTTCTGTTTTTTATAATAGTGAAAATGACATGGTCTGGCCTAATGTACAGTAGTATGCAAACATTTTCAGCAGGTGTGAAGGAATACTGTAAAGTAGGTAGGTTTTAAAAAATAACGGAATTTTTGTAAAATCTTACCTGTAAAATTCCTTTCTCTGAGTCCTCCGACAGTCGCCGCCTCTTCATATTCGTCACATATGGGGTATTAGACTTTGCTCCGAAGGAGTAGCTAGGCAACAGAATATGTTAACAATAAAGCTTTAACATATCCCACCCTCAAGGGGTGGTCCCCTCAGTCAATACCCTCCTACTTCCTGCAACCATATCTCAGTTTTAGTGGAATAGCAGTAGAGTATACAATCAAACCCCAAAAGAGGGGCGGGGGCGGCGACTGTCGGAGGACTCAGAGAAAGGAATTTTACAGGTAAGATTTTACAAAAATTCCGTTTTCTCTTACGTCCTCCGACAGTCGCCGCCTCTTCATATTCGTCACATATGGGGACGTCCCAAAGCAGTGCAAACATGAGGGGTGGGAAACGCATCCGCGCCGAAAGGCAACGCAGTCTCCACATCAAAGAAAGGAACCTTACCAAAGGAAGGAAACCAGCTGGGCAACAGCAAAAATAAGTGCTCAACAGGAGCAACAACCCAGGAAAAGACAAAAAACCAGGGGATACAAAACTTATCCCAACAGCCAGGAGTCCCCAACAAGGGACCCTAGGGAACAGCCGCACTAAGAACCTTGCGGCCAAAGGAAGCATCCGCCGATGCCTGAACATCTACTTTGTAGAATTTTGTGAAAGTGTGCACGGTCGACCAAGTCGCCGCCTTACACACCTGGGCTACAGAAGCCCCATGACGACAGGCCCAGGACGTACTCAGAGATCTAGTAGAGTGCGCCTTCACAGGCACAGGGGGAACCTTCCCCTGCAAAGCATAGGCCTGTTCAATGGTCTGCCTGATCCATTTGGCGATGGTAGAGGCCGAAGCCGCCATGCCCTTCCGAGGACCCTCTGGAAGAACAAACAAGGAGTCCGTCTTTCGAAAAGACTCAGTCGATTCAAGGTAAACCCTAATCGCCCGAACAACATCCAGAGAGTGCAATCTCACCTCCTTTGGATGTTTAGGCTTCGTGCACAACGAAGGCAAGACAATATCCTCATTAAGATGGAATTCCGAAACTCGTTTCGGCAGAAAAGAAGGATTAGGTCGCAAGACCACCTTATCCAAATGAATAACCAGGTACGGAGACTTGCAGGACAAAGCCGCCAGCTCCGACACCCTGCGAGCCGAAGTGATCGCCACCAAAAAGGCGACCTTTTTGGACAACATAGACAACGAGATCTCCCTGATCTGTTCAAAAGGAGCACGCTGTAACACAGATAGAACGAGATTCAAGTCCCAAGGGGGCAGAGGATCCCGCCTCGGGGGAACCAGACGCCGCACACCCTGAACAAAGGTGCCAACCAATGGGTTGGAAGCCACGGGATGTTGAAACAGAACGGCCAGAGCAGACACCTGACCCTTTATCGTAGCCAGCGCCAAACGCTGATCAACACCCGTTTGAAGGAAAGACAGCACACGGGACACCGAGTACGTGCGGGGTGAAAACCCCCTGGACTCACACCAGGCAAAATAGGCCTTCCAAGTACGGTGATAAACCTTCCCCGAGGAAGACTTCCTCGCGCTGATTAAAGTATGAACGACCTCCGGAGAGAGACCCCTCTCCTTCAGGACCTCGGTCTCAACAGCCAGGCCGTCAAAGCCAGCGACTGTAAAGCAGGATGGTATATCGGTCCTTGAGACAGTAGATCGTCTCGAAGAGGCAGACGCCACGGGGCGTCGACCGCCAGATTCACGAGGTCTGCGTACCAGGACCGGCGAGGCCAGTCCGGTGCCACAAGAATCACTGTGTTGCGTTCCGAGTGTAACCTGCGAAGGAACCTGGACAGCAACTGAATCGGTGGAAACGCGTACATCAGCCTGTACTGATGCCACGGGGCCACTAACGCGTCCGACGCGTCTGCCCGAGGGTCGCGCGTCCTTGCCACGAACCTCTTCACCTTGTTGTTGAGGCGAGACGCGAACAGGTCCACATCTGGAAGACCCCACTTCACGCACAACGTCTGGAAGACAGCCGGATGGAGAGACCATTCCCCCTGATCCAGGGTCTGGCGACTCAGATAGTCCGCCTGCCAGTTCTCCACTCCCGGAATGTGAACCGCCGTTATCGCCGGGACATGAGTCTCGGCCCAAGATAGAATGTCGGCCACTTCTCGAGCCGCTCGGGCACTCCTGGTGCCCCCTTGGTGGTTGATGTAGGCCACCGCCGTGGCATTGTCCGTCTGCACCCGAACCGGGCAACCCTGCAGCCGGTCCGTCCAGCGATGAAGACAGAGCCTTATCGCACGCAATTCCAGAATGTTGATCGGAAGGGAAGACTCCCCCTCCGACCAAGTCCCCTGAGCGGACAGAACGCCCAGAACTCCACCCCAGCCCGACAGGCTGGCATCCGTGGTGATTACCGTCCACGAGATCGGACGAAACGACTTGCCCCCGGACACCAACGGGGACTGGAGCCACCACAGAAGGTTTTCCCTGGTGCGAAGACTCAACGAGATTTGAAGATCCAGAGATTGAGGTCGCCCGTCCCACCTGGACAGGATCTCCGCTTGGAGACCCCGCGTGTGAAACTGTGCAAAAGGAATCGCCTCGAAGGCCGAGACCATCAATCCCAGACATCTCATACACGTCCGCAGAGACGAGTTCGGAACGTCCCTGAGGGACCTGACTTCCTCCCGGAGAGTCCTGAGTTTGTCTTCCGGCAGGAAGACCTTCGCCTGCACCGAGTCCAGTATCATTCCCAGATAGGAGAGACGAACCGACGGACTCAGTGTCGACTTTGGAAAATTTATCGTCCAACCAAACTCCTGCAGAGTTTGCATTGTGACAGACAGGTCCTCCTCCAGACCCTGTCTGGTCGCAGACCGAACCAGAATGTCGTCCAGATACCCCAGGACTGAAATGCCCTGGGCCCTCAATAATGCCAGAACCGGTGCAAGCACCTTGGTGAAGACCCGCGGAGCCGAGGCGAGACCAAAGGGCAACGCCACGAACTGGTAGTGATCCTCCGCAATGGCAAATCGAAGGTACCTCTGATGACCCTCGAATATGGGGATGTGAAGGTACGCATCCTTCAAATCGATGGAGGCCATGAATTCCCCCGGAACCAGGGCAGCCACCACCGACCGCAGGGATTCCATGCGGAACTTGCGAACCCGCACAGAGCGGTTCAGAGCCTTCAAGTCCAGAATCGGACGAACCTTGCCCTCCTTTCTGGGCACGGTGAACAGATTGGAATAAAACCCCCGAAACCTGTCCCGATGAGGCACCGGAACCACCACTCCCTGAGCCCTCAGGTCCCGCACCGCCAGGTGCAGGTGCCGCAGGCGCTCTGGAGACAGTTGAAGATTTGAGGGAAAAAATCTGCTCTCCGGCCGAGAGAGAAACTCGATCTTGTAACCAGATCGAACGATTTCCAGAACCCATCTGTCCCGCACACGGGCCAACCAGGGCTGAAGAAAACCGAGCAAGCGTCCCCCCACCCCAAAACTGGGTGAGGGCGCCCCTTCAGGCCGAACTGTTATGGGCTGCAGGTCCGGATTGGCCGGACTTCTGTTTCCCAGACCAGGGCTTCTTCTGAGAGCCTTGACCTTTGAACGGCTTGCCCTTGTAGTGCGGCCGAAAGGCACGAAAGGACCCCTGAGGGGGCCGAAAATTTGCATGCTTCTTCCCAGAAGCCCCCTTAGCCTTGGGGAAATGGGGCAAGAGAGTGCTCTTACCCCCGGTGATCCCCTTAATCAACACATCCAGGGACTCCCCAAAAAGGCGAGACCCATCATAAGGCAGATTGGCTAAGGTCTTACGTGAAGATTGGTCCACCGACCAACATTTTAACCAAACCAGGCGGCGAGACAACACCGCCACGCTGTGCACACGTGCAGCCAACGGAATCAGGTCCAGGTCCGCATCACACAGATACATGACACCCTGGTGGATCTGATCCACCATATCCAGGGTCGCCGCCGAGGCCGAATCGGCCACTAGAACGCGCCTAAGCATCTGCGTCCAACTTGCGATCGCCTGGGCCGCCATGAGAGAAGCAAACAGAGCCTTAAGCATAGAACCCCCTAACAGAATAAGTATGACGGGCAAGAGACTCCAGTCTCCTATCCGTGGCATCACGGAAAACAGGGGAACCCTCTGCAGGAATCGCAGTGGCTTTGTTCAAAACCGCAATTGCATGATCCACTGGTGGAGGCACACACCACCGTTCATCAGTGGCAGGCGAAAAAGGATAACGCAGCTTGAATTTACTTGGTACCGCAAAAGGTTTGCGCAGATCGCGCCATTGATCCTTAACAGCGCGCTGAAAATCAGCATTGCAGGGAAAAACCTGCGGCGTCCTGCGTTTTCTCTGCGTCCCATAAGCCGCCAAGGCAGCGGGGGGACACACTTCGTCCTGCAAACGCAGCATTTGCTTAATGGAAGCAATCAACTCATCCATGATTGCAAGCTCTTCAGGCGAGCCAGGGGGAGAATTATCGACCCCCTCAACTTCAGCCTCCACCTCAGACCCCACTAGATCAAGAGAGAAGCGGGACCCCGATAAGGAGGCCCCTGCCAGAACAGCCCCATCACCTTCACCCTCAGAATCAGAGGACAGAGCAACTCTGGGCCTTTCAGTAGATTGAGCAGCCACCAGCATTTGCACCTGAGCAGCAAGGCCAGCCACAATAGTGGCTAAATCCCCCCCTGGGGGGGAAACAGCGGTCCCCTGGCTTTCCACCAATACTGTAGGAAATTTGCCCTCCTGAGAATCCATTGCCCCTGTAATGCCAGACAACCAAGGGTTAACTGCCCCTTTCTAGCAAGCGCGGCAAGCGCAGCCCACCGCACCACACTCAAGCACAATGAGACCCCCACAGGGAATATGCAAACTGAACACAGGCAATGGATAGCAAGAACAGAAGGATAAAACCTGAGGAGACCCTCGCCGCTGCTGCTGCCTCGATCGGTGTTCCTGGAAAGAGGAAGTGATGCTGCCAGGGCGCTCTATGTAAGCCTATGGAGGCTACAAGAAAATGGCCGCCATGCATGTAAACCATGCGGCCGGAGCGGGTGCAGGCAAAATGGCGTCGTTTGGCGCCGAAAACGCCGCTCCACAGTGCATTAAAACACACATTACATTCCAATATGAGAAAACATGTTAGATCGCCGCAGCGATCGCTGTATATGCCCAAACATGCCAAAAGAAACATGCCCCACAGCACACAGCTTCTCACACTGCCCAGCCTGACACACACAGTGTCATACAGCTCCCCCCCCCCCTTGCAGCCCACAGCATGCAGCCGAGAGATAGGGAGACAAGCAGTGTGAATAGAGGCAGGTTACACAGTCCCAGACTGACACCCCCCCAGACAGACAGGTCCCCACATAAATACACTTACCTCACATGGCGTGGGGGACCCGCACAGGCGAACAAGCCGCTGCACATGAGGCAGGGAGAGTCGCAATTCAAGACGCACAAAATGGGGGTTAAGAAACCGCACAGCGTCCAGTGAGGTAGCCACCTCACCAATCATCCCTGCACCGAACAGGGATGGGTCGTTCACTATGCCAGGAGCGTTACCTGGCTGAACGCTCGATGGCAGACTGGGAAGCCACTGACCCACGACCTGCGACCAGGGGGATCAGCCCGAGACCCAGTCCGCATGATCCTCTTCGTCCGAAGAACTAACTAACGCTGACAAAATAACAGCTAATTAAAGGTAGAGAGAAAAACTCAAATAAAATCTTAAAAAGAAGAAAGAGTCTGGGACAGAAAGTCCCAGCACAGAGAGAGCCAGCCACTCCTGACAAGCTAGACATTAAAACTGAGATATGGTTGCAGGAAGTAGGAGGGTATTGACTGAGGGGACCACCCCTTGAGGGTGGGATATGTTAAAGCTTTATTGTTAACATATTCTGTTGCCTAGCTACTCCTTCGGAGCAAAGTCTAATACCCCATATGTGACGAATATGAAGAGGCGGCGACTGTCGGAGGACGTAAGAGAAATTTTGTTTATTTTTATCAGTTTACATAATGCAAGCAAACAAAAGATGTAAGCAAACAAAAGAAAGATCTAAATCAAATCACTATTTGGCATGCCTACCCTTTGCCTTCAAACCAGCATCAACTCTAAAGGCCAGTACACACGATAAGAAAATCGAAAGTAAAATTTAGTCCGACGAACGATCTGCCAATTTTCAGATTGTTAGTATGGTGCTTTCGACAGTCGATTACGAATTTTCGTACAACAAAAACTGGATGTGCAGGCTATAAAATTGTTATTGTACGTGATCACAATGTCTGGTTTTCGTTTCATTAGTAGTTTTCGTACGTTTGTAAGAGCAAGACTACACATGTTTAGAATCGAAAGAACACAATACAAAACAATTCAACACATGATATTACTTCTGAAGTTGAATTCTGTCCTACGAGAATTTTTGTATGAAAGTAACCTCTTCACTTTTGATATGACTAGCATGCAACAAAAAAATGAACAAAAGTTCGTCTGATATTCTGATTGTGTGTACGAAGCTTTACACATGCACACTTTGGCCAGATTTACATATGTGAGATCTGGATGTGGGTTTACCCGCACCCAATTTGCATTACATGCGAGTGTGCCCGGCTCGCAATGCAGCTGAATCACACAGGTCCGGGGCAGCCACGTTCTGCATTCCAAAAAGGTCCTGTGCATCTCTGGGTCCAGTTCAGGTGCAAATTCAGGCAAAAATTCAAGCCTAATTTGCACCTAAACCTGGTGAACATGGACGCACCAGACCTAGGGTTGCCACCTCATCCCTTTTTATCCAGGACACATTAATTACACAGGTTCTGAGGCTGATATAATGCACATAAGGCACCAAGTGAGTTTAATTACCACCTTAATCAGCTACAGAACCTGTGTAATGTGTGTCCTGGTTTAAAGGGATGAGGTAGCAACCCCAATCGGACCCCATGCTAGGAACCGCAGCCATACATATGTAAACCCGGCCTTAAACAAAGTCACAGATTTTGCAGGATTAATCACTTTAACCCACGCCCACCGCAGTTATACCGCGGCAGGCGCTCCTGGGCAAAATGACGTAGTACTACGTCGATTGCTCAGGAGGCTGTAGGGGGCGAGCGCTCCTGCTCGTTAGCCGGGGAGTTAGTGCGTGTGACCTGCGGCTCCAATGGCCGCCGGCCACTCGCAATCTCCCGCAGATGTAAACACAGCCGTCTGTCATGGTACCGCAGCCACAGACAGAACAGCTATCTTAACTCAAATTTAAATATCTAAATTATAATTTAAAAAATAAAAGAGATCGGACAAGAGACATGTGGGTATAATAGGCTGCGGCCTTTTATTAAATAATAATTAATAAATATAGATGAAACCATGTAGTTTAGCCAAGCAGCTCAAAATACGACCAATTAAAAACACACCCACAAGCCATGCTCATAACCTTAGAGCATGGCACCACCACAGAGCCCACGGCCAACTCAAGACAGGTCTGCAGATCCAAATTAAAAATATCATTGCCTATATCTGACAAATGAACGAAATCAGAGCGATACAAACCATCTAAACCAGCTTCCAAATTGGAATGCCTAAAAGACAGGCCATTTAAAGAAGGCATAAATTTGGAAATAGCCCTATTAACATGCTTTCAAATCTTCTCCAGATACTTAGCAGTATCTGAAAGCCAAATCAAACGTGGGACAATTTCGGAAAAAACAAAAATACAATTAGGAAGACAAGAACTAAAAACCATCAAATTCGATTTAATGTTCAAAATAACATTCACATTTTTGTTACAATTAACATCATTACCACCAACATGAAAAATGAAAACATCAGGAGTAGGCCATTTTTCAAATAAATAATAAAAAACATGAGAAAAGTCTCCTAAAGTCATACCTCTGACACCACACCAAAAAATCACGAAATCTGAAGGATCAAAACCCAAATTCAGGCCGTAGTTCCTCTTTTCCGCTTTCCTATGTGCCCAAAAAACATAAGAATGACAAACGATCCAAATCAACATTATTTAATTTACAGGTCCCAAGAAGGTATTCGGTCTAATACAGTGTTTTTCAACTCTGGTCCTCAGGGCACACTAACAGGCCAGGTTTTAAGTATTACCTTGGGGAGATGCAGACTAGAATACTGCAATCACTGAGCAGCAAATTATATCACCTGTGATGTATTTCAGTTTTCTTGCAAACCTGGCCTGTTAGTGTGCCCTGAGGACCGGAGTTGAGAAACACTGGTCGAATATACAATTTATATGAGTCTGATTGCAATCTACCTAAGCGTTTAATAAATCATTCAGAAAAACCCATATTCGCCGCAGTAGTAGCAGCGCCAATCCTAAACGAATGTGATGAAATAGGCACATGACCTAAATGCAGGTAAGTTAGACACTTTTTTAAGAACAGCATTAAATTGAAAAACCATTAAAGGAACACCATGCTGATGCATAAAAAATTGGCCAACCACAACAGGCCGAAGACATAAAAATCTCTCAGCCAAGGAGACAGCGCAAAGGGATTGATCCGAACTACGTAAAAGTTCAATCCATTTTCCAGAACCAGATTGATCTGTTTTGCTTCTAGCAAGAAAAATACGAAGAGTATCACCAGACAAATAAACTTTTCTAAAAGCCAAACCATTACTGGCATGAAAATTATTAGCTAGAAATTCCGATATTCTAAAAGCCCCCAAAAAAAAACCAGAAACAAAAAGCACATTTAAACAATAATGCTTCATATTTCGAAAAACAAATATATAGTCAGTGGCCAGATACAATTCCTTCAGAAGCGGAATTGATATAGCGAATCTCTTGACCTTCGCTGTATGAGCTTTACGATACCCTTTCATAGCTGTCTTGACGGAGAAAAAGCTCATACAAGGGGCCCCAGACATACCGACATAAAAAGAGATGCCAGCTAAAGTCTTTAATATATAAAAATAAGACAAATTAGAACCCATCAATTTGTCCAAAAAAAAAAATAAGATTTTCATTAAAAGAAAATTGAGGCAATCCATGTTGGGACAGAAAGGAACACCAAAGGTCCCAAGCCGCTTGGTAATTATGCCAAGTAGAAGGAGCCAGAGAACGAGACAATGCCCTTGAAACATGTGTCAGATTAGAAACCAAACATGTGGAGGACAAGAGAGGCCTACGAAATAACTGGCAAATAGCGAGAAGACAAACAATTGATGCGAAAACCACTCCTCTATTATCAGAATGGAGGAAGATTCTTCTATTACTAAAATGAGACCCCCAAGGCAACTAAAACAGGAAACAATATGAGCAAAACAATATTTTTTGTGAAACCTCTTGAAAACCAAGACGGATACCAAGCGGACGTGGACCAATGCCCGTTCCAAAATGCTCCATAGCCATGTGCTCCAGAAGCATCAGTATATAAACGAAGAGCGGATGCTATACAAAAAGGAGCCTGCCATAAGGAGGAACCATTAAAAACTCAAAAAAATGTAAACCAAACCAAGAGGTCTTCACGAATATCATGTGTTATCCTAATAAAATGTGAAGGTGATAAAACACCAGAAATAGAATGATAGAGGCGTTTTGAGAAAACACGCCCCATAGGCATTACCCTAGAAGCAAAATTTAGCAAACCTAACAAAGATTGTATAGTTCTCAATTGAAACTTTCTTTTACACAAAATAAAATCAAGCAAGAATTTTAGCTTAATAATTTTATCTATAGGGAGTCTGAATTCCATGGAAACAGTGTCAATTTGGATTCCTAAAAATTCTCAGGAAGTTGTGGGAAAAACAGACTTTTCATCAGCCAAAAGGTTTACCAAAATCCCTACAGACCAACTTAAACTCAGTAAAAAGATACATGCAGTCAGAAGAATTTGCCTTCCCAACAAATAAAAAATCATCCAAATAATGTAGAACGTTGGAGGACTTGGCTTTATACGAAACAACCCATTCTAAAAAAGTCAAAAAAAGTTCAAAATAATTACAAGAAAGCGAACACCCGATGGGGAGGCACTTATCAAAGAAAAATTGTTTTTCAAAAAAGAAACCTAAAGAATTAAAAGCTGTGGGATGTATAGGCAACAAACGAAAGGCAGATTTGATATCTGCTTTCGCTAGCAGCGCGGAATCACCAACCTGTCATCTTCTGCAAAGCATCTTCAAATGTTGAATAAGAAACCGAACACAAGGAAGGATCGATTTCATCATTCAAAGAAAGCCTCTTGGGGTATGATAGATGGTATATCAACCGGAATTCACCAGGTTCTTTCTTGGCAACCACACCCAGTGGAGAAATTCTGAAATTCGCAAAAGGAGGGAAAAGAAAAGGACCAGCAACCCTACCTATAGAAATTTCTTTAAAAATTTTATTTCTAACAACATCAGGAAAATTCAAAACTGATGGTAAATTAGGCGGAATCATACAACCTACGCCAGTAAAAGAGGGTAAACTAAAACCATATTTAAAACCCAAAAATAAAGCAGTGGCATCATCACTATTTTGATAAATTTGAAGCCACGGAAGCATTCTTTCCAATTTCACCCGAGTTTCCGCTTTTAAGAAAAAGCTGGTCCTTAGAAGGTTGGGAATTAATTGTAGCCAATCTTTTAAAACAACGCAAGGCAGGGCGAGAACCAGCAAAATGGGGGGAGCACTCATGTCTGAACTTACAATTGTTGGGCCATTTACATTGCCCTTCATTAAAGCTGAAACAAACACCTTTGCGCAAAGTTCCCCACTTCAAAGAATCATGTACAGACAATTTTTGACGGAATGACTCGTCATAATAAAACCAAGATAAACCTTGAAAGTTTTTGTAAGCTTCAAGGATGATTTCAAGGTGTTGGAAAAGGCCACTACACAAATAAGGCTTTCTCACCCAAAACACTAGCCAATTATTAAAATTATGTAGAAAAAACTTAAGACTTATCATTGTTAGACTTGTCATAGTCCTTGGTCTCACTCTGCTGAAGCCTATTATGTGGTAATAAAGACAATAAATCAATAAATTGTCCTCCCCCCCCCCCCCAGATTTTTCCTCTAAAAGCGTTGCTTAACCACTTGCCGACTGCCTAACGCCGATCTACGTCGGCAGTCAGCCCCTCACAGGCAAAGTGACGTAGGGCTACGTCACTAGCTTGTGAGGGTCTAGGGAGCGAGCGCACGCCGCCGGTGGCGCGCTCCCACTCCCGAGTGGTCACGGACCCCCCCCCGCGCGTGTGACCAGCGGACCCGATGTCCGCCGGTCACTCTGCGATCGGCGGGGGAGAGGGAGAATGTCAGGCAGCTTGTGTAAACAAGCCACCTGTCATTCTCCTCGCTGTAAAGACACTGATCACACGGATCTAGTATGTAGATCCGTTGATCAGTGTCCTTACAGCTCAAGCCACAGCCAATCACAGTAGAAAGCACGCCCCTAGGGATACACACAGCCCCTCCCTCCCAAATAAAGTTAACCCCTTCACTACCAGTGTATTTTTACAGTAACAGTGCATATATATATAGCACTGATTACTGTAGAAATGTCACTGGTAACCCCAAAAGTGTCACAAATGTCAGTCAAGGGTCCGATCTGTCCGCCCCAATGTCGCAGTACCGCAAAAAAAAAAAATCGCAGATCGCCGCCATTACGCGTTAAAAAAAAAACAACAAAAATGACAAAAATCTTTCCCTTTGTTAGTAAACGCGATAACTTTTGCGCAAACCAATCAAAATACGCTTTTTGCAATTTTTTTTACCAAACATAGGTAGCTTAAAGCGGTTGTAAACCCTATGAAAAAAAAAAATAAAAAAAAAAAACCTGCAAGACAAAGGCATAATGAGCTAGTATGCATCGCTTACTAGCCCATTATGTTTAACTTACCTTAAAACGAAGCCCCGACACGGACCCCCGGACATCGATGCGGGCGCTGCCATGATCCCTCGTCGTCTCTTCCGGGTTCGGCGGCTCCGGCGCGCTGATTGGCCGGAAGAGACGGCTCCAGCGCGCTGATTGGCCGGAGCCGCGATGACGTCACTCCCGCGCATGCGCGCGGGAGTGATTTTTCCGGCAAGCTCCCGGCAAGTTAATTGAAGGTCCCCCCGGACCTTCAGAGCGCATGCGCCGCTCGCGCGAGCGGCTGCATGCACTGTAAATATCTCCTAAACCGTGCTGGTTTAGGAGATATTATTTGTACCTACAGGTAAGCCTTATTATAGGCTTACCTGTAGGTAAAAGTGAAAAAAAGCGGGATACAACCGCTTTAATACAAATTGGCCGAAAATGTTAAAAAATTTTTGATTTTTACATTTTTTTGGGGGGGAATTTCATATAAAAAAATGTGAAAAATAATGCTATTTTTGCAAAATTGACGCTCTTTTTTTGTTTATAGCGCATGATCAAAAAATCGCACAGGTGATCAAATACCACCAAAAGAAAGCTCTGTTTGTGGGAAAAAAAGGACGCCAAATTTGTTTAGGTACAGCGTCGCACGACCGCGCAATTGTCCGTTAAAGTCACGCAGTGCCGAATCGCAAAATACCCCCTGGTCGGAATGGGGGTAAAATCTTCCGGGGCTTAAGTGGTTAAATGGAATCCTAAGGGTGACAGCTTACAAGTCAAAACTTCCTTAAAACATGTTTCAGGGACCAGAGCACTATGAATAGGTTTATCAATAACAGTAGATACAGGCCCAGAAAAACTAGGAACAAACACAGCAAGATTATTTACATGTGAAATGCCAGGTAGTGTATCATTATCCCAAGTAGAAGCAGCTGCAGAGACAGGATCACTAACAACATTATTCAAAACATTAACATTAGACATAGGAGGCATTTTGTACAAAATTCTGACAACAAGTGTGCAAACTGTCTTAAAATAGTGCAGTCACCAAGCTCACCTCTAGTAGCTGCGTCACCAGGAACAGTAGAAGCCGTTGAAGGTTGGAGACTTGAAGGAACTGGTGGCACCAGAACCGGAACCGGTTGAAGAGGCTGCTGAAACCCAGGAAAATTCGGAGCGTCCAGTAATACCGTGTGCGGCAAGTCTTCACCCTGTATAACATTAAAAGCATTGCAGTCACTAATAGAAGAAGTCAGAGCACGAACAGTACCTCTTAGTACGTGCCCGTTCTGCGACGCTCGTTATCGATGGGGGGACCGAACCAAATCTTCTGGAACCCTTGCAGACCCTCCGCTGTCTTCCTCTTGCGTTTCCGGCAATAGACACCGGGTGGACGTGACGACACCAGACGTTGTCATCAGGGTCAGACTGATCCACAGCAGCCATAGGCAGGCCTCGGAAAGAAGTTGCGTCAGTGGTGACCGATGATGAACCCGGAAGAGGAAGTGCGTCACCCGACCCATCAATGGAAGAAGATGGAGGCAGAAAAACCGGAGGCTGAAGCGGAGGCTCGGGAACTACCGGAGGGAGCGAGAGGCAGCGCAACTACCACGCTTCACCATCCTCACCATCGGCCTTTTTCTTCTGTTGCCTAAGTAAAGACTCCATGACAAGAAAACCAATGTGAACTCTTCCTCTGTTCTCCGCTGACTGACTGAATTGTAACGGTTCTGTCTTCCCTTTTTATAGGCAGTGACTCGTGCCAACTGACCAGTTTACCAGAAAATTGTCTAATTACAGGTAAGTATTTAAATAATTATTTTATTTATTTATTTTTTTACAGGTTTTAACCGCTGTCCTGCCACGGCCCCATATATGGAGGGCGGGTACATTTAATGACCCGCTCTCCATTTTCATTCTCCCTGAAGTGATCACAGAGGCTATGTGATCCTGTTGTATAGGATCACATGTCTCTGTGATTACTTCACAAACCACGCCCCCTGACAGGTAGAATCACACCCCTAGGGACACACTTAACCCACTTATCACCAGTAATGTTAACCCCTTCCCTGCCAGTGTCATTTTTACAGTAACAGTGCATATTTATAGCACTGATTACTGTAGTAATGTCACTGGTACCCCCAAAAGTGTAAAAAATGTCAGTTAGGGGTCCGATCTGTCCGCTGCAAAGTCGCAGTCCCGCAAAAAAAAAATTGCAGATCGCTGCCATTACTAGTAAAAAAATAAAACAATAAAAATGACATAAATCTTTCCCATAGTTAGTAACCGCAATGACCTTTGTGCAAACCAATCAAAATACGCTTATTGCGATTACCAAAAATATGTAGCAGAAAACAAATTGCCCTAAAATGTTAAAAAATTTAGATTTTTACATTTTTTTTGAGAATTTCATATAAAAAAATTTGAAAAAACTGAATTTTTGTAAAATCTTACCTGTAAAATTCCTTTCTCTGAGTCCTCCGACAGTCGCCGCCTCTTCATATTCGTCACATATGGGGGGTATTAGACTTTGCTCCGAAGGAGTAGCTAGGCAACAGAATATGTTAACATTAAAGCTTTTAACATATCCCACCCTCAAGGGGTGGTCCCCTCAGTCAATACCCTCCTACTTCCTGCAACCATATCTCAGTTTCAGTGGAATAGCAGTAGAGTATACAACCAAACCCCAAAAGAGGGGCGGGGGCGGCGACTGTCGGAGGACTCAGAGAAAGGAATTTTACAGGTAAGATTTTACAAAAATTCTGTTTTCTCTTACGTCCTCCGACAGTCGCCGCCTCTTCATATTCGTCACATATGGGGACGTCCCAAAGCAGTGCAAACATGAGGGGTGGGAAACGCATCCGCGCCGAAAGGCAACGCAGTCTCCGCATCAAAGAAAGGAACCTTACCAAAGGAAGGAAACCAGCTGGGCTACAGGAAAAACAAGTGCTCAACAGGAGCAACAACCCAGGAAAAGACAAATAACCAGGGGATAGAAAACTTATCCCAACAGCCAGAGGTCCCCAACAAGGGACCCTAGGGAACTGCCGCACTAAGAACCTTGCGGCCAAAGGAAGCATCCGCCGATGCCTGAACATCTACTTTGTAGAATTTTGTGAAAGTGTGCACGGTCGACCAGGTCGCCGCCTTACACACCTGGGCTACAGAAGCCCCATGACGACAGGCCCAAGACGTACTCAGAGATCTAGTAGAGTGCGCCTTCACAGGCACAGGGGGAACCTTCCCCTGCAAAGCATAGGCCTGTTCAATGGTCTGCCTGATCCATTTGGCGACGGTAGAGGCCGACGCCGCCATGCCCTTCCGAGGACCCTCTGGAAGAACAAACAAGGAGTCCGTCTTTCGAAAAGACTCAGTCGATTTAAGGTAAACCCTTATCGCCCGAACAACATCCAAAGAATGTAATCTCACCTCCTTTGGATGTTTAGGCTTCGCGCACAGCGAAGGCAAGACAATATCCTCATTAAGATGGAATTCCGAAACTCGCTTCGGAAGAAAAGAAGGATTAGGTCGCAAGACCACCTTATCCAAATGAACAACCAGATACGGAGACTTGCAGGACAAAGCCGCCAGCTCCGACACTCTGCGAGCCGAAGTGATCGCAACCGAAAAGGCGACCTTTTTGGACAACATAGACAACGAGATCTCCCTGATCTGTTCAAAAGGAGTACGTTGTAACACAGATAGAACGAGATTCAAGTCCCAAGGAGGCAGAGGATCCCTCCTAGGAGGAACCAGATGCCGCACTCCCTGAACAAAAGTGTCAACCAAGGAGTTGGAAGCCACGGGACGTTGAAACAGAACGGCCAGCGCAGACACCTGACCCTTTATCGTAGCCAGCGCCAAACGCTGATCGACACCCGTTTGAAGGAAGGACAGCACTCGGGAAACAGAGTACGTGTGGGGTAAAAACCCCCTGGACTCACACCAGGCAAAATAGGCCTTCCAAGTACGGTAATAAACCTTCCCCGAGGAAGACTTCCTCACGTTGATCAAGGTATGAACGACCTCTGGGGAGAGACCCTTCTCCTTCAGGACCTCGGTCTCAACAGCCAGGCCGTCAAAGCCAGCGACTGTAAAGCAGGATGGTATATCGGCCCTTGAGACAGGAGATCGTCTCGAAGAGGCAGACGCCACGGGGCGTCGACCGCCAGATTCAAGAGGTCTGCGTACCAGGACCGGCGAGGCCAGTCCGGAGCCACAAGAATCACCGTGCTGCGTTCCGAGTGTAACCTGCGAAGGAACCTGGACAGCAACTGAATCGGTGGAAACGCGTACATCAGCTTGTACTGATGCCACGGGGCCACTAACGCGTCCGACGCGTCTGCCCGAGGGTCGCGCGTCCTTGCCACGAACCTTCTCACCTTGTTGTTGAGACGAGACGCGAACAGGTCCACATCTGGAAGACCCCACTTCGCGCACAACATCTGGAAGACAGCCGGGTGGAGAGACCATTCCCCCTGATCCAGGGTCTGGCGACTCAGATAGTCCGCCTGCCAGTTCTCCACCCCTGGAATGTGAACCGCCGTTATCGCCGGGACATGAGTCTCGGCCCAAGACAGAATGTCGGCCACTTCTCGAGCCGCTCGGGCACTCCTGGTGCCCCCTTGGTGGTTGATGTAGGCCACCGCCGTGGCATTGTCCGTCTGCACCCGAACCGGGCAGCCCTGCAGCCGGTCCGTCCAGCGATGAAGACAGAGATTTATCGCACGCAATTCCAGAATGTTGATCGGAAGGGAGGACTCCCCCTCCGACCAAGTCCCCTGGGCGGACAGAACGCCCAGAACACCACCCCAGCCCGACAGGCTGGCATCCGTAGTGATTACCGTCCACGAGATAGGACGAAACGACCACAGAAGGTCTCTTCTGGTGCGATGACTCAACGAGACTTGAAGATCCAGAGATTGAGGTCGCCCGTCCCACATGGACAGGATCTCCGCTTGGAGACCCCGCGTGTGAAACTGGGCGAAGGGAATCGCCTCGAAGGCCGAGACCATCAATCCCAGACATCTCATGCACGTCCGCAGAGACGAGTGCGGAACGTCCCTGAGGGACCTGACTTCCTCCTGAAGAGTTCTGAGTTTGTCTTCCGGCAGGAAGACCTTCGCCTGCACCGAGTCCAGAATCATTCCCAGGTAGGGAAGACGAACCGACGGACTCAGTGTCGACTTGGGAAAATTTATCGTCCAACCAAACTCCTGCAGAGTTTGCATCGTGACAGACAGGTCCTTCTCCAGACCCTGGCTGGTCGCAGACCGAACCAGAATGGCGTCCAGATACCCCAGGACAGAAATGCCCTGGGCCCTCAATAATGCCAGAACCGGTGCAAGCACCTTGGTGAAGACCCGCGGAGCCGAGGCGAGACCAAAAGGCAATGCCACGAACTGGTAGTGATCCTCCGCAATGGCGAATCGAAGGTACCTCTGGTGACCCTCGAAAATGGGGATGTGAAGATACGCATCCTTCAAATCGATGGAGGCCATGAATTCCCCCGGAACCAGGGCAGCCACCACCGACCGCAGGGATTCCATGCGGAACTTGCGAACCCGCACAGAGCGGTTCAGAGCCTTCAAGTCCAGAATTGGACGAACCTTGCCCTCCTTTCTGGGCACGGTGAACAGATTGGAATAAAACCCCCGAAATCTGTCCCGATGAGGCACCGGAACCACCACTCCCTGAGCCCTCAGGTTCCGCACCGCCAGGTGCAGGTCCCGTAAACACTCTGGAGACAGTTGAAGATTTGAGGGAAAAAATCTGCTCTCCGGCCGAGAGAGAAACTCGATCTTGTAACCAGATCGAACGATCTCCTGAACCCATCTGTCCCGCACTCGGGCCAACCAGGGCTGAAGAAAACAGAGCAAGCGTCCCCCCACCCCAAAACTGGGTGAGGGCGCCCCTTCAGGCCGCACTGTTATGGGCTGCGGATCCGGATTGACCGGACTTCTGTTTTCCAGACCAGGGCTTCTTCTGAGAGCCTTGACCTTTGAACGGTTTGCCCTTGTAGTGCGACCGAAAGGCACGAAAGGACCCCTGAGGGGGCCGAAAATTAGCATGCTTCTCCCCAGAAGCCCCCTTAGCCTTGGGGAAATGGGGCAAGAGAGTGCTCTTACCTCCGGTGATCCCCTTAATCAACACATCCAAGGACTCCCCAAAAAGGCGAGACCCATCATAAGGCAGATTGGCTAAGGTCTTACGTGAAGATTGGTCCACCGACCAACATTTCAACCAAACCAGGCGGCGAGACAACACCGCCACGCTGTGCACACGTGCAGCCAACGGGACTAGGTCCAAGTCCGCATCACACAGATACATGACACCCTGGTGGATTTGATCCACCATATCCAGGGTCGCCGGCGAGGCCGAATCGGCCACTAGGACGCGCCTAAGCATCTGCGTCCAACTTGCGACAGCCTGGGCCGCCATGAGAGAGGCAAACAGAGCCTTAAGCATAGAACCCGTAACAGAATAAGTATGACGGGCAAGAGACTCCAATCTCCTATCCGTGGCATCACGGAACACAGGGGAATCCTCTGCAGGAATCGCAGTGGATTTGTTTAAAACCGCAATTGCGTGATCCACTGGGGGTGGCACACACCACCTTTCATCAGTGGAAGGCGAGAAAGGATAACGCAGCTTGAACCTACTTGGTACAGCAAAAGGCTTGCGTAGATTGCGCCATTGTTCCTTAACAGCGCGCTGAAAATCATCATTGCAGGGAAAAACCTGCTGCGTCCTGCGTTTTCTCTGCGTCCCATAAGCCGCCAAGGCAGCGGGGGGACACACTTCATCCTGCAAACGCAGCGTTTGTTTTATGGAAGCAATCAATTCATCCATGATTGCAAGCTCTTCAGGCGAGCCAGGGGGAGAATTATCAACCCCTTCAACTTCAGCCTCCACCTCGGACCCCACTAGATCCAGGGAGGAGCGAGACCCCGATAAGGAGGCCCCCGCCATAACAGCCCCATCACCTTCACCCTCAGAATCAGAGGAAAGAGAAACTCTGGGTCTCTTAGTAGATTGAGCAGCCACCAGCATCTGCACCTGAGCAGCAAGGCCAGCCACAATAGTGGCTAAATCCCCCCCTGGGGGGGAAACAGCGGTCCCCTGGCTTTCCACCAAGGCGGTAGGAAATTTGCCCTCCTGAGAATCCATTGCCCCAATTACAAATGCCGGATAATAAAGGGTTAACTGCCCCTTTAACAAGCGCGGGGAGCGCAGCCCACCGCACCACACACAAGCACAATGAGACCACCACAGGGACAATAAAACTGACACAGGCAATGGATAAGAAGGATATAACCTGAGGAGACCCTCGCCGCTGCTGCTGCCTCGATCGGTGTATCCTGGAGAAGAGGAAGTGATGCGGCCAGGGCGCTCTATTAAAGCCTATGAGAGGCTACAAGAAAATGGCCGCCATGCATGTAGAACATGCGGCCGGAGCGAGTGTAGGCAAAATGGCGCCGTTTGGCGCCGAAACCGCCGCTCCACAGTACAGTAATGCACACATGTCATCCATGTATAAAAAAACATGTTAGATCGCCGCAGCGATCGCTGTATAGTGCCCAAACATGCCACAAAACATGCCCCACAGCACACAGCTTCTCACACTGACAAGGCTGACACACACAGTGTCACACAGCCCCCCCCCCCCCCCTGCAGCCCACAGCATGCAGCCGAGTGATAGGGAGACAAACAGTGTGAACAGAGGCAGGTTACACAGTCCCAGACTGACACCCCCCCAGACAGACAGGTCCCCACATAGATACACTTACCTCACAATGGCGTAGGGGACCCGCACAGGCGAACAAGCCGCTGCACATGAGGCAGGGAGAGTCGCATACAAGACGCACAGAATGGGGGTTAAGAAACCGCACAGCGTCCAGTGAGGTAGCCACCTCACCAATCATCCCTGCACCGAACAGGGATGGGTCGTTCACTGTGCCAGGAGCGTTACCTGGCTGAACGCTCGATGGCAGGCTGGGAAGCCACTGACCCACGACCTGCGACCAGGGGGATCAGCCCGAGACCCAGCCCGCATGATCCTCTTCATCCGAAGAACTAACTAATGCTGACAAAAAGAACAGCTTAGTAAAGGTAGAGAGAAAACTCAAACAAAAAATCAAAAAAGAAGAAAGAGTCTGGGGCACAAAGCCCCAGCACAGAGAGAGCCAGCCACTCCTGACAAGCTAGACATTGAAACTGAGATATGGTTGCAGGAAGTAGGAGGGTATTGACTGAGGGGACCACCCCTTGAGGGTGGGATATGTTAAAAGCTTTAATGTTAACATATTCTGTTGCCTAGCTACTCCTTCGGAGCAAAGTTTAATACCCCCCATATGTGACGAATATGAAGAGGCGGCGACTGTCGGAGGACGTAAGAGAAAAATAATTTTTTTCAAAACTGTCGCTCTTTTTTTGTTTATAGCGCAAAAAAAAAAAAAAAATCAAATACCACCAAAAGAAAGCTCTGTTTGTGGGAAAAAAAGAATGTCAATTTAGTTTGGGTACAGCGTCGCACGACCACGCAATTGTCCGTTAAATTCACGCAGTGCCGAAACATTGAGCAGCCAAATCCTCAGGGGCTAAAGTGGTTAAAGTCAGGTGTAAGAATACCTTGCTGTATGTGTGTCACTGGCGCTTCAAGCCTCGATTTGGTTATCGAAACCAGAACTATGTCATCCACACTCCACTAGTCTCAACACGTTTCGCAATTACACATGCGTCATCAGGAAGCTCATAGGTGTATGATTAACCTCCCTGGTGGTATGATTGTTTCCGATTTTAGGTGTTGAAAGCGGTACCATTGTTTTGCATGTAATTCTTAAGGACGAGCAGCCCAAATCAACTATTTACATATGATTTTTTTTTTACTGTGCGTTCTTTATAACATCTCGGGTATGATAAAGTTTGAAACACAAAATCATAAATTATAATATAATAAATAAGTTAAAGTATATATATACTTTATATATAAATAAATAAAAAGTACAGTAAAGCTGCAGGAAAGGGCATGAGGGGGGCAAACTAATGTCTATTTTATTTAGTAATGTAATCCAAAAGGATTACAATACATCAGTGTGTTTGTGTGTTTTACTATTTGAATTTGCCGCCAGTTCCAACCCCCTGCGACGTGACGCTCGCAGGAGACAGAAGCCGGGGCTCACAGCATCAGGCGGAAGATCCGATCGCGGTATGCTGCAGGGACACATCGCGGGATCCTGGGGACTAGGTACAAGTAACCTCTACCAGGATCCAGCGATGCTCCCTGGCGGTACCCCGAGTGTGGCTCGGGGCTACCGCTAATGGCATTGAAATTCCACCCTGAGCCACACTCGGGAATACCACCAGGGAGGTTAACCAATTATACCAAGCAGGTGCTAATGATCATCAATTTCATATGTAGGTTGAAACAGTCTCTAACTGAAACAGAAAAAGCTGTGCAAGAGGCTTAAAACTGTGTGAGGAACAGCCAAACTCTGCTACTAATGTAGGTTGTAATTAAATAAGTACAAAGGGGTGCTTGCCTGAAGTGATAAATAACTTGAATAAATACAAAAACCCTACTCCAATGGTCATAAATGCAAAGTGATCAAATTTTCATATAGTACAGATCCTTGGACTGAGTTCGGGTAAATTCTATAAATCTAAGATGTGGATTTTTTTTAAAATCCACAGTATGGACTTCTCAAACAGCTGCCTTTCTTTTGCGTTTTTTTTTTTTTTCTTTTTCACTATTTATCACAAGCATGATTTTATCCTAAAATCTAATTATTTCACTTATTTGTTCCCTTTGGGAACATTTATTACACCTACTGCTCATTTTTGTTGTACATCCTAAGGTAAAATTGTGAAGGACAGTTTCATGTCACAGGCTGCACACCAGAGCAAGACTGAGCACAGCAAAAAGACACAAGGTAGTTATTCTGCATCAGCAAGGTCACTCCCAGGCAAAGATTTCAAAGCAGACTGGGGTTTCAAGATGTGTTCTTCAAGCTCTTTTGAAGGAGCACAAAGAAATGGCAATGTCGAGGCTGTGGTTGGCCAAGCAAACCTAATCAAGCAGATGAAAGACCCATCATGCTTACTTCCCTTCAACATCGAGCATCCAGCAGTGCCATCAGCACAGAACTGGTGGTAACCAGTGGGACCCACATACACCCATCTACTGTTTGGAGAAGTCTGGGCAGAAGTGGAAGAATTGTGGGCAAAAAGCCATATCTCCAATGTTGAAACTGGGCTAAGCTACTCAACTATGCCAAAAAAACTTAGGAACTGGGGGGGGGGGGGGGGGGGCAGAAAAATGGCAGCAGGTGCTTTGGAGTGATGAGTCAAAACTGGAAATATTTGGCTGTAGCATGAGGCAGTCTGTTTGCCAAAGGACTGGAGAGAGATACAACAGGGAGTGTCTGCAGTGAACAGTGACGTATGGGGGAGATTCCTTGCAAGTTTGGGGCTGCATTTCTGCAAATGGAGTTGGAGATTTGGTCAGGATTAATAATGTCCTCAATGCTCAGAAATACAGGCAGATACTTATCCATCATGCCATACCCTCAGGGAGGTGTGTGATTGGCCCCAAACTTTTCATCAAGACAACACCCCAAACATACAGCGAATGTCATTAAGAACTATCTTCAGGAAGTGATGGTTTTGCCCCCACTGAGCCCTGATCTCAACATCATTGAGTTTGTTTGGGATTATGTTAAGAGGCAGAAGGATTTGAGGCAGCCTACATCCCCAGAATATACGTGGTTAGTTCTCCAAGATGTTTGGAGCAACCTACCTGCCGAGTTCCTTCAAAAACTGTGTGCAAGTGTACTTATAAGAACTAATGCAGTTTTGAAGGCAAAGGTGATCACGCCAAATATTGATTTGCATTTCTCTTCTGTTTGTTTACTTTCCATTTTGTTCATTGATAAAACATAGTAGTTATGTAGGCTGAAGTAGAACAGAGTATCTTATAGAAGGTTATTTAGCGAATTGTCCTTGTAAGGCCCTCTGCCACAATATGGCCAAAGGAGATGTCAACGTTAATTCATACCTTTTGCTCCATGACAAGCTAAAGCCACTTTCAGGTAGTCTGAATAACCTAATCGCAGCACCTGCAATGCGCAATAACTCCAGATATCAGGGAAGTTGTATGACGACTCATTGCCTATTGTTGCTCTTTATACGATAAAGTGAATATATAATGCACGGTCTGTATTTTCTGTATCAATTTCACAACTAGAAGGCATTGATGCAATGATTTAATTTTAGTCAAATATGAAATAATAAATAAGATGATTCCATATTTACTACTTGTAGCTAGTTGGTTACACTACAAGCTTTTCTAAAGGCTGCTTTATTTCCATGTTATGAATAACAGAGGATCAAATAACACTTTAAGTGATACTAAACTCACACTGTTTAATTTACTGCATATTGTCCCTTCTATTTCTGTATGTGGATGATGGCACTATAATTATTTTAATAAACTAGCTGTCACATGACACAGATCTTTCCTAACCTATCTGCAGGGAAACATAAGCAGGAGGAGCTTCTAGTCCTCTGCTGCTGGTCACAGTTTTAGAATATGGAGTAAATATAAAGAATATCAATAAACTGTTTTAAATTGTCATACAATAATATATTTGAAATCAAATCTTTATTATTTTTGGCATGAACATGGTGTGGGCAGATTTCTGTCATCACAGACTGTGTCACACACCTCCAGCCTGTTTCTAAAGCCCCGTACACACGCAACGATTATCGGCCGACCGATCGTCTGTCTTTTGTCCAGAGTGGTGTTTTGTTGGTTGGAATGTGCTCTAGACTGCACACGAATTTTCTCGCCCAACAAAATTCTACTTCAGAAGTGATGTCATGTGTTGGATTGCTTTCTTTGTGTTATTTCTTCTCTGAGCATGCCCAGTCTTGCTCATTAGATTTTTCCCTGTCGAAATCTGTACTGACTGCACGAAAATCGGCCGTGTTTTGACGGCGGACAAAAATTTTATAGCCTGCACACCAGATTTTTTTCGGCCGAAAAGTCGGAGTTGGTTGTCGGAAGCATCATACTAACAAGCCGAAAATCGGCAGATCGGTCGTTGGACAAAAATTCCCTGCCGATTTTCGATGCGTGTGTACGAGGCTTTAGAATAAGAGGCAGGTGAAGCCTCCATTAATCTACTAGTAATATCCCACCCCCATTGTGTTTAGCTGGTTAGTGGGCATGGAGGAGGAGGGAGTGGGCTGTCAATTAACACTGTGTATATACCCACATGTGCGACTCTATAGTCACATGGGCTGCTCAGATGTGATGGGGAGGAAATGCTCAGCACAGAAACTCACTGAAAACTGAGTGTGTGCAGATTTGCCACCACAGCTGCAAAATCCCTAGCTGTATTGAGGATATGAACAGAAGGGGGAGATGGAGAACAGTGGGATTAGCCAGTGTTTTTTTTTTTTTTTTCAGAATACAGAAAATGAATCTCATGGTGACTGAGTATGAACAGCATGCAATACAGCATTTGATAGTTTTAGAATGTGGGTTTAGTAACACTCCCTCCGGCTCCCCCTTTATCTCTTCTAACAAAGATAGGGCAGCTGGATTTTCAGTCTTCAGAAGCAGGCTAGACATTTTCTGACACTACTAGGCTTTCTTTATTGGAAAGTCCAGCATGATCTACAATGTGATTGTCACAGAGACACCCTGTAATAAATGTAGTAAAAGTAAAGATTTCAAAGCAATAATGAATATGTAATATAAATCAGTTCAAAGGTAAGTTTAAAAAAAAAAAACTATTTGCACAATGCAACAAAGAGGTTTCTATATAGATTTTTTTTTGGCTGCTTTACATATGGTAAAGTTTCTCAGCTTATAAAACAGTGCTTCCTCAAAAAGATAACCAGCACCCTGCATAGTCACTGAAAATGCAATATAACTTATGTCAATGCCCTAAAGGTTCAAGTGTGATTGCTGCAGTGCTTCCTCAAAGGAACAGGTCAACCATTACTGTATATATATATATATATATATACACACACACACACACACACATACATACACACACTGTATTCCATTACTGTATATTGCCTAATGTAAATTCTAAGTTAGGTAAAATTAGGTTTCACTTATTACTCATTTAAACATGGTACCAAAATCACTAACGCTAACTCTTAATATTTAACCGCTTTAAGATTGGAAGGATTGGCCCCCTTAATGACCAGGCCCTATTTTTGCGATTCGGCATTGCGTTACTTTAACGGACAATTGTGCGGTCCTGCGACTCTGTACCCAAATAAAATTGATGTTTTTTTTCCCACAAATAGAGCTTTTTTTTGGTGGTATTTGATCGCCTGTGCAATTTTTATTTTTTGCGCTATAAACAGAAAAAAAAAAAATAAATAATAAAGCGACAATTTTGAAAAAAAGAATATATTTTTCACAAAAAAAAAATTAAAAAAATCCAAAAAGTTTAACATTTTAGGCCAATTTGTTTTCCACTACATATTTTTGGAAAAAAAAAAAAAAAAAAAAAATCGCAATAAGCGTATTTTGATTGGTTTGCGCAAAAGTTATTGCGTCTACTAACTACGGGAAAGATTTATGTCATTTTTATTGTGTTTTTTTTTTACCAGTAATGGCGGCGATCTGAGTTTTTCTGCAGGACTGCGACATTGCGGCGGACAGATCGGACCCGATTGATATTTTTTACACTTTTGGGGGTACCAGTGACATTGCTACAGTAATCAGTGCTAAAAATATGCACTGTTTCTGTAATAATGACACTGGCAGAGAAGGGGTTAACCCTATGGGTGATCAATGGGTTAAATGTGAGCCTAGGGGAGTGATTCTAACTGAGGAGGGGGGGCGTGGCTTGTGAAATGACTATAGAGACATGTGATCCTATATAGAAGGGTCACAGGCGCTCTGTGATAATTTCAGGGAGAAGAGCGGTCGGCTGTGTTTACAACAGCAGACCGTCCTTTTCTCTCAGCGGGGAGCGATCGCAGGTGTCAGGCAGCAATCGGATCCGCCTGACCCGTGCATCGGCTTCTCCGCTGCCGAGTGGGGGGCGGGAGCACACCGGCGGCAGCGCGCGCTTGTTCCCTAGCTTCCCGCGTATGACCGACGTAGGTCTACGTAGGTTTGCGCAGGAGAGCCACCCTGCGCAGTAAAAAGGTGGCGGGTGGTCGGGAAGTGGTCAACTCCCCACTAACACTTAGGGTGTTTTCACACTTGGTGCGATTGCCTGGTCCAAACCCAAGTTCGATTGCTCCCCCCCTCCCTCTGCCCCTGATGGACTGTGTACACATTTTATTTTTGTATCCGAGCCGCGGTACGCTTGTGTCATCAAGCTGCAGCCGGCGCGTACTCATGTTGCTTGGCAACTGCTGTAAACGAGAAGGTGCCAAAATGGATAGAATTGCTCGCTTTGGTACGATTGCATTATCAGCAGAGAACCATACTGGAGTTCACATGAACAGTACCCCAGACCACCCTCTTTAAATTAACTCGGGTACGGTTCGCGGGTGTGCACCCGAGTTCAAAGACAGGGTTCACATCATCAAAAATAACCGAATTCTGACGTCAATCGAACCCGGGTGCGCACCAAATGTGCTAGTGTGAAAACGCCCTTAAAACACAAGATTTTTAGTAATATATTTACCAGTGATCAAGCAGTAGAAGTAGTAATTGCTAAAAAGAACAAATGGATCCTTATGGGGTAAGCTACACAAGTAGCATACAGTGAGGTTGATTTACTAAAAAAAGGTAAATATATACTGTGCACTCCCAATGCACTGGGAAGTGCAGATTTTCTAGATTTGAGAGGAAGACCTGAAATGAGAGGAAGCTCTGCTGATTTCGATCATCCAATCGTGCAAGCTAAAAATGCGGTTTATATATTTTCCTTGCATGTCCCTCTCAGATCTACAGCGACTTCACTTCCAGGTGCCATTGTAATGCACAGTGGATCTGCGTTTAGTAAATCAACCCCAATAAAACCTTGTAGCTATCGATTGCACAAGATTGAAACATTGTTCAGTCAGATTGCTTGCTATACATGCCACTTGTATAGCTTCCTTCGAAGGGACCTCCAATGAATGGAAACCCATTAGACATGACAAGAACATACTCCATACAGATGGGGCTCTGCTGAAGCCAAGGACCTCTAAAACTGCAAGAACATGCAGCTATCCAGTAAGCCACCATGCCAAATAAGAAATACAAAATAGAAAAACAAATGCTCAGAATGCTCGAGAACATGGATTTAGCCATTTTTCTAATATGCAACTGAAGGACATTTTTCTACTGGCAACCTTCAAATAAAAAAAAAAAAAAAAAAAAAAAGGATATGCAGCAACTAACGTGACTCTATATTGAATTCTATAGAGTTTATATTATTCCACAAGTATAATCCAAAATGTCAGACCCAACATCTTATAAATATCCAAAGCTTCATTTTTGAAGGCAGAAGTCTAAGAACCAATTTATTATGCATGGGGATTTACAAATATTGAGAAACTTTCAAATCTCGTCAACACTGTACCCCAGAATGAGCAATGTACAATATTGGTATTTTCATAAATGTGTTCCTTATACACTATACATGAATATTTACTAAAAAATGTGGGCTATAGCAACTATAAGAGTATCTTACTTGGTGAACTGTTGATAGTCTGGCTGCAATCCTTAAAATGCTTTTAGACATGGCTTGGCTGAAAACCAGAAGGTGTTAAAAACATTGAGAAATATTTAATACAAAGTAGGGCTAGCACTGCTTAAACCTACATTTTGGTTCTTGTTGTAACACATATGTGGATGGAATGCAGGATCAGATCTAGCAATCACTAAACCTATTATGTTATCCTGACTTGCCATGAACTTGAATGTAAAGGAAAAGTGAGAAAATATGGAGACTGCAATTAATGACTTGCTATTGGGACTACTAGTCTCTTGGTTGTCATTCTGCCTCTTTGACTTAAAGTGCTTTCTGAGTTATTGAACTGGAACTAAATATGCCTCAAGTGAGATCAAAACTATGGCAGGCATCATGATTTTTTAACCTAAGACTGGTTGCTCACAGGAAATGGGCAGCCCGCCTACTGACATACAATGATTTTCCGCAGGCAACATTTATCTCATGTCTCCTGTGTACCTTTGGTCTAGACCAGTGGCTCCTGATTTATGGTCCAAGTGACACTGAAGATATGGAAGGACCTTCTGCCTATATCCACTTTCTACCAGTCAAAAATCATCATCTAAAAAATAATGTGGGTCTCTTTCCTTCTCCATCTTTAGCTTTTCCTCTCTGTATATAGAGCTTTTACACAATGAAATGTTTGGCAACAGCATTAGTCCAGCTAAGGTCAAAAGAGAAGCAGCAACTGGACCCCAATGGCACCATTTCTACAGCAGGATGGCTAAGGACCACCACAGGACTTGCCAGATGTCTGCAGACCAAAATTTGAGAATTCTACACATGCACAAATAAAATATAGTTTGCTCATGCTATAGAAGAAGATTCAACACAAAGAGTTAGACTAAGAAATAGGTCTCTTGTTGCTTTTAATCAATTGCCTACTGGGCACTTTTACCCTCTTCCTGCCCAGGCTAATTTTCTGCTTTCAGCTCTGTCGCACTTTGAATGACAGTTGCACAGTTATACTACACTGTACCCATATGACATTTTTATAATTTTTCACACAAAGCGAGCTTTCTTTTGGTGGTATTTAATCACCACTGGGTTTTTTTTTTTTTTTTAGCAAAAAAAAAGACAAAATTTTGAAAAAAAAAAAAAGTAATAGTTCATTATAAAATTTTGCAAACGGGTAATTTTTCCTCCTTCACTGATGTGCGCTGATGAGGAGGCGGCGCTAATAAGTGACACCGATTGGCACTGGTAGGTAACACTGGCAGCACGGTTGGGACTGCCCTGATTATCAGTGTCGACATCCTCAACACAAGCTGGTTACCAGAGCACTTCCTCTCTCCTCATGCTGACAGCAAGAAAAGCTGATGACAAGCTTGTATTTACATCCTGTGATCAGCTGTCATTGGCTGACAGCTGATCACGTGGTAAAGGCCACTGTGATTGGTCTTTGATCATTTGAGTCCAATGGACTTGGTGATCACAGAGTGCGCCGCCTGCACGATCACGGGAGGACGTCCATGTACGCCTTTCCCAGCAAAGTAGCCTATGCTGTAGCCTTATGCTGTAGCCATCTTTCAGCTATAGCGCAGACAGGAAGTGGTTACCACACATGAACTGCAGGAAAACAAAGTATGGCTACACAAGCCCTAAAACCCAATATACAGTAGTCCTCATGGGCGTAGTCAAAATATTTAACAAAACTATCCAATGAATAAAAAGAACTCTGCTTATAACATACAAGTGCTGATAAGAGATGAGTCAGCAAAAATTGTGTAGTATGCCAATTTTAGCACGTGATGTCTCAAGTGTAGCTCTTAGGTGCTGCATTTCAACAGGTGTATCTGTTCTGACAAATCCGTCATGAAATGTGTCGTGCTAAAGAATGATTGGCTCATGTTTATCTTACACAATGTAAGACACACTAATACATTTTGATGCAAGAGGACATGAAGCTGATAATATCCATCATTTAGAACTTCAGCATTTTTTGTTGAATATGGTACTCACATGCTCACAGTTGACATTAGCCACAGGACATTATCAAATATTTATTTTACTGTTTTGGCTTTTTAAATAAAAATACAGCATGAGAATTCACATGGAGTGCTGCATCCACTCATATTCTACTGGGGTAATCACTACGACTTGGGAAAAAATCCTTTTTTGTCAAGAAGGATGGCAAGCATCAAAAGACTGCTCTGGAAACCTCTGTGTGTAATTCTATTTCACAGGCCAATCAGTTCCCAAGTGAGCGTGTTTCCGCAAAATACAAACTTAATGTATACACTTGAAATTCCAGTGTATAGGCAATCTGTGGATAAAAGTAGCAAGATAAATAGATCAATCAATAGTGTGCTTACGAAAAATAATTCGGATGTCCATATTCTCCAAACATAAAAGCTGTGAGCTGCAATGGACCACATTTGACTTTTGTGCTGCGCTGCTCATATATCTTGGAAATAGAAGGACAACACTTTGGACCATCCTTTGACTCTGGCACATTCCTTCCCCTTATTTGTGATTATCAGTTTTGACACAAATTGATGCTCGGTCCTTTCCGTTATCAGATAACGGTGGCACCCGGGTCCATTTGTTCATGAGTGGAATTTGTTAAAGCAATTGGTGTTTTGATATGTGTATATTCATTCATAGCATGCATACACAATAGCAGACCTTTCCTAAAGAAGCGGGCGTTGTCCCGTGCAACGTGTAAAAGACTTCCATTTGATGGAGTCTTCATTAAAGTGTCATATTGGGGTGATAATCAAAATATATTCTGCTAAATACTGTATTACAAACACGTGTTAGCTGTAGCATGCCATAGATTTCTCCTTTTTCTTTGGGTTTTTAATTACTTTTATGGATTTGTTCAATAAAATGATACATTTATTGTATACAATGGTGTGGTACAGAAAAGGAACAGTAGAGGAAGACATTCCCTTTGCTACCTCTCTCCCAACTCTTTTCTTCACGTTTTTCTTTGAAAATGTTTATTCCCCGACTGTCATGCCATTGCTTCTGCTTAAATGCTTTCCAAGTCTGACAAGGAATAAGTAAAAAGGGAAGGAGTTTTAACACTTTTCTAAAAACTCATCTTACACCATGCTTGTTTCTGGATTGTGACTCAAAAAAATGAAAAATATATACAGCCAGGTGACTAGCATTTTCAGGACAGCCAATAGCAGCACTCAATTTTCTCATTAAAGGATCCCTTTAATTTATCTTAACTATGCAGGGTTACTTAAGGAACGTAAAGAAAAATATAAATCTTTCAGGACTGAAG